>NW_028318568.1:1526313-1852627 GCF_062004578.1 Staurois parvus | reverse complement strand
TAAAAATATTTTTTTTTTCTTCACATCCTCTTGCCACTTAGTATATGGTGATGCTGTAATACTCAGTGACAGTATATAAAAAGGAAAAATTGAATCGTGGGGGAAAAAAAAAAGTCTTCATTTCATTCATTTCACAAGTAATGTAAAAGTAATTAACTCCTTCCCGTCTGGCCTATTGTAGTATGACATCTGAGCGGGATCCCTATTATCCTGGGACGGCCATGCTCTATTGAGATCTGTCACCGGCTGTGTCCACCGTGTTATCACCTGTACAATATGTCCATCCATTAAATTTTCTTGCTATTAAATATTCCAAGGTCAACTGTTAGTGGTATTATAATAAAGTGGAATCAATTGGGGACAGCAGCAACTCAGCCATGAAGTGGTAGGCCATGTAAAGCGACAGAGCGGGGTCAGCGCATGCTGAAGACCACAGTGCGCAGAAGTCACCAACTGTCTGTAGAGTCAATAGCCAAGACCTCCAAACTTCGTGTGGCCTTCAGATTGACACAACTACAGTGCGTAGAGAGCTTCATTGAATGGGTTTCCATGACTGAGCCGCTGTATTCAAGCCTTACATTACCAAGTGCAATGTAAATGGTGTAAAGCACACCGCCACTGGACTCTAGAGCAGTGGAGATGTGTTCTCTGGAGTGACGAATCATGTGCCTCTGTCTGGCAATCCGATGGATGTGTCTGGGTTTGGCATTTGCCAGGATAATGGTACTTTCTTGACTTGACTGCACTGTGGCAAGTGTAAAGTTTGGTGGAGGGGGGATGATGGTATGGGATTGTTTTTCAGGAGTTGGGCTTGGCCCCTTCGTTCCAGTGAAGAGAAATCCTAAGGCATCAGCATACCAAGACCTTTTGGACAATGTCACGCTCCCAACTTTGTGGGAACACTTTGGGGATGGCCCCTTCTTGTTCCAACACGAGTGCGCACCAATGCACAAAGCAAGGTCCATAAAGACATGGCTGAGCAAGTTTGGGGTGGAGGAACTTGAATGGCCTGGACAGAGTCCTGACCTCAACCCGATACAACACCTTTGGATGAATTGGAGACTGCGAGCCAGGCCTTCTCGTCCGATTCCAGTGCCTGACCTCACAAATGAGATTCTTGTGGACAGCATTCCAGGCAGAGTTGAAGCTGTTAGAGCAGCAAAGGCTGGGCCAACTCAATATTGAACCCTACAGACTAAGGACTGGGATGCCTTTTGGCAATAAAGTGTATGTGAACTAGTACTTAACAGTAGTAATAAGCTCAGCATGGTTTGGGATTCTAGGTCCACCAGAAAATATTTTCTAGTTGGAGGAGGCTATTCACAACAGCCTTGTACCATGTGACAAGCTGTGACCAATCACAGCTCTCACAGTATTTCTCAATGGCTGCAGGAATGCAGCCAGAGAGAAGGAGAATGATTGCTTTTACAGCCTTTATGGGTGTAAACGCAGAAAAAAAAAAATCATCACCCCCACAAGTAATACAGTGTCACTATGGTAACACTGTACTGTTAGGGTGACAGTATGTAATAAAAACCCCAAAAAACAAATATAAAAAAAAAGTAAAAAAATGTTTTTTAAAAAAATATATTTTTGGTTACAAACTAATTTGTTTTTTTTTTTATATATACTAAAAAGATAGCTGCATACATTTTGGCCCAGATTTATGAAGAAAGATTATTTACCGTATTTTTCGCTCCATAAGACGCACTTTTTTCCCCCAAAAAAAGGGGGGAAAATGACAGTGCGTCTTATGGAGCGGCCGGTCCAGTATTTCCACCACCGCCATGTCAGAATACCGGGCCGGCCGCTCAGCACTGCAGCAGGACCTTACCTGTTCCTTGGTCTAGCGCTGCACAGTCTTCCTGCGCCGGCTTCTTTAATGTAGGATCTCGGCTTGACAGCCTGGTGCCCAGTGCGCATGCGCGAGAAGCGCTGCACTTTGTGAATGGTACGGCGTCTTCTGGGACACATGACAGGTCCCAGAAGGTGTCGGACCAATCACAAAGCGCAACGCTTCTCGCGCGTGTGCACTGGGCACCCGGCTGTTAGCCGGGTGCCCACACTAAAGGAAAGACCACTCCGCGGAAGTGGGAACGGGTACCTGTCAAATTCAGGTACCCGCTCCCCCTCCCTTCCCAAAGGTCTGCAGTCTCTTAGTCATCCCCTGTACTATGTCCGCAGTCTCTGGTCATCTCTTGTACTATGTCTGCAGTCTCTTAGTCATCTCCTGTACTGTCCGCAGTTCTCTTGGTCATCCCCTGCACTGCCCGCAGTCTCTGGTCATCTTCTGTACTGTCCGCAGTCTCTGGTCATCCCCTGCACTGTGTCCGCAGTCTCTGGTCATCTCCTGTACTGTGTCCGCAGTCTCTGGTCATCTCCTGTACTGTGTCCGCAGTCTCTGGTCATCTCCTGTACTGTGTCCGCAGGCTCTGGTCATCTCCTGTACTGTGTCCGCAGGCTCTGGTCATCTCCTGTACTGTGTCCGCAGGCTCTGGTCATCTCCTGTACTGTGTCCGCAGGCTCTGGTCATCTCCTGTACTATGTCTACAGTCCATTGGTTCAGAATAATTTTTTTCTTGTTTTCTGCCTCTAAAACCTAGGTGCATCTTATGGTCAGGTGCGTCTTATGGAGCGAAAAATACGGTATTTGCTAAATTTTATAAGAAAAACACTTTTTTCAAAATTTTTGGACTTTTTCATTTATATAGCAAATAAAAATCCCAGTGGTGAATAAATATCACCAAAATAAAGTTTTATCGTTCTCAAAAAATACAAAAAAATTCATATGGGTACAATGTTGCATGACCACGCAATTGTCATTCAAAGTGTGATAGTACTGAAAGCTGAAAATTGGCCTGAACTGGAAGGGGGTGAAAGTGTCTGGACTTGAAGTGGTTAAGCAAGATGCATACAATATCAATCTCAGACATTCCTTGCAAGCTTTGGCGCATACAAGTCTTTATTGGGGGGAAAAAACAATATTCCAGACAACAACTGTTGCTAATAATCATGCTCTACTGAAACAAGGTTTTAATTAAAAGAGAAAATGATCTGGTGACAGAGTCTTCTTAGAGCAACAGGTTACCATGCATTAAAGTGGTATTAACCATTTTGCTGCCAGGTCCGCATGTCATAAGGACCTGAGAGTAGGCCATTTTACTCACAATCCAGTGGCTGCAGCAATGGGGATTGTGTCAAAAACTGACTGGCAGACTCCTGTCTGTCAGGTAGAAGCAGTCGGGCACCTGCGCTGCAGCCCGATTGCTTCCACAGCCCCCGGTAACAGTGCCTTCCCCTCCTGCCATTTATTTTGGGCTCTGCTTGCCCATCTGCAGATCCGGGGCTGACATGGTGGGTACCAGCAGGTGGAGGGACCAGCAGCGTTCACACAGAGAGCTTAACATCAGTGACCATCACTTTCAGACACTGGTAGAAAAAACTGAGGTACTTTCTGTATGGGAGGGGTTATATAGATCGGGACTCAGTTTGGTCAGCCAGTATCCATTCACCTATAGGTGGCGCATAATCCAGATAGTAATAATTATAGCCTACTCTGTGTCCCATGACATACTGTAAAGAAATTTAATTTTAGTTTTAGTCATATTTTGGGAATCTGAATTGAAACTGAATTTTTATTTTCGTTTAGTTTTTGTCACTGGAAACATGCAGCTGACGGAACAAGAAGCAGCTGTATGTACAGTTGTCAAAATGTTTGATTTTTGGTGCAGGGAAATCCAGACTGGATTCTAGTAGCACGTGAAAGTCAGACCAAAAGGTCAAAATACGTGGACAAGTCCCAAAACGTGTGTGAGGTTTGCAGGTACTTCCCCACATCTCTGCCAGCAAACTTGGGTTGTGGAGCTCATTTTAGAACGTTTTGGAGTATAGTGGAGGTGGTGAATAGATTTCAACTGAATGAACTGGTTAGCTGTACGGATGATAACTTTGCAACATGTTTTCGGGACCCCCTCAGCTATCCTCTATAAGTTCAGGAATATAGTGCCATTATCTGCAGGAAGATGCAAAATAGATTTGAGCCCTCCATTTGTAGTCACTTATAAAAGGTGGTTACTAGAATCACAAATGAGACGCTCCAAAAGAGGGTGATTTTTCAACCTGGGCAATGGTAAATTAAGCTTTGGAAACATGTCTCAATAAAAGTTAAAAAAAAGAAAAAAAAAAAAAAAAATATAAAACAAAATCTTAAGTCCATGCCTTTCTTTAAGATCCTCAAAGGAAAGAAACTGATTATTGTTAAACAGGTGAAACACATACTGTAAAGAACACCCCCCCCCCCCCATGCAAGCTATCAGGGCGCATCTGAGTGTCTGTAGAGATCTTTGAACTTACAGGTATACCACAAAAGAAAAGAACGTGGTGTAATTCACTGAACATTAGGTGTTTCAATCTTTACTCTCGCCATTGAGTTCAAATAGCACACAAAGTAGGATTCCAGTACAATCCTATTTAAGCTTAAACCTGCTCCCCCCCCCCCCCCCATTCTAAGCCTTATGCCAACTAAACTACCCTGGACATGACCTCCTCAGTGGCTGGCTTCAGTGAAGAGGAGAGAGATCGTCAACGCTTCCAATGCCTATGCAGTGACGTCACCCTTGGTCTTACTATGGGGCATGCATATTCGGCTGTCCCTCCTCTACACTGAAGCTAGTGCTAGGAGGTGATCATGTGAACCTTCAGAATAGTTAAGTATAGACATCTTTCCTTTACAGGGTAGTTAGAATAAAGCTTAGAACGGGGGTCGCAGCAGCCTAGAGAGTATTTGACTGAACTTCTACTTAAGAGTGTCTCAAACTTTGTCAGAAGAATCATCTTCATTTGGTAAAGTAAGAGGTCTGTTGAAGACTGGGACAATGGAAACTCCTATCAGAACAATCCACACTTTTTATGACTTTTTTCCACTGGATAGAGCTTGGCCATGATTCACGGAGAGGTAAAAATCTTTTCAGGATTGACCAAATCATCATAGATTGAACAGAGAATGTCTTTTTAGACTTTTCAGGTCTCGTAGAATCTAGTGGGGCATGGCGAGACAAAGAAGCATCAAATGCAACAATGCAAAAGCTACTGCACACAGCAGAAGTGAGCATGTCAAAACTGGCAAGCATACTGCATGAATCTGTAACAGATGTATAGCATCCAGGGGGTGAGAACTCTTCTGCAGCTTCCTCAAACACATTCTCTGGGTCCTCTTAATTTCTTTTATTAAAGGCAATAGTTGTCCGAAAAACATTAACCTTGTTGCAGAAAAGTCTGCCACAGTCAGGTTAGACAATTGTTGTGTCCTTGAGAGAGATAATCAGTTGCAGAGACCGGTGTTAAAATAGAATCCAGCTCTGATGCAAGAAGCAATGTCACTCTGAGTAGTTTGCAGGTCTTTGACAGAACGAATGTTTGCCTGGGCTTTTGCCGCAGCTCCCTTGCTTTCCACCGTTGTAATCAGTAAGGGTATTCCCCTGTAGGGTAGTCATGGAGTAGAGTGTGTTCATGTGGTAAACATGTCTGAAAGGTAGTACACAGCAACCCAGGTGGTGTAGCCAAGTCCTTGTGTCAAAGGAGTGGGAGGAAGCATTTGAGTACCTGCAGATACTATAGGCACAATGGGGTAAAGAGTGCAACCTGTAGTGTTATAACACCTGATCATCCACCAGAGACTAAGCTCCAAGTGGTTAAGTATTAGCTCCAAGTTGGAAAAGTTTACACTGTATAAGTAACTAATTTTCAAACACATTTCTAGTTTCCTGATTGTTTTAACATAAAAATGCATATTATTCAGGATACACAAACAGTGTAAAGCACACAGAGAGCTGTTAGGTCTCATAACTGGTGTGGGGCTACAATAACAGTTCATTAAACAGACTATGTCTAACCTCTCCGTTTCAGAGGTACCTAGATAGTGTCCAGGCTTTGCCCATCACAGTGGCCAAACCACTGAAGAGGTCTTCAGGGTCTGGGTTCCAAAAGGATGGGCCATAGTCCTGCACCCAGACGCTAACCCCTTGCAGTGCACTAAGTGCCAAAGTAAACGTCCAAGCAGGATCCAGTGCCCAGAGCAACATTAAAGGTCGTTCTCTCTAATGGCGTGGGGTCTGGGTACAACTCCCAAAGTTTTATCAAGGTTATGGGAATACAGATGCACTGCTTCTCTTGTTATGTTAGAAGACAATGAAGGGTTGATTTAAGTATCCTGAGACAAATAAACTAGTTAAGCTATGAGTGAATTTTCGGTAAGGGAGTAGAGGTCTATAACCTTAGGACACTGGAAAAAACTGAGGACTCAAGGAGTAAGAAGGGTATAGGGGGAGTTGTGTCCTCCAAAGCTTTGCCAGTTGCCTGTGTTTTGTACTGTACAATTAAGATATTAGAACATTTTTCTACACACTTTTCTACTCCATTAGAATTTTTTTCTACTGAAACTACTGAAGAGAAAAATTTTACAGTGAGCAAAAAGAAACCGAAAAGCAAAAAAATATTTACTTCAGCTTTAATTAGAGAACATAATATAATCCATTATATTTTGGACATGCAAGACCAGTCAACCATATAAGGAGTCTGAATTCACAAGAAGCAGAACAGCAACACAAAAAGGTGTAACCACCCTCAAAAAGCATGAAAACAGACAACACGGTCACTTACGGGATCTTATATACAAAACAAGTATCTGCCAATTCAGTCACATCCAAGCTTTAAGATTTATTGAAGGTGTGGACGAAAGATCAGCATAGGAAGAATCTATTAGTAATGTGAAAAGAACAGTGACTAAAAAAAAGGGATAGCACTGTTTCACATAATATGCTTCAGAAATAGGCTAAAAAAAAAAAAACATTCAGAAATGGCAGGCCGAGTCACCCTTCTGAGGACCATTCAGCTCAACAAAGTAGGTACTATGAAAAGCTATAGCTGACAGATAAACTCTGCATGAACATCCAAGCTTCCATAAGAACGCCCCGGCTTATGGCCAAAAAGGGACTCCCTTGTCCAGAGAATGAGGTGACCTGTTAGAACTGGAAACTAAAGGATTTTGACGAAGAACTTGCCGGGACAGAGGAATATTGGAGGCAAAACATTGTCACGTACCTGGTGGACACAGGGTTGAGAAGAAGGCTTCCCTTACACCTCGTGTCCCATTCCTCCTGGGGTTGAGAACAGGGTATAACAGGGCACAGAGTGGCACGGTGCCTATAGAAGATACTGAAGATACTCCAGGTAGTGCAGGAGATGGGGAGAGTGCAGGACTGGAGACCATGCTGCTGTCAGTTGTAACTGGGGAAAGGTGCAGAATCCGTTGGCAAAGCGGAGTCAGAGCCAAGCCAAGGTCAGAATCAGATGAGCAGAAACTGTATCGAGCCAGCAGACAGAATGCACGGTCGGGTCACAAGTTGGGATTGGCAAGGACATACCAGGAACAGAGTCAAGAATAGCTAAGCGAGAACCCAAATGAAAGCACAGGGGATACTGGCCACAGGAGCGGACGACCGCTCAGCAATCTTAAACGTCTCCAGTACAGCTTTATTTAGGCCAACAGGTGCAAAAGCGTCAATTCTTACATGCATGCTCGTCCACACTAACGTCAATGTGCACACACATTGAGGCACATACAGTTCTCACTGTGAAAAGATCACCTCTCTCATGCAAGCAAACATTTGAAATACAAAAGACAAAAAAGTCTAAACAGTCCTCCTTCCACTCTGTTGCTAGGGCGTGAAGGAAAAACTTTATATAGAGGAAGCTTGTCAGATTACTATGAAGACTTATAAATCCATGGCTTGGCCATAAGTAAATCCTTAAAAGGATTCTTGCATACAAATTAGGTACATGTCGTGTTCCTCTTCTCATTTTTAATGATTTCTTCCTGGTACAAAAAAAATTTACCCCCCAAAAAAAGGAGGATAAAGGGACCATTACTTAAAGAACTGATGAAGAGGCAAACAAATCACCCATTAGTACACCCTCCTACACAAAACGGGTAATAAAATGTTGAAAACCCTTACCATTTTGAGAAAAGTCTAATATAATTTTCATAACCTCATTTCTGTAATTCAAAAGATAACAGCAGGGATTACATCATATCCTCTCCTATCTCTCTGCAGTAAAAGAAAACTACAGTTGCCATCAACCACAGGGAATTGTAGTGAATGTGGGCGGGTACACTAGGTCTGTACATGTTGAGTTTCTCTGAGAGTCTCGGTCCACTCACCACTGCAGGTTGGGCCGATTTACATCAATGCTTCCTGGAGAAAGAATTACAGAAGGGATGTGCCAAGACCAGTGGCTGGGGGAATAGATTTGATTTGAAAATGAATAGGCTATTTCAGAGCAAGTACTGAGAACCAGAAGATGGATGACTTTCAGTGAAGGTACGAAATCAGCAACAGACATGTAAAGAAGATTTTGCCCGGAGTTCTGCCTTAACCCTTCCCCGAAAAGTCCTGGTTGTGCCAAGCTTCTTCCATTAGAGAATTATGAAGGCCACTGTGGTCTTGGCAATATTCAGTGCAGCAGAATTTTTTTTGTAGCCTTCCCCAGATCTGTGTCTTGCAATAATTCTATCTCTGAGCTGTGCAGGCAGTTTTCAATTCATGGGTTTTGCCCTGACACAGCATGCATTGTCAGCTGTGAGGACTTTTATAGAGCGGTTTGTGCCTTTCCAAATCATGTATAATAAATGTAACTGCCCACAGGTGGACTCCAATCAAGGTGTAGAAACATCTCAGCAATGATCAAGAGAAATGGGAGGCACCTGAGCTAAAATTTCTAGTGTTGTTGCAAAGGGTCTGAATGCTTTGTCCAATGTGATATTTCAGTTTTTTTATTTTTAATAAATTCACAGACATTTCTAAAATTCCACTTTCACTTTGTCATTATGGCGTACTGAACGCCATTGTTCATTTTTGTTCCTCAATCTACGTTCAGTAGATTGAGGAACAAAAATGAATTTAAACAACTGTAGTCTCAAGCTGCAATATAACAAAATTGAAATAAAAAGTGAATGGTGTCTAAATACATTGTGAATGCACTGTATATCAAACTACTTTGTGATTATACAAAGTTAAAGCAAACAAAAATTAATAAAAATGTTCACCTAAATACCAGATTCAAAGTACACAACCATAAATAGCAATAATAATTTAATAATATAATGTGCTTGTGCATTAAATAACCTAAAATATAAACTTCAAATAAATAAAAATCAAGGAAACCAGTGCAAAATAAACGTATGCAAATTCGCTACCAGCTGTTTACATTCATGTCCATGTGAACGACAACTTGGTTCAATATAGAGAATAAAAAGTGCATGTGCAATAAAGTTAAAAAAAGAAAACTTCAGATGAATATCTCAAAATTGAATAGAAGCACGCTGACATGAACTTGTGTGGATCCACTGTAAGCTGTTTGTCAGTGCACCACCACCCAAGTGAGGCATTCAATCTGTTTACCAAAAGAAATACACCTCTAGTACCTGAGGTCATATGCAATTGTTATCTAACAGATATTGACAACCACTTCAGCTCAGCAGTAGAGAAAATTCTATGGCATCTCTCTCACTGAAGCAGCCTCCAGTTATTCCTTGAAAATATACGAAACGTGCCAGGGCGGAGCCTTGGCAGTGATGTTATCGCGCACATCCGTAGGTCTAGGCGGTGTGCAAGCCTCATACCTGTTTCAATGCCGTTTTACTATGGTTTGCTGCAAGTACAATAATTTTAATAAATGCTGAACTGTTTACTTGGGTAATGCACTATAGGGTGTTTTTTTTTTTTTTTTGCTTCTCTGCATACACTGGGCAAATTCTGTGACTGACACTGGACTGAACATAGTGACTGGAGGCTGGTCCAGTGAGAAAGATACCATACTGTTTGTTCCTTTGCGGAGGTGATGTGGCTGTTAATATCAGGCAGATAACAAGCACATGACCTCATAGTCAATAGAGGTCAATTTCTTTTGGAAAGCAGATTGTGTACTTCACATGGGTAGTGGTGCACTGAAGTCAGTCGATCCACAGACCACGCTTCTGTTGAACTTTGAGCTATTCAAGTGAAATTTATTTTCTGAACTTTATTGCACATGCACTTTATATTCTTTGCACCAAGTTGTTGTTCAAATGTATACAGCTGGTAGTGAATTTGCATATGTTTATTTTGCCACTGTTTAATTGATATTTATTTGAAGTTTATATTTTAGTTAATGCACAAACACTTTATAATACTTATGAATTATTGCCCTTTATTTTTTTAAATCAGATTTTTTTTTTTATTAGAAATTGTTTCCATACATACAGTTAGGTCCATATATATATTTGGACACAGGCACAATTTTATATTTTTTAAGGTATTTACCAAAACATATTCAAGCTATAGTTTTATAATGGGTATGGGATTAAAGTGCACACGCTTAGGTATAATTTGAGGGTATGTACAACCAAATTGGAGGAAGGGTCCAAAAGTAATTGGACAATTTGAACCAAAAGCTGTTTCATAGCCAGGTGTGGGCTACTTCTTCGTTATTTCTTCATCAATTAAGCAGGAAAAAGGTCTGGAGTTGATTCTAAGTGTGGTATTTGTATTTGGAATCTATTGCTGTGAACCTACATCGTGCGTTCAGAGGAGCTGTCCATGCAAGTGAAACAGGCCATTGTAAGGCTTCAAAAACAAAACCAATGCACCTTTTGGGCATTTATTTATGCCAAGTGTTTTATCACGTGTGGTTTAATACATGTTTGTGGTTTCACCCTGTTTAGGGACACAAGTGGGCTTATGTATTGTGTTTTTATGCATTTTGCACATTTTTATTTCATTTCATATGGTTTATCAAACATCACAGCATAAGATTGTATAATAATATGAAGAATTGAGTTTGGGATAATTACACACAGGAGGATTCACTAGGTGTGTAACTGAAACCTCATTTTTTATTTAATTATTTATATTAGATAGTATTGTGGACCATTCATGCTCTGAAATAAAATCAAGATTTCTGGACCATTGCACTCTACAATTCAGGGAGAAAGCCTTAGAAATCTGTTGCAACAATGCTCCATATAAACGGAATATCTGGCCCCTCCTGGATGAAGAGAGCACCAAATGATCCAATAGGGTAGGAATAACCAATATCCATGGAGAGGTTTTGGCCTGTGCTAGGATACATGTCAAAGTTGTAAGTATTGGGAAAAAAAAATGAGTTGGGCAAGCGAAATGCCTCCCTCAATGTTTGAAAATCTTTGAGAAGTTGCCCATTGTACAATTGAGGCATATATTTAATGCCCATCGATGACCACTGGGCAAACCCCTTCAGCTTCAGGAGTTCTGGATAATTATGATTGTTAAATATGCGTGTAAAGGTAAAAAAATCCTTGGTATTGAAAGTAGTGTTTCGCCCTACACCATATCCTATCCATCAAACCAAGTGTGGGGATTTGTGATAGATTTTTAAGTTCACCTGCTTTCAGAATTTCCACCAGGTCATCTGCAGATACCACACTTAGAAGAAGTGATTTCACTGGGTCGGAATATTGAACATCTCCCCAGGCCGTAAGGTGTTGTAATTGAGCCACGATATAATATAAAGGAGGGGATTGGGAACTGCTAGGCCACCCAGATCCCTGGACTCCTGCAGGGTTTGCAATTTAATACTTGGAGATTGCTTTTGCCAAATCAGAGAATGAAATACGGTGTCACATGTCTTGCAAACGCCCAGAGGACTCCAGGTAGGGGCATTGTAGGATGTAAAGTAGTTGCGGGGCCAAATTAATTTTAATCAAATTACACCTTCCCACAACAGAGAGGGGGAGTTTAGACCAGGTATTTGTTTTCTGTTGGAATCATTGAAGAAGCAGGAGTAAATTCAATGCAATGTAATTAGACAGATTAGGATGGCTAATAATCCCTAGATATTTGAAGGAGCTTACTTGTTCGATTTGTGTTGCAATCAGGGGAATTGTACAAGTGGGGGTGCCTAGAGGAAGAAAAGTAGATTTGTCCCAATTTATAGAAAAGCCGGAGAAGGATCCAAAGTCGGAGATTAAGGTCATTAGGCGTACCAATGAGGATGAGGTGTCCCCCATGAATAGGACGGTGTCGTCGGTGTATAACGCCACTTTCTCCATCAGATCTCCCCTACAAAATCCTATAATCTCGGGATCCGTTCTGATGGCTGCAGCCAGGGGTTCTATTGCCAAAGCAAATAATGGGGAAAGTGGACATCCTTGCCAAGTCCCTCTTTCCAAAGCAAATGATGAGGACAATACATTATTAACCTGAATACAGGCAGTGGGGGCAACATAAAATAGTTTGATCCAAGAAATAAATGTATTCGCTGCAGAAGCAAATTGGATCATGCCTTTCTGGGTTTTTTTTTGCCTTCCTCTGGATCAATTGTGGGTAATGGATTATAACTTTTTTTTTTTTTGTTAAACTTGATAGACTTTTTCTTTTTTCAGCCAGACTAAGTAACTATGAGTAACCACTTAAAAGGACGGTGCATCTTATCTCCACGATTTTACACTCCAAGCCAAAGTTACCAAAGTAGTACGCCAATTAGATTAGCCCAATCTGGAAGCCAAGCTGCATCCAAGAATGTATTAGAATAGTACTTAGCCTCCTGCATATTCTGAGAAGCCACATCAATAAGAAGCAATGGTGTCTGTTTAGACATCAACTCCTGATACAGGAGTCCTGTTCTATATGTCAAAGCTTGGGAGACCCAAGGAAAAAAAAAAAAAAAAGTGAGAAAAAACCCAGACAAAACCATATACCTTGTGACTGAAAAAGTCTCTAGTGACGGACTCCAACTTATTCTTTGTCAGGCACAAAATGAGGCAGAATCATTCAACAGAATGACTGTTGACTTAAAAAGCACTCCACTTACTGAAAGTGGGGATGCCCAATTACCCACTGCTGCTGCAGGAAATCAGTAAACAGAGCAGAAGAGTGACAAGCCATGTGGTGTGCACCCATGTTACTGACACTGATCAGTCTTGGGAGCAGTGAAAACCTCCATTAAAAGTTTGCAACTGCATCTTGACCTGAATGGAGAAAAACTATTTTATTATATTCCCCCATGCGGTTCAATATGTGAAAGAGGTGGGCAGACAATCTCCATCTTTGATTTCAATCAAAGGTCTCCTTTTTATTTATATAGCTTATACCATATATTGCATTAGGGTTATATGTTACTTAAATAGAACAATTTATACCTTACATTTAGTAGGATTGTTAAGGCAACTTTGGAGTATAAGTAGACCAAACAATTAAAAAAAAAAAAAAAAAAAAAAAAAAGAAAAAGGATTTGACATTTTATTAGTACATCAAATGCTTATTTCCCCAATAAAACATGAAAATTTTTGACATGTTAATTTGACAATATTTGTGTTATGCAGGCCATAGACAGGTAGTTTATTGGCCGAATTGTCAGCCGAACAACGAAAAATCGGTCGTTCTGTTGCCACCAATGCTTATGAAAATCGGCCGTTTTTCGTAGATTTTCCAGCATGACCAATAAAAGAAACGAGAAGGAACCACGAAAATCGGCCGACGACATTGCCCACTAACGGTGCGAATATCGGTCGAATATTCTTTCTGTTGAAAATTTGGCCAACAAACTATGTCTATGGCCTGCATTATTACCTCAAAAAACTGGCAGTATCTCTTGAAGCTGATTTTCAGCTTGCAACCTCAGTTGAGGAAATTACAAGTGCATTCAGCCTATTGTACCGAAAGACTTTTTGGCTATGTTACTTAAATAGGATTTTGTAAGAGTGCTAGGAAGTTCCCATTATCTATGGGAACTCAGGTTATTTCTCATTTTTTTTTTCAACTATAGATTTTGGTATGATTTGTATTTTAATATGTAGGCGTTAGGGAGTAATGTGCGGTCCCATTGATTTCACATATTCATTTTCCAATAATTCTTTTTTTCCTTTTCCTCGGTTTTTTTTTTTTTTTTGGTTGAGTTTTTGGGACCCATCTGTGGTGAGGTTGTCTGTCTGTACTGTTTGGTTGGTTTAAAAATGTCAGAGGTATTAGTGATAGTGTCTTTGATTTTTAGTGGTGTTTATCTTGTGCAGTGACTAGCTGCTGTTTTGCATGATTTGCCGTACGTGACGCAGTGTGTGCCATGACATCACATCTGCCACTGGAAATGGTGTTACCTGCACAGAATCTCCTGCAGTTTTTGGCAGACTTCTGGTGCAGCAAGAATCTTTTATTGGATAGTGACTGTGCTGTGGGTTCTGAATATTGGCATTCTTGCATTGCAGACTCTCTCTCTTGGCCTTGTGGGAATGCTTCCTCTATCTGACCACAAAATGATTTAAACTCGAGTGCAGAGGCAGGTTTGTTGATTCCTGTGTGTATTGCTATACGAGTCCCAACCTTGTACCATTATGCTCAGTCACCATTGTTGGAACCCTTGTTTTAATTCATTTTGGTTACTTTTCATAGCTGCGGGAAGGTACGTTTTTTCTTTTCCACTTTTTTTTTTTTTTTAGATGCTAGTATTGTCGCCTTTTTAAGTCCCCCACGACTCTCCCCATGTTTAACTCACACCACAGTTTGTTTTTGTTTGTTTTTACCTCCGCACTCTCTCCACTGTCCTCATAAATACACTTATATATTGTATTTATGGTTTGTAATATTATTACCACGTATTTTATTCGAAATATATTTTACCACATGGAGCCACTGTGCTTCTTTCAGCTGCGTGGATCTTGATAAAAGTAGTTAGCGATACGCATTGATCCTGTATGCAGGTTTCATTATGTCCGTATAAAAGCAAATAAAATCTTTGATATTGCAAAATATATTTCTTACCTGTCCAATTATATGTTGTACATGGCTCCACATATGAAGTTTTTAGATATATCTTTGTACCATATCTTTTACTGTTATTTGTAATAAATGTGTAAACTTTTATTTATTTTGGTTATATTTTCTACTATGGCACATTTAAAGTCCCTTCACTTGTATTCCATTCTAAGGAATAATTTGTTTTTTTGTATTTTCTGCATGCCACTATAAATAATTGCATGATGATTTTGAATGCTTATAAATCAAGTGTAGTGCTTTCATATATGGATCCCATCTAAGCCATCTACATTGGCAGTGGATCCACTGAGTGACATACAAAGTTTACACTCACAATCCTGGGTCAGGAACAAGCCTGTAGAAACCTCCTGTGCCAAACAAGGCCACCCTCTTCTATTTTCAGATGTCTGCTACCAGTTATTTAAAGCTGAACTTCAGTTGGGGGAAAAAAAAAAAAACTATTTAGGTGGGTCCCTTTACCCATGACAGGATTAGCTACTAGTTTTTGCCTAGGGGATAATGAACAAGGTAAAATATTTACTTTATTACCTGCTCCCTTGGCACTCTCTTCCACTGTCTGATGCTCTGGAATATGGGTGGGCCCTAAGCATCTTCCCGTACAATGCAGGACTGCTGGTATTGCACTGGACGAGATGACATCAGACAGCAGTGAATGGAGTGCCAGTCGCATGAAGAAGACTAAGAGCAAGCAGGAAAAAACAGTAGGAAAGGGGAAAAAAATACTTGTGAGTTTTTGCTTGAACAAAACTCTACAGTTCTGGATTAAATGGGGAGTATTGCGACGCATACTGTGCCACTTCCTGTTTTATTACAGGGTAGTTAGCATAGGGCTTAGAATGGGGGTAGGTGTAAGTATGGGCAGCACAGTGGCTAAATGGTTAGCACTTCCGCCTGGCAGTACTAGGGTTGTTGGTTTAAATCCAAGCCACGGCACCTCCTGCTTGGAGTTTGCATGTTCTCCCTGTGCCTGTGTGGGTTTCCTCCGGGTACTCCAGTTTCCTCCTACACTCCAAAGACATGCTGGTAGGTTAATTGGATCCTGTCTAAATTGGCCCTAGTATGTGTATGTATGAATGTGAGTTAGGGACCTTAGATTGTACACCCCTTGAGGGTTAGGGACTGATGTGAATGTACAATATATATGTAAAACGGTGCGTAAATGGACGGCGGTATACAAGTACCTGACATAAAGTTAAAGCTTAGCTAGGATTTGACTGGACTTCTACTTAAAGCTGTTGCCCAGAGGGGTCAATAGCATTTACAAGCAGCAATATAAATAAATATGCTACAGAGGTCCCTCCTTAATGGCCAATCTAAAAATCTGCATGTTTAACACAACAAGAATACGAGAATTTAAAAGTATGTGGCAAGAACAAATGTTAAAGAAAGGTCCCATTTACATTGCCTCGCTGTGGTTTCCATGCAGGTTACCCATGGTTTCCCACAGACTTTGTTATGTCCAGTGTGTTTGGTTTGTTTTCTAAAAGCGCACCAAGAGTCTTATAAGCTGCATCTTTGGTGCGCTTTCAGAAAACGCACCAAAACCGCAGGACATAATAGAAAGTTTTCGGGGAAACTACGGGTAACCCACGCTAAATCTAGGGGTACACTGTGCTGCATTCACGCTGTTGTTTTTCCAGTGTGAAACTGTCCTAAATTTAAAAAAATAATTCATACACTGCTGTAACTCAAAATACATGCTCACTTGAATATATTATGTTAATCATCTTTGATTATCTGTACTCACTTGTTATGAAACTCATAAATTTCCTGCATGTTCCCAAAAATGATGTGCTCCTTATTTGCTATACCAGGTGGAAGGTCTTCAACGCCACTTGTCATTTCCCATAGGTATGTCTAGAAAACATTTAAACAAAAAAGAAATTAGGATTTTTAGTTTTCCTGTAAAACTATTTACTTGCAGTACATCACAGAGGACTTCAAATTCATGACTAATTCAGGCCAATGGACATTGGCAAAAACAAGGCAGGAATCCCCACCCAGACATAACCCCTCCCAGTTTAGCTAAGCCTTCTTTAGCAAGCAATGAAGAACAGAGAAGAGGGAGGGATCCCAGAGTCCTGTTATGTACTACCGAAAAGGATTTTATAGGTAAACCAAAAAACCTATTTTATTTTTTAAATTGTACATCACAGGACACAAAGGACTTCATATATAATATTGTGCAAATGTTTAAGGCAGAAAAACATTTGAAAAAATGCTGTAAATTAAGAATGCTTTAAGAAATAGAAGTATTAAAGTGGTCCTAAAGGTAAAAGTTCTTTTAAATTCATGCATTCTATTCATGAAGGTAAAAAACCTTCTGTGTGTAGTAGCTCCCCCTAATACTTACCTGAGCCCCTCTTGATCCAGCGATGTCCATGAAAGCCTCAGTTCTCCGTGGACTCTCATTACTGATTGGCTGAGGCACTGGGAGCCATTGGCTCCCGCTGCTGTCAATCACAACATTTTTGTACCATACTGTACACGCCTGGGATTACAGGAAGAGACAGAAGGATTTGAGGCAACCTACATCCACAGAAGATCCATGGTTAGTTCTGCAAATATGTTTGGAACAACCTACCTGCTGAGTTCCTTCAAAAACTGAGTGCATGTGTACATAGAAGTTAAGAATTGATGCTGATTTGAAGGCAAAGGGTGGGCACGCCAAACATTGATTTGATTTTGATTTCTCTTCATTTATTTTCTATTTTGTTAATTGATAAAAATACACTATTAAAGGGATTCGAAAGGAAAGATTTTTTTTTTTTTTTAATACCTCCATTATGCTTCACTGTTACCTGCAGACACTCATTGTACCACTCTCCAGCCCTTGGTGAACAAACTGCCTCATGCTACATGCAAATATTTCAAATTTTGACTCATCAGTCTAGAGCACCTGCTTCCATTTTTCTGAACCCCACTTCTACTTCTGAAAACAGTTTTAATTTACTGCATTTTGTTACACCTGCCTAAAATTTTTGGCACATTTTTGTACATGCCTACTTGAAATGTTCAAAATCACTTTACATGGAGGGGTGGGCAACACGGCAAACATGCCCAAAACAGAACAGGAGCAACTACATTACAAAGCCCCCTACAGAAACATCCACCCAAAACTGGTATCCACAGATGCGTGAACATCTACCTGGCTGATCTAAGTAAATGTGAAAGAGAAGCTTGATGGCGAACAGCCCAGAAAGCAGTGACACTCCTGGTGGAATGGGCCTTAACCAGGAAAGGAGGAACCTTGTCCATGATACCATAAGGCCTGAGAAATCATCTGACAAATCCACCTAGAAAAAGTGGATTGAGAGGCAGTCTGACCCTTAGGAAGAATGACTATGAATCTGTCAAAAGTTGTAGACAGTCCATCACAGTGTTTCTCAACCGGGGTTCCGCAAGATGTCCCCAGGGGTTCTGTGCCGACAGGGGCGGACTGGGTCGGGGGGGGTAGTTGGATCAACTTCAGTATGACCAGTCTGTCGGGTTATTTCAGTGCAACTGCTGTCGGCAACCATAGCTGCCAGCAGTGATTATTGTATTCTGACAGCGGGGAAACCCACTGTCAGAATACAATAGGGCAGTGGCAGGGATTCTCCCATCAACACTAACTGTAATTATGGGGAAATCGAAGAATTTTCTTTGCTTCTACCTATGGTGGAAGAAAAGAAAATTGTATAATCTATGGGCTGCTTAAGAGTGTGTGTCTGTATGTATGTGTGTATATTACACTGTGTGCACAATTATTAGGAAAGTGAGTATTTTGACCAAATTATAATTTTCATGCATATTGTCCAACTCCAAGCTGTATAAACTTGAATGCTGATTGGATTTAAGCATATCAGGTGATGTGTACTTGTGTAACGAGAGAAGGGGTGGCATAAGGAAATCAACATTCTATATCAAGGTGTGCATAATTATTAGCTTAATTTAATCAGGCAAAATTAGACAAAAAAGAGATTTAACAGACTCTAAAAAGTAAAAAATTGTAAAAGGTCTATCAGAGGAATGCAGCACTCTCAAAATTACTAAGGTATTGGGACGAGATCACAGAACCATCAAACGTTTTAAGGAATATAGTCAACAGGGTCACAAGAAACGTGTTGAGAAGAAAAAAAAAAAAAAAAGTTAACTGCCAAAGATGTGAGCAGAATCAATGAGAAGCTACCAGGCACCCATTATCCTCCAGTGCTGTCATATTCCAGAACTGCAACCTACCTGGAGTTCCCAAACGTACAAGGTGTTCAGTGCTCAGAGACATGGCCAGGGCAAGGGAGGTTGAAACCAGTCCAACACTGAACAATACACATAAGTTGAAAGGTCAAGACTGGGCCAAGAAATATCTGAAGACAGATTTTGCAAAGGTTTAATGGACTGATGAGATGAGAGTGACTCTTGACGGACCAGATGGATCGGCCCATGGCTGGATCTGTAACTGACACAGACCTCCACTTTGACTCAGACGAAAGCAAGGTGGAGATGGGGGTACTGGTATGGGCTAGTATTATTAAACATGAGCTAGTTGGACCTTTTAAGGTTGAAGATGGACTCAAAATCAACTCCCAAACCTACTGCTAGTTTTTAGAAGACATTTTCTTCAAAAAGTGGTAAAAAAGGAAAGTCTGCATCTTTCAAGACCATGATATTTATGCAGAACAATGCTGTATCGCATGCATCAAAGTAGTCCACTGCGTGACTAGAAAGTAAAGGCCTTAAATATGAAAGAATAATGACATGGCCCCCTTTCTCACCTGAACTAAACCCTATTGAGAACGTGTGAGCTCTTCTTAAATGGGAAATTTACAGTGAAGGAAAACAGTACACCTCTCTGAACAGTGTCTGGGAGGCCGTGGTTGCTGCTGCACAAAAAGTTGTTCGTCAACAGATCAAGAAACTGACAGACTCCATGAATGGAAGACTTTTGACTGTTATTGAAAAGAAAAGTAGCTATATTTGTCACTGATTTTTTTTTTTTTTTTTTTTTGGAAATGTTAGAAATGTTTATTTGCAAATTTTGAGTGGTTTATTATTCTCACTTTAACACATGAAAATAAACAAGTGAGATGGGAAAATTTTTGTTTTTCATTTAGTTGCATAAAAAGTCTGCACATTAATAGTTGCCCAATATTTAGATTGTAAGCTCCAAGGAGCAGGTCCCTCCTATCCCTCTTGTATTGAACTGTATTGTCTCCTGTTATATTGAGCAAACTGTTGGCGCTATATAAATCCTGTATAATAATAATATATGTGCACACAGATATTCTCTTAAGCAAGCCAAAACCTCAATTTTTTCCTTTCTTAAATATTCAGGTTTGAGGTTTATTAACATTTTGGATTGACCAAGAGCACTGTAGTTGTTCAATAATGAAATTAATCCTCAAAAATACAACTTGCCTAATAATTGTGCACTAAGTGCAGGATGAAGACAAGGACAGAGCAGGGAAGAGGGAGAGCGGGAGGAGGACCGAGATATGAAGGTATATTAGATTTACTTTTATATTTCTTCAGTTACGTCCTGGTTTCCAGGCCTATGCAAATGATGTCATACATCCCAGGAGTCTTCAGAAGGGGTTTTCTTAGCTAAGCGCACCCTCCAGCCTGCATGCCTGACCTAAGGGCAGATGAATTCCAAGAAGTAAATGCTACATGAATCATCTGCCCATATTCAGGATGGCCACAGCCAGAAATGCTAGGGACACGTTTTTCTAAGTGATTTCTCAATAAAATAAAGCATGGATGGATGAGCGAGTTTGCTTTGCTTTAAAAATTAATTTAATAAAGTTTTTGGTTTGTGGTGGTCAGATGCAGTGTCGTTCTACTTTATTGAATATGTAATGCCAAGCTGCAGTTTCTAAAGCCAGTAAAATACTTTCTTGTACTAAAAGAGTCCAGAGAGAAATTATTTTGTCACTGTACAAAGCATTAGTAAAACCTCATCTGGAATATGCAGTTCAGTTTTGGACACCAGTTCACGAAAAGGATACTGAAGAACTGGAGAAAGAGCAGAGAAGGGAACCAAACTGATAACAGGCATGGAGAGCTTCAGCTATGAGGAAGGATTAGATTAATTGAATTCATTCTATTTAGAAGAGAACATTAAGAGAAGATATGATAACCATGTAGAAGCACACTCCGTAATGGTCCATATAGAGAACTTTGCTTAGAGGTATTCACTTTAAGATCATTACAAAGGACAAGGGAGATTCCTAAATGCGCAGAATATAACTGGATAGTAACATGTATAAGTAAAAGCACCAGAGATTGTTGATTCAGAGAACAGCTGCCTTCTTTGGACCAGGAAGGATTTTATACCCTGCTGGAGCAAACTGGACCATGTTTTATAGAGTGGTCTTCACCTGGGGGGTTACCTGTGGGCATAGGAATCAGCATATGGATATTTATTCTATTCTATTTATTGTTTAACTGGAAAGAGTTGTGTCTTTTTTTCAAGCTGACTTGCTATGTAAAACAGGATGGAAGATTGAACCCTGTAACAGCAAATCTGGCTGATCTGGAACAGCCATCAGCTAGAATGCCAAAAAATCTGAACCTTTAATACCACTTTAACCTCTGAAAAAGAAAATGCTCCCAATTTGCATGTCAGGTTCATTTTCTTTATGGACTCTCCCATGTGAAATTTTTTTTTCTCATGGTTCAATCCATTCATCCATCGTAAGTTTTGTGAGTCTGCCAAAGGGACAGGTAGTGGAGGATTGCCTCTTCAGACACTCATCAAGTAGAATTCCCTTCCACGCTAAGGAGATACAAGCTGTGTTTTCCTAATCTGTAATAAGATAGGCATATACTTTTAGTGAGTGCAATTCCAGAAGTGTGGTAAAGGAGATCATTTTGTCTCAACTGAATATTTACAGGATGTTTGGAATTGAAGACAGCTTTTTTTTTTTCATTTCTCATATTTATGATTGCACTGAACAGTCAACTGGAATGCTTTGTATATATGGACACAACATTTTGATTTCTTGACACAGGATTTCACATTGCAGATATGCATTTGATGTTTAAATACTGCAACAGTTTTTCATAAAAAGTGTGAAAACATAAAACTGATGCAGCCACCACATCAATAGCAGGTAAACTGCAATACAACTAAATATTTCTTGGGTTTAGATACACTTTTAAGACAGGGCTCCACCGGCGGATGGACTACTGCCTTAAACCTGTATAGTCACCCACAGCAAACTCAACATGCTGCATTCTGTAACTTGATGAGTGCTTCAAGCAGGATCCAGTGCCCAAAGCAACAGGCTGGCCTCATATCTCCTCTCTAGCAGGGTGTGGGTATAGTGGCCAAGGCTCAGCTGAAAGGTCAACCAATTCTAAAAGCTGCAAAAGGAATAGCAGTGAAAAAAAAAAATAGTTGCTTCTCTCAAAGTACAGAAGTGACATCCGTTAAAGTGATTCTAAAGATTAAAATTAAAAAAACAACAAGCAGCATGTTATACCCACCTGCTCTGTGCAATGGTTTTGCACAGGTCAGCCCCAATCTTTTTTTTTATTGGGTCACCTGTGGACGGCCCTGGCTCCTCCCCTCTGCCGAGTGTCCCCAATAGCAAGCCCCTTACTATGGGAATACTTGAGCAGGCTCACTCCTGAGCTGTGCTCCTGTGAATGGTCCATAACCACACACAGCACGGCTTGCCCCGTAGACTGAGTGGGGAGCTGCACCCATAAAGTTTTTTGCCTTCATACATAAAGGCAAAAAAAAACTTCTGCTTTACAACCACTTTAAGGCTAGCCCAAAAAAAAATGCTGGGGAGTGGGAAGGGTAATGCCAAACCATCCTTACAGCTTTGTTGTACTAGTGTCCAATCTCTTGTGGATGGAAGCAAAATCCTACAGAGATTGTCCATTCTGTACAATTAAACAATACATATTTATAGGCTTAAAACTGTATGCGCTTGTTAAATCCCAAAAGATCAAAAATACTCAAAAGTGTAAATAGGCAATAATTCCCATTGATTTAAAGTTAAACTTTAATGAGATTTTTCACACTTTTCCCATGTTCTCTTATTTTTCCTCTGGCATGTATGTACACGCATGTTGATAATTGAGTTATATTCAACTTTTTTTTTTTTAATTTATACTCTTTTCCCTGATTTTTTACTATCTAGAGAGGGCAATTACTCATTGATATAGAAGTGATTGGGTGACTGTATAGCCAGCTACATCAAGTCTACAGTACATTAGGCATGTTGCAGCACTTGAGACAAATCATTGGCTTGTATTTTACATATTGGTTTGCTCTAAACTTTTCACTGTAACACAGTATGAAAGTGGCAGTGTAAGGGTTAAGTAAGCCCAGCATATGGTAACATGAACAGAAGTAAAGAAAGCAGCTATTCATCTTCCAGAAAATCAGTGTGCTCCGAACTCCCTGTTAAAGCTGACAACACAGTGCCTTCTACTGCACTAAAATCTCATGCAGAGTTTACAGTCCTGATTAGCTCTCCCCTGCTGTGCTTTAACTCCTCAAGTTAATAACAAGGGAGATGTAGTCCAGGAGGGGAGAGCTCAAGCAGGGCTGATAACATATTTTAGTATTTTAGTGCAGCAAGGGCAGTTCCAACAAAAAGTTATAATTTCAGGCATGCTCAAGCATTTTTCTGTACTTGCAGAACGTGTAAAAAGAAAAAACACGGAAGATGCATGAATGTACTAAACCTTTTTTTACCTCCCTACCCCTTCCCTTACATACACCTTAAAAAAGTAGTACAGCCAAAGTCTGTTTGGCTCTACTTCTCCAGTGGATTACAGGAGACCAGCCACTCAGCTGGTCCAGGCTGGGGCAAAAACCCAACTTTAACCTCTTCATGCCGGCCAAATGCAAATGTGCAGCCTCCCGGCGCCTGGGCCTAGACGCCGAGCGGCTGCACATTTGCGTTCTATTAAAAAAGGACATATGTGCCGAGAGCGTGCACCCTGCGCGCTCCCAGCACACGTGTCCGGTACTCACGGAAAGGTCCCTAACTCCTCTTTCGATCGGGACTTTCCCCAATCATGTGACCGCCGTGACAGCAGTCACATGACCCTAAACCCCGCCTCCCGAAACTCTTAAAGGGCCAGGATCCAACCAGAACCCTGAACCAGCAGCTGGCTCAGCCTCTCAGTGATCCGCTCCAGTTAGTTGGGGGTTGAGCAGAAAGCCAGAGACTGACAGTCCATCTCTGAGCAGAGAGCCGGAGAGAGTGTCTGATCCCTCAGTTCTCACTTAGACCCACCTAGGAAAGTATGATTTAAAAAAAAAAAAAATTCCTTTAAAAGGAACACTGCGTGGCCAAAATGTATCCTCTAGCCTGCTGACTGACATTAACATTCTTCATGTGCATTTCCACCCTGTAATCAAAGTCCTGTTTCAGAAACACACACAAAACGCTAACAGCAGTATTTAATGCATGTGACTGGCTCACATTGTTTGCTTTCTCTGTCACTTGAATCCTAGAATATTGGAAATTAATATGAATGCAAATTTCAGGCACTTACAGTTGCAAGAAAAATATAGAAACCTTTGGGACGAAGTGGATACAATATCATCATTCTATAAAGTTTCTCAGCAATAATCTATTTTTTTTTTAATTCTTTACTCAACAAGAGTGTGAAGTGTAAAGTTTGCATTATAATTTATTATGACAAAATAATTGTGCCACATTTTTAGTGGTCAATAATAAAAAAAATGCAATTAATTACAAAGTTCGAAAACATTTTCTTGAAACTGTACGCTACTAGATCTAAATTGCATTGAATTATACACTTGGTGAAAGGCTTTTAGACAAGACATATACAACTTACATCCAAACATTCCCGCAGATCTCTTACATATGCTTTTTCTGTTTGAATAAGCTCAGCCATAATATACCTTTAAAAACAAATAAATAAAAATTATATACAAACAATATCTCCACTACTTATGGAATACATTTTGAACAAGAAAAATAATCTACACATATAATTGTTTGTGTTGTCTTACGTATATTATCTTCGTTACATTTAAAGACATATTTAACTCCTTCCCACCAACCATATGCATATATGCAGCCTCGTGAAAGTGGGTCTTCATCCTGTGAGGCCACAGAAATGCATACCTGTGTTGAACGTGCTGCATAGTATTGCTCCCAGTACAGAGATCGGGCTCTCACCGATATCCCCGAGTCCCGTACGAACGATCGGCCCCAGAGGCCTGGTTCCCAAACACCTAATTGCTGTGATGGCCTCCGATTGGCTATCACAGTGATCAGTCACTGATCAGCCCACCTTTGCATTTTTTTTTTCCTCCTAATGAATTGAGAAAAAAGATACATTGTATCTTTTTCTCCTTGTTAGAGGAGAAAAGTGTAAAATGTGCCTAAAAGAAAAAATAATAAAAACAAAGATTTTACCATTACTATTTAACAGCAAATGAAAGCCCAATTTACCCTGAAAAAAAACCCCAAGGTATAATTCACCTAGATACAGTAAGTAGTTGTGAAGATATGTACAGTTTTACTAAAGCTTGTCAAAGTTGCAAAACTGTGTTCAGGCTTTAAGATTTGTTTTACTCACCATCTTGTACGGGTTAAAGACATTTAAAGAATTAAGAAAAACCTTCTTTCCAGTATTGAAGTATTATCTTGACCATTTCTTCACACCTGCTGTTTCTGCCCTTCCCTGATTTATTACATTATATTTAGGAGAGATCAAGAGCATGTTGCAATATGTAAAGCTTGCAAAGATAAAAAAAAGGTGCTGAAAAAACTTGTGTTTAATGTTTTAAATGAAAGAAGGCTTTTAACAATGGAAAGTTAGAGGAAAATTGACCTGTACATAATGGATGAGATCAGTGTTTTCTGTTTGCACTTACTCTTTCCTACGAGCAGATTTTCTCTTTTCCTCATTGAGTTCATGTGTAGCTTCACGAAGCTTTACTTCGCATCCTGGTGTTCCGCCGGGAATAATGTCCAACTGCAAACTTTTACTCTGCAAGTAAAAAAAAAAAAGGAGATTCAATTACTTACACAGTGCTGTAACTGCATATTCCAATGAACAGTTCATGAATATATTTTAGTCAGTAAAAAATTATATACTCATACCTGAGAACTGTAAAGGAAATGTAAATTGTGTATAAAATATTATATTCCAGTTTGTATGCTTTGCCTATGTATTGCACACTGCACTACTAATGTTTTCATTAAGCTTGCATTCTTTTGAATCATGATTAGAAATGAGCCTGCCTATGTAAGCCCCTTGTTACCATAAAAGTACAATTGTAATATTAAAGGATACATTCAGCTTTAGGAACTTGTTACATGTTCCACCCGTTTTTAGGGTATAACATGTAACATGTTCCCATAGCCGCAGCCGACTTCTCCCCATGCTGTCAGATTTGAAGACAGCGATGCCTTGTGAGGAGCTCCGCCCACATGGTCGCATCGTTCATTCACAGACTTTCATGAATGAATGAACTGCAAGTCCCGACAGCCATAGCGGCTGTCTGCTTGTAGATTTCAATGAACTACCATGGCACTGTGGAGCGCCGTGGTAGTTCATTGAAGCTTCCGGTCAGAATATCTGCTTGCTCATACATCCCATATGGCAAGCATATATACTGACAGGTCTGCAGGAGACCTGCATGGCATCAGCGATCTACTGATCCCTGGTGCAATGCTTTCCAGGCTCCTGTAGACAAAAACAATAATTGCGCATTTTTTTACCTGCAAAACAATTTGCAGTTATATTTGTCTAATAGGTGAACTTCTCCTTTAATGTGGTACCTACGTAATCATGTGTATAAAAAAAACTGTCAATTGCGCCAAATAAACAGAACAGTTATTTGGAAAGATGCTGAGTATATCTTTTTGTGTCTGTTCCCTACTGCACTAGTTACTAATAATTTGGAACCACTAATGAATTGAGGATAGGAGTTCCCTATTGATAACATTTATTTATAACATTTATAGAACAGATGCCTAGCTTTTGCCTAGGAGGGGATTTACAGGTGACCCTGAGAATCCGAAAACGAGGAGCTTGAGACGATCTGGGAATTTTTGATAACTCAGCAAAGGGCTTACGTCATTCGGCTGATTATCAGATTCCCTTGATCGGTAAGGCATTTTCGGGACACAGGGTACCAACATTACTCCGCTTAATCGAACTGTATTGATTGGTGGTTATATGTCATGTTGTCACTGTCTACCAGAGTGTTATAGATAAGAAAGGAAAGAATAGTGCCGGGTTAACAGGTTATATGAAGCACATCTGCTGAGACAAGAAGGTATAAGCACATGTAGAGAAGAGAGAAGACTGGCCAGTCATTGTGGGCATTAACCACTTCCCGATCCGTCCATTGCATATAAACGGCCGGACGGTGGCAGTGCAGGGTCGGGTGCCCGTTTATAAATAGCCTCCCCGCACCCTGCTTGTGCGCGCTCCCTCGGAGCGCGCAGCACCGCGATCCGGTGCCCGCTGTGTCCTCCGGACACAGTGAAACACCGATCGTCGGACGGGACCTCTGTACGAGGTCCCGATCATGTGATCACTGATTGGCCAATCAGTGATCACATGCAAAGTAGTAAGCAAGATGTCACTTGTGACATCATTGCTTACTACGTGTGAAATCTGTGATTGATCACAGAGGTCACATGGTACAAGGCTATTCACAACAGCCTTGTACCATGTGACAAGCTGTGACCAATCACAGCTCACTCAGTACTTCTCAACGAGTGCAAGAATGCACACAGAGAGAAAGAGAAATGATTGCTTTTACATCCTAAAAACATCAAAATAAAAATATAAAAAAATTTAAAAATTTTAAAAAAATGTTTAAAAAATTATACATTTTTGGTTATAAACTAATTTGGTTTTTATTTTTTTTACTAAAAAGATAACGGAATAAATTTTGGCAAAGATTATGATGAAATATTATTTATTTGCAAAATGTTATTAAAAAAACACTTTTAAAAAATTTTTTGGACATTTTCATTTACATAGCAAAAAAAATAAAAATCCCAGCGGTGAATAAATACCACCAAAATAAAGCTTTATCTGTCTCAAAAAAATGGGAAAAAATTCATTTGGGTACAGTGTTGCATGACCGCGCAATTGTCATTCAAAGTGTGATAGCGCTGAAAGCTGAAAATTGCCCTGGACAGGAGGGGGGAAAAGTGTCCGGTCTGGAAGTGGTTAAGTTAAGTAATGAAATCAAAGGGTGGTTTCTACAGAGCAGAGAGACCTAATTGAGGTCCCAAGGAAGCACAGAATGTAGCAAAGGGGACCTGATTCAAGAGACGCCTTGTATTAGGGTTTGACAACAGAAAACAGTTTTTAAAAAAAGGCCAGGGATAAAACACACTGAGAATTCTCTTGAAGAAGAACTTCCAGGTACAATAATAGATCATTCTTAAAGTGGCTTTTCTTGCTTTTAACAAGGAAGAAATGACAGACTCAGAGACCAACCTGTTTAAGACTTGGGCTTCAACAGGCATGTCTTTATAGCCAGTGACTGAGAAGGTAAAGTTGATCCAGGAAATATCTGATTGCCTCTTGGGGGAACAGGAAGGAATTTTTTCCCCTGCAGGAGCAAATTTGATCGTGCCTTGCTGAGTTTTTTGCCTTAATTTGGATCAACTGTGGGTGTAGGATTATAACTTTTTTTTTTCTTAATGGTTGAACTTGATGGACTTTTGTCTTTTTTCAACCAAACTATGAAACTACGGGATGCAACAAAGACCGCATGACAATAGGTCTGTCCTGTTGAGAAAAGGCTAGGTGTCATCTCCTAGTGCTCCTGAATATGTCTATGTATCAGGTTTTTCTGGGCCAGTTCGGAGCAAGGAAAATCATCAGCCAAAGTAGAATTTGCACTTGAAAGAAAGCCTAGATTAGCCTGATTTAAGATCTGGAGATTATTATTATACAGGATTTATATAGCACCAACAGTTTACGCTTCGCTTTACAACATAAGGGCAGACAGTACAATTACAATACAAATTAATACAGTAGGATTCAGAGGGCCCTGCTCATTAGAGGATATATTCAAACAAATCCAATATAAGAGCTAGAGGATCTTTAGATGTGGCCAAAAACAGAGGTAGTTTGTTGTTGAATCTGGAGACAAGGATATCCACGTTTTGGGACCCCTGTCTCTGATACATCAGTTTAAAGATGGCAGGATGATCCTCTTGATTCAGGTGGTGATGGCTGAGGTAACCCACTTTCCAGTTGTCCACCCCTGGATGTTCACTGCAGAGATCACAGGACAGCAAGTGTCCATCCATGAAATGATCTGGCTTACTTCCTTCAAGAATGCAGGACTCTTGGTGTCCCGCAGCAGTTGATGTAGGTACTAGAATACTCCTCACCAGCCTGCAAGACTGACATCAGTTATCACCTTTCAGTTAAACAGATAGAAGGACTACCCTGCTGATAAGTCAGGGCTGGAGATCCACCAAGCTGGGGAATTCCTGGCTTTGCAGGATAGAAGCATGGGCCAACAGAAGTAGCGTGTTTACTCCAGCTCGACAAGTTACTGTGCTGGAGCAGCCTTGAATGAAATTCAGTGAATGGCAAAGCCTTGAAGGAGGCTGCCATGAGGCCTAGCACTCTCAGAGAATCTCACTGTGAAATATCTTTTTGACATTAGTTCCCAAGCATGAGTATTGAGAGTGAGGACCTTTTCCTTTTCTGAAAGGAAAACCTTTGATAGGGCTGTATTCAGGGATCACACCCAAGTATTCCAGCCGTAGATATGACTAGAGAGCAGATGTTATAAAGCTGATCACCAAGTAAACCCCTGGAGAATCTGAGCTGTCATGTGGAGGTTGAAAGCTGGAAAGAGAGGAGTCCTTCAGGAAAATGTTGTCAAGGTAAACTGTGATCTGGATGCCCTGAATTCTTAGCTAGTGTCTCAAACTTCCTATCTACAGAATTTTTGAATGACAGACCACTTATTGGACTACTATTTTTTCCCACTGGTTAGACCTCACCAATAATTTTTGGAAGACTGAGAAATCTCCACAGTGATCCAATCTTAATAAATTACCCATTCTGTTTGTTAATGAACGGGGAATGTCTCTTTAAATTTTGCGGGTCTCCTTGTAACCAAAGGGGCATGGCAAGACTGCAGCCTCCTCTAGCACTGCCTCAGGGTCCTCTTCATTCCCTTCCATGTCTGCCTCATGAAGGCTGGGCATACTGGGATCAGACTCAGGTAGAGATGGTGGAGCTGAAGACGGGGCCTGGCATTTTGGGGTCCTGGACAGTGACTGCTGTATTAAGCCATTAGCTGCCTGAGAAAGTGTGATATGGTTGCAAGAATATCTGCTTTTGTAGGGTTGGCCACTTGCTACATGCCAGAAATATAGCTACAGTTGGATGCAGAGACCAGTGTCAAAATGAAGTAATTTTTTCAGTTCAAGAGGAAACAGTTACTCAGAGGTCGAGTGTTTTGCAGTCGTTCAGCAGAGGAAATGGTTTTCTGAATTTTTGCTGTGGCTCCCTTTTGACTACAGTTGAGGGTGATCACCTGTTGCGAAGTAGGATGTGGAATATAGGGCAAGTATGTCTGGAAGAAGTATGGAGTTACCTAGGTGTAGACCAGCAGCAGGAAGAAGTGGCGAAATGGCAGGAAGAAGTGCTTGAGTACCATATAAAGGGCTCTAAGCAGAAGTGGTAGTAAAGTGCATGACCTGTGGTGTGAAGTAAAATGTGATCATCCATATGAGACTGAGCTCTAAGAAGTTGAATTTTAGCACCAAGTTTGAAAAGTCTGCACTGTAAAGTGAACACAATCAATCCCAAAAAAGGTCCAGTTTTCACAGTCACATGGTCAGAGATAGGAGGGCAACCATGTTTTACCTGTCTATGATGCTGGTCCCTATATAGGTTCCAGGCTTTGCCTGTCACAGGGGGCATACCCCTGAAGGCGTCTAAACGGTGTGGGTTCCATAGGCATGGACCACAACCCTGGACCTGTATAGCACCCTGCAGCTGACTACACACATTGCACTAAGCACCTGTGCAAGATCCAATGCCTGAAGAAAACATTACAGGCCTTCCTATGGGTACAGGTCCAAGTCCAGTTCCCATGACTTTACAGAGGTTACACTGATCTGTATACAGTGCTACTTTTGTGGTGTTTAGAAAATACTGAGACGTTCACTGAAGAATCGGAAGGTAAAATAAACTTGTTATACAAATAATGATTTCTCCACAAGGGAGAAAAGGTCTATGATCTTAGGACACTAGCAAACAACTGAACACTCATGGAGTGGATCCAGGTGGCATGTCCTTGAACACTTTGTCAGTGTCCTATCATTTGAAGGTATGAGCCTTTAACTCAAGGTCTATAAACACTCATCCTGTGTCTTGTACTGCATGACAAGGTGATTGGGAAATTGCAAATTACATATTTCCTTATTAATGTTGGTCTCTCAAATGTTTAAGAATGCCTCCAAGCCTTGGTTAAAGGGCTATAAGAGGACAAAGTCAGACTACCTTAAATGAAAAAGGAATGTGATTATATGGACAAGCCAGCTCACTCTCCTTCCTTAGAAGGTCATAAAGTTGTTTGCATGGGGGGTGGCTTGTCCATTTCCTTGCACACAAATCCAGTATATAACACACTGCTAGGCTGGAAATATTTGTCTCGATCCAGAGCTTGCATTAGGATATATTCGCTTGTTACATTGCATCAGGAGTGCTGGGGTACCTGCTCCATACATTGTTGTCTTAACGGTCCCCATCCTACCTCTTAAAAACCCAGGACGACGAAATGTCACGTTAGGAAGTGAAATCATCTCGCACAGCACACGCGGAAGTGACATCAAATATCCAGAGAGGAGCACTGTGTTAAAGGCATAAACTCCTACATCTGTTTGCCAAGAGTACTTATTGCAAGTTTATTGCATGGACACTTTATTAGGGCATAGAGCCTGAAATTGTTGTAAAAAATTATTTTCTTCACAGGTGCACTTTCTGTGGAATTTTAACACATGGACATTTTATTTTTGCACTTTATTTTATAATGGAGAAAGGGGGGAGGACATAAATTGGAACTTCGCCTTTTGGGTGAAGTTCTGCTTTAAGCTGAAATTTACACCCACAACTGAATGAGTTAGATCAGTGACTCCTCCTTATTCCACTGTATGGCCAATAGAAACAAGCTTGCTTGAAGAGATAACTGCAACACTCTTTAAAATGGTTGTAAAATCTCAAGGTTTTTTTAACCTTCATGCATTCTATACATGAAGGTAAAAACCTTCAGTGTGCAGCAGCCCTCCCCCCTCTCCAATACTTACCTGAGCCCCACCACAATCCGGCGATATGCGCAAGAACCTCGGCAGTCCCTGGTCTCTGCCGCGCTCTCGGTTTCATTGGCTGCTGTTGTCAATCACATACAGTGAGCCAATAAGGAGACAGAGGGGTGGGGCCAAGCCACGGCTGTGTGAGTGAATGGACATGCGGAGCAGCGGTTCTTGCTATTGGAAGGAGGAGGGAGGAGGAGCGGAACCCGAGAAAAAAGGAGGATCCAGGCTGCTGTTTGCAAAACCACTACCCAGAGCAGTTATGTATAGACATGTAGACATGTTTGCTTTTTTTTTTTTCTATAAGCTGAATCTTTAGTATCGCATCAAGAAAAATATTTGTAAATCAAATTCTGTAGTAAAGGACAAGTCTTGAGAGGTATTTACATTACTCTGTTTATTGCAGTAGATGCCTCTACCTTCTTAACAGGGTCATCAGAAAGTAAAAAAACTAATTTTTCAGTCAGTACATAATCTTTACAGATACTACTGCAGGTAAAGTTACTTCAATGTTTTATATAACCATAATGGTTAAACCTAAAAGAAAAACTATTTCCATCCCTCATATGAATTTTCTAACAATGACCCTTATTTTCTGAACACAGATATATATATATATACACACACACACACACACACACACACACACACACACACACCTCAAAAATATTTTGTACTAGCATAAAATTGCTAAACTGCATGACTTACCGACTTGTTGGAATCTGAATAAATTCCAAGAGCTTTTTCCAATGATGTACGATATTTCTCCATACGAAGAGAGAACTCTCTATACCTTTTATCCACGACTGTGATGCATTTCTTAATTTCTGATGAATGTGCATGTCCTTTTTCACAAAAGCCATCAGCTAGCTGTATTAACAGTTTTACCCTCTCTCTAGTTTGCTGTAAAAAGAAAAAGTAAACAATTTTTTTTAACGCACGTGTTTATATATATTACATTTGCATTATGTATATAAATGTTTGTCTATGTCACTATCACTGTAAAGAAAAAGAAAAAGGAAAAAAAACAAAACAAAAAAAAAAACAAAAAACAGTCACAATGACAATTAGACATAAATAATCCGGAGGCGCCGTGACCAACTATTGAGTGAAACGCATTCTCCAGTGATATAAAAATATAAAAAATAAAATAAAATGGGCTCAGTGGAGGCGGGGAACGGTGTGTTACTTGATTACAGGAGCAGATTGTGTAGGTCTAATCTGCAGCACCCTTTTTGTTCTACTTTGGAGCAGTGTGAAAAAAGGCGGAACCTCAATCCTGCAGACACCACCAGAATATCTTGGCCGGGCAGACACGGCACACGCTGACCGAGGACCATGATATCTGGTGGAGAGAAGTAAGGAGTTTTTCACCTAGGTCCCAAATGGCTATACGGAGTATCAACATAAGGCTGTATATAGTGGGTAAAGATATCCTAAATACTACTGAACATGAAAGCCTCAAGATAACGATCTATTGTACAAGACTGTACCAATATTTCGTTATGTGGTAAATAGTAGGCAACATTATCTGTTGAAATAGGTTTCAAATAATAAAACCATAAAGTAAAAAACTGAGGACTCAGAATAGGGTTGGGTTATGGAGGGGCGTGTACAGGGGGGAGTATCCTGTAAAGCAGCCATCACTAAATGCTGGACCATGGTCCGCATCCAGGCCGACTCACTGTCCTGCCCATATGCTGAGGTCCTGCCATTTAGAAGCCTGTTGTGCCCTGCAGTCATCCTTGTAGCCCACAGCGGGAGGCAGGGCAGTTCTAGACTGAGGGTTTGCTTCCTGAGCCAAAAGGCAAGTGATTGGTTGCTAGAGCTGTCCTAGAAACCAATCATCAGCTCGCAGCTCTCACCCTATATCCTGACCCGATGCTCCTCCCACTCTCCATCCTGTCTGTGTAAGGTAGGACAGGAGGGGGCAATTTGAAGAAAGGTTGCTTAAGACAGTAATGGGCGGCTGAGGGCAGAAAGGGGGGAATGGAGCACAGTAATGGGGGAATCTGAGGACAATTATGGGGGGCTGAGGAGAATAAGGGAGAAGTTTAGGACAGTTATGGGGGGCTGAGGACAGTAATGTGGGGTGGTGCTGAGAACAATAATGTAAGCAGGGCTGAGGACTGTTATGTGAAGGAGGGAGGGGCTGAGGACAGTAATGTGAAGAGGGGATTTTGATGTGAAGGGGAGGGAACTGTGATGTAAAGAGAGGGACTGTGATATGAGGCTCAGTTCAGATCTGTGCATATTCATTTGTGTGCGCCTTTCACAGGTAGACAGCCCATTTATTTTAAAGGGCTGCCCTACCCATGAGAAAGGCAAGGAAAGAAGTCCACGACCCTTTTTTTTTTTAAATTGTGCAACACCATGCGATCCGGTGTGTGCGTGCGTGCAGGGTGCCTTTAAGAATTATTAGCACCCCTGCACATTTGCTAAAGTGCAGCACATTTATCTACAGGTTGGGAACACATTCAATTTTGCACATGTTCCCAGCCACAGAGATGTGAACCTAGAGGAGAAGGGGGCTGTGATGTGAAGGATCTATGTCACTGCACAAATATGCGATCCAGACCTCAGATGGAAGAATATTTTACTGTCTGGACCTCTGATTTTTAATTCAGTACTCCTGCTAAAGCTTTGCCAGTGTACAATCACCTGAAAGTATCAGCCCATAACCCAAGATCTATATAAATATCAAGCCTATAATGTACTGTTAAGGGAGAAAATTTACTGTACTTAACTAGTTTTGTACCTTGAACATGCTGCTCCTACCAGAAATTTCTGGCCATCAAAATGACAGCTAGGACCTATTGTCTGCAGTGTGCAGTGGCTAATGTCAAATGCAAGGCTTCTAAAAAGTATGTGTAAACTTTATTTAGAAATAGAAAGTAACTTAATTTTTCAATTTACAATAAATAGCAGGAGAAATAACAACATACAGACTATTATTATACAGGATTTATATAGCGCCAACAGTTTGCGCAGCGCTTTACAATATAAGGGAGACAGTACAATTATATTTCAGTACAGAAGGAATAGGAGGGCCCGGCTCGTGGAGCTTACAATCTAAAGGAAGGGGGAGGTGATAGAAAAGGTGATAGCTGCGGGGGATTATCTGGCCGAGGTGATTCAAGTACAGTTCTTAGGTGGAGGTGGGGTAGGCTTCCTTGAAGAAGTGAGTTTTCAAAGATTGCCTAAAGGCAGACAGGGTGGGGGCTGACCGGACACGCTGTGGTAGGGAGTTCCAGAGGATGGGAGAGGCTCTGGAGAAGTCCTGGAGGCGAGTGTGGGAGGAGGTGATGAGGGAGCTAGAGAGGAGGATATCATGGGAGGAGCGGAGTGGTCGATTTGGGCAGTATCTGTGAATGAGGTTGGTGATGTAGCTAGGGGCAGTGTTGTGGATGGCTTTGCAAGCCATGATTCATATAAAGTGATATATCCACTAGCGAAGATAAGATGTTTTAACTAAGTATCATTTTCCCTGGCTAACAGTGAGCAGACTGCCAAACTTTCTATTAGTAAGTAAATCAAACCCATTTACGTAAGCTGTACGTGTATCTGCAGCCCTCTCTGCTCTACAGCATCCTAAAATACACAGGAATCAGATGTCACACACTGCAGAACGGTGCAGGGTGTATTCTGAAACCTGAGTGGAGGGAACGGAGGCCACCCCCCCCCCCCCCTGCACAGTCTCAAAGAAACATGCACAGCTGAGGCAGTCAATCACTTGCTGTTAACCAGGCCGTGTTTGCCCACACAAGATGCACAGGTGTTCCCATGCATCCACATGCAGGCTATCCCAGTCATATCCATTGAGACACGATGGTTGCACAAGCACAGCTGCTGCTCCCAATCTGACATCCAAGTGGGTGCGTGTCCCTGAATTCACACAGTCTGTGCTCAGGGACAAGCTATCCTTGCAGCTACTGCACTCCAATTATGAATGGAACTGCCTGCACACAGATGCATGGAACGCCAGTGCATCCTGTGTGGGCAAAACACAGCTTTCACGCTGATAAGCTTTATGCATTGAGCCTTTTACATCTTCAAAAAGTATAATTATTAAGACATGTGGAAAGAACAAATGTACACAATAGATGAAGTATGTTAACAGTACAAAGATACTCTTTAAAATACCTTAGCTGTGATTTGAAATTCTTCATGTTCTTTTAATAGCTCTTGAGTATGTTGAATAGTAGAACCAGTCGACGTATGAGTGGAGAGATAGAATTCCCCATTATCCTGGATCCACTCAAGAGCCTGCAAAAAATAACAAACAATAAAAAAGAATTGTTCTCTAATAAGGTATTTCAAGCAATGACAAAATGTACATTGTATGGGGGAGCAAATTAAATGGTAAAACAGGTATTGTCCAACTCCAAGCTATATAAACTTGAATGCTTACTGGATTTAAGAATATCAGGTGATGTGTGTTTGTGTATTGAGGGAGGGCGTGGCCCAAGGAGATCAACACCCTATATCAAGGTGTGTATAATTATTAGACCGCTTCTTTTCCTCAGGCAAAAGGGGCCAAAAAAAAAAATTAACGGTGTCTGTAAAGTCAAAAATTTGTCAAAAGTCCTTTAGAGGGATGCAGCGCTAAGATATTGGGATGTGATCACAGAACCATCAAACGTTTTGTTGCAAATAGTCAACAGGGTTGCAAGAAACATGTGGAGAAAAAAAAAAAATTTAAACTACCAAAGATATAAGAAGAATTCAACATGAAGTTACCAGGAACCCATTAACCTTCAGTGCTGTCATATTCCAGAACCTACCTGGAGTGTCCAGAAGTACAAGGTGTTCAGTGCTCAGAGACATGGCCGAGGTAAGGTAGGCTGAAACCAAAACCACCACTGAACAAGACACATAAGTTGAAATGTCAAGACTGGGCCTGAAGTCGGATTTTTTTTTTTTTTTTAATCGGTTTATTGACAGTATTTTTTGGGACAGCCTCTGTGTATAGAAGTATCTTTATAGAGTGGCAGATTAGCATTGAGTAACTGCTTCCAGAATGTAAGAGATGGAGCGGCAGACTTTTTCCAGTGTAATGCTATGACCTTCCTTGCGCAGAATAAAAGTAGGCTAATCAGAGTGCGTTCAGCTATTGTAGGTAGAAGATTACTAACCAATCCTAATAGATAGACTGGTATGGATGGCTGTAGGGAGACCGAGGTCATTTTATTACACAAGGATATCACCGCTCTCCAAAAGTCAGTTATTGCCGGGCAATGCCAAAACACATGGGCGAAATCTCCCAGGACACCCCCACAGCGCGAGTACTCCGGAAAGTGCGAGGGAATCATTTTATGAAGTTTATAAGGAGTATAATATGCACAATGTTCTAATTTAAACAGAATCAAATTGTCCCTTAGAGAAACCAGGTGCGGAAAGCAAGGTCCCAGATGTCATCCCAATCATCATTATCTAGTTCCGGCACATCCCGCTTCCACCGGTCCCACAATCCCTCCAAAACGGGTAGAGAGACACCCAGCAGGTGAGTATATATGAGGTAGGCTTCACAATGCAATTAGATCTCAGTACATTCTCCAGGGTCGATGGATGAGCAATAGGGTAGATTGAGGGAACTGAGCGTGGAAGGCATGGGAAAGCTGTAGGTATCGAAACAAGCGGGATGCAGGAGCATTATAAAAATGGAAGAAAGGACAGACAGAGGGGATAGTGCAGAACCGGTAACTTTTAGAAATGGGGCAGGGTGGGATTGAGCCACAATGGGGTATTCGGGGAAACGGCTAATTTGGGGTAATGTTCACGTTAGGCCAGCTTGCCAGGCTCGCAGGGTGGTAACTATGTAGGGCGTCAATGGGTAGGGGGCTCGAGGCGCTCTATATATAAGGAACTTAGAGCCTCCATGGAGCACACCACTGCAGCCTCGAGAACAATAGAGGGATTATTGAGATAAGGGCTTAGCCACCAGGCAGCTGTAAACAGTTGGGTGGGCAAGAAGTATTTGTTGCAGTCTGGAAAGGCTATGCCACCTTGAGCAAGGGGTCGCTTAAGGGCAGAAAGTTTGTATCTGGGAGTGTTAGGGTCCCATATGAAGGAGGAGAGAAGTTGATAAAGTTGGATGAAAAAGGTCTTGGGGATCCATTGTGGAGTGTCTAAATAAATAGGTGAGTTTCAGGAGTTTCATTTTGATAAGGTTAATGCACCCAAGGAGAGATAGAGGTAGGGACCCCCATACCTTCAGCTTAAGATCTTGTACCGCAGGAGTAAGATTCAAGGGGAGAAAGTCTAAGGCCCGATGAGAAACCATGACTCCCAGATACTTGAAAATCTCCACCCATTGTATTTGAACATTTGGGGAGGCCGGGTTTGGAGCCTGGGGGTCGATGGGAAACAGTAAGGATTTCATCCAGTTGACCCAAAGACCAGTGACAGGGACAAAGGAGTGTAGAGTCTGGAGGGCCCCAGTGAGCGACTGTCCGGCATTGCCTAGGAACAAACGGAGGTAATCAGCGTACAGGGCTGCCCTCTCCTCCAGCCAGCCAATGTTAGAGGAGGTACCGAGAGCCTCCACTATGGGTTCCACGGCTATGGCAAAAAGAGCTGGAGAGAGGGGGCAGCCCTACCGAAAGCCTCTAGACAGAGAATGGGGTCGATAGGCCGCCACTAAATCTGACCACAGCTATGGGGTTTGCATACAGTATCTTAAGCCATGCAATAAATACTAAAGGGAAGCCCATCCTACGAAGCACCTCCTAAAGGAATGGCCATCACCCTGGAACCCATGTTGATATGTGTGGCATGCATGTTCATGTACAATCTACATATATTAAGGTCTGTGGCTCTGTGAGCCATGAATCCCATTTGGTCTGGCTCAATAATAGTAGGCAAGATCGCTTGCACCCTCAAAGGGAGAAGTTTGGTTAGTATTTTAAAATCGGTATAAAGCAGAGCAATGGGCCTATTGGAGGCGCAGGAGGTAGGATCTTTAGGGGATTTATAGATCAACACCACATGGGCACGGTTCATAGAGGAGGGCAGCTTACCTGAGGATAAGCTTTACATGTAGAGGGAGGCCAGCCGCAGGGCGAGTATAGCACTATGAGCCTTACAGAATTTGATGGGGAGGCCATCAGGGACAGGGGCTTTCCCTGTAGGGAAGCAGTAAATGGCAGTAAAGACCTCCTCAGGAGTAATGGGCCTTACCAAGGTTTCCGGTTTCCTGGGTATTGTAAAATTGACAGGTTTCTAGAACATCCGACAGGAAGGTAACCACCTCCCCCGAGGAGGTCTGGATATGGGGAATTAAGGTGAGCGGCTGATCGTGTTGAGCCAGCATCGCTAAAAGGCGCTCATTGGGGTCGCCTTGTTAGAAAAATCGCTGTTTGCTGTTAAAGAGATCAAATCTAGTAGTTTCCCCTAAGTAGAGGTGCAATTCCCTTTTGGCCATGGAGAGGTGGTCAAAGTTGAATTTAGAGGGATCTGCTGCATATTTGTCTGTGTGGAGTCGTGTGGAGTTCCACTGAGTCGTGTAGAGTGTGGGTAGTATTAGTTTCAACTTTGTGAACCGCAGCAATATAAGATGTATTGACCCCGTGTGTATGCTTTGAAGGCGTCCCATGTAACATCTGGAGAGAATGACCCAACATTATTTTCCCAGAATTCCCCCAGTAGCGGTAGAATAGCATTCACAACAGTTGGATGGGAGATACAATGGGGTCCCAATCGCCAGAGGGAGGCGTTGCGAGAAGGGGGGGGGGGGGGGGGAGTGAAATGTCGGAGCCAGTGGAGGTAATCCACTGGGTAGGTAGGAGGCCGTGAGGACATCAGATAATGCATGATTGGCAAAAGCCAGGTCATTATGGGAAGAGGTTTTGTAGGTGAAGAGGAGAAGCAGGAATAAGATTGAGTGGTGGGATGTTTCCATCTCCAAACCTCTTCCACTCCTACCGCTTGTACTCAGGTAACAAGATCAGTGGAAAAATGTTTGAGGGGGTAGGTTTGTTAAGGTCAGGAGCTAAAATAGCATTAAAATCCCCCATAATTAATAATTTGGCAGGGCAATGCGGGTCAATCCTCTCCAGAAGTGTGTATAGCAGTATGGGGACAAAGGCGGGGGGGATGTATATTGTGGCAATAGATTGTTGACCCCATAACATAAGAACCATCAAAACATATTTGCCCTGTGGGTCAATATGAATGGTCTCAGGATGGATACCCCTCTAGCAAAATTAGAATAGGTAGCATGGTAGGTTTTTTGAATCCATGGTTTTTTTAAGAGCCTATGAGATGCGTGTCTTGGAGAAGCATGATATGGGGGGAATGAGATTTAAGATATTGAAAGAGCAGAGCCCATTTGAATTTGGAGTTTAATCCACGGACATTCCCCGAGAGGACCAGGAAGGAAGCATCATTAGGCGTAGTCATCATGTATGCAGTGAGCTAGAAAGAGTTGCAGGAAGCTATGAAACCAGCTAAGGCATCTCAGGAGCAGCAATCCCCACCTCGGCCAGGGATAACAGCAAACCAATACATATAAAACAAGAAACAAGAACCCAACATGCACCAAGGTGCATACCCTGCCCTCATCCTGCATCTTCTCTCAAAACTGGGAAGGGCAGATGGGGCTTTTACCCTAAACAGTAACATGTGCAAGCAGTAGTGTAGTACTATGTCCAAATGTCATACATAAAAATAAAAAAGGAAAAACCTCCCTCCAGGGGGAACTGTTCCGGGGGAGAGAGAAAAAAAAAAGGGGGGGGGGGGGGGGGAGTGCAGGATGATGACTGTGGGGGGAGAGGGACCCTTAGTCGCCACCAGGGCAAATCTTTATAGGAAGGAGGAGGGGGTCCCTCACCAACTACTACTATTCAAGGGAGATAAAAATGTGGAAGAGGGGAAGGCACTTAACTGGCATCCGTGGAACCAAAGCAAAAGGCAGCAACAGCTGGTGGGAGGTAAAGTTGCCAGTCTTAACGAGTATCCAACCAGTCGGAGGAGGCCTCAGTTGTGTCGAAGAAATGGGCTTGTTCCCCCAGATTCTCAGCTTGCTAGGGTACAGAAGACTGAAGTGGATGCCTTTTTCTCAGAGTCGCCTGGGGATTTCCATGAAGGATTTGCGGTGTCATCGGATCTCCTTGGAGTAGTCTGGGAAAAACAGCAACTTGGCATTCTCATAAAGTAGGCCATGTGTGGTACAGGCCACCTCTAGGATTTTGTCTCTGTTCCGATAATTGAGGAGGTGAAGGAGAAACTGGTGGGAGGGGGAGACAATGGTGGAGGAGGTGTTGGTGGGACCCTGTGGGCCCATTCCACATGGAAGGTAAATGGCATGTTGGTTAGGCCAAATGGGGTTGTCATCAATTGTTCAGCAAATTCATCCGGCTTTGCCCCTTTGGCCCACTCGGGAAGGCCCAAAACGCGGATGTTATTCCTTCTGAGTCGATTTTCAGTATCAATGCCCAGTTCCTGGTGCGCCTTGACCTGCATCTGTAGGGCCCTCAGCTCCAGTGAGTCAGAATGGACAGTGTCCTCCACCGCAGCAACACAACCCTCCACCTCAGAGAAGCGGGACCTAAATCCGTCAAGGTCGTAACGCAGAAGACTGATGACCGTTGCCAAGAAGTCTATCTTTGCTGTCAGCGTCTCCTTGCAGGTGGTGATCACTGCCAGGATGTTGGCGCTGGAGAGGTCTCATCCACAGACGCCCGAGGTGTCTGAGTGCTGGCAGACATAGTGCAGGGAGAAGGCCTCGTGGCCAAGATGGCTGCCGATTAGCAAGAAGGGTGGGATGAGGTCGGCCCGCTACGGGAGGAGCTATCGTAGGATAAAAGATCCCTTTTATAAGTGCCGAAAGCAAAGTAGGAGGCCGGTAGATAAAAGGCAGGATCGGAGCTCCAGCAGCACACGTCTGGTCATGGTCACATCCCGGCCATGCCCCCCGAAGATGGATCTTTCAAAGGTTTTAAAGGAATGATGATATGAGAGTGACTCTTGATGGATCAGATGGATGGGCCCCCAGCCGGATCAGTAACAGGCACAGAGCTCCACTTCGAATCAGGTGCCAGCAAGGTGGAGGTGGGGTACTGGTATGGGCTGGTATTATTAAAGATGAGTTAGGACCTTCTCAGGTTAAATATGGACTCAAAATCAACTCCCAAACCTACTGCTAGTTTTTAGAAGAGTCTGCATCTTTCAAGACCATGATATTTATGCAGGACAATGCTCCATTGCATGCATCTTAGTACTCTACTGCATGGCTAGCCAGTAAAGGCCTTAAAGATGAAAGAAAAAACATGACCTGGCCCCCTTCCTTACCCAACCAAAATCCTACTGAGAACTTGGGGGCCCTTTTTAAATGGGAGAATTTCAGTGAAGGAAAACAGTACACCTATCTGAACAGTGTCTGGGGAGGTTATGGTCGCTGCTGCACAAACAAAATTACTGTCAACAGATCAAGAAACTGACAGATTCCATGGGTGGCTAGATTGGTCTTTTTTTTTTTTTTTTACTTGAAAAATGTTTATTTGTAAATTTTTAGTTGTTTTTTTATTATTCCCACTTTAACAGATGAAAACAAACAAGTGAGATGAGAAATTTTCATTTTCCATTGAGCTGTGTAATAATTCTGCACACTAACAGTTGCCCAATAATTGTGCACACAGATATTCTCCTAACGAAGCCAAAACCTCACTTTTACTCTCTTAAATATTCAGGCTTGAGGTTTATTAACATTTTGGATTGACCAAGAGCACTGTAGTTGTTCAACAATGAAATTTATCCTCGAAAATACAACTTACCTAATAATTGTGCACACAGTGAAGTTCTGCTTTAACACATCAGAAAACTCTAACAAATTACAGTGCCAAACTCAAGCACCACTGAAAAGGAGAATTAAAAATGACAAACCTGTTTAGCACTTCTTTCAAATACAACATATTGCTGGCAATGATCTAGTCGTCTTTTCCTAAGAGTCCAATAATGAAGTACCCGGTTTTCTCTTTGAAACAATTCATTTAAGATATCTGCAAAAATATTCACAAATTGTAAAAGAATAAGGGAAAAAGAAAAAAAAAATGTATTACCCATTTCAGTTCTCTCACCTGTATGACCTTTATAACATTTCTGCTTTGGGCCTATTTATTTTGTGATAACTTTGTTATGACTAAAGATTAACTTTAGAAATACACACACATACATAATTTGCTCACGCGCGTCCTGCAAGTGGTTAACAAAAAATTATCTTGACTTACCTGTAAAATTCTTGGAGTACATTGCAAGGCACAGGCTGAGTTTTCATACACCCTGGGTAATAGACTCATTCCTTCAGGTGAAAGGACACTGGCAAGCTTTTAAAAAGGCATGTACCCTGGGTACCTCCCCTATACCAATACCTAATTCTGAGTTTTCAGTTTTGAAACCTGCCATGCAATGTAACCATAGATAGAAGGGAGGGTAGTCTAGGTCCAGTACTGTATTCCACGATATGGAATTTATAGGTTAGCAAAAAAAACAAAAAAATTATCATACAGTACAGGACAAAAGGCAAAGTATTTATAGACCCTGGATGTCCCCAAACAATGAAAAGTAGGGTGGGCAACCAAGAGATAAACAGAACAGTGCCAACAGGCCCAACAAGGGTAAACAGACCCAACTTCAGGGTGCCACTGCAAGAACTTTGTAACCAAAAGCTGCATTCACAAAAGATGTCCACATGTAGAACTCTGACATGTCCAGAAGGAGTACATAGCTACCTGGGTGTAGACTGTCCTGTAGCGAAGTTCTCATGGTAAAATGGCAAGAGAAAGGGCCTGAGTACCATATGACTGATCCAGGCAGAAATGACAGTAAAGTGTGCCACTAGCAGATTGATTTAACACCTGAACAGCCACCAAAAATTAAATTGGAGTGGTTGATTTCTAGTGTCAAGTTTAAATTGTATTGTGAATACATTCCATAGTCACTGTTTTTACAATAATGACCAGAGAAACAGGGTAACCCTGTCCTGCCTGACTACAACACTGAACCCTATAAAGAGTACAGCATTTGCCAATCATGCTGAGCATACCCCCGAATGAGTCTTCAGGATCTGGGCTCCATAGGGATGGATTATGGCCCAGGTCCTGTATAGCAGCCTGTGGCTGACTATTTGCACTGCACAAAGTGTCAAGTTGAGCACCCCCGCAGGATCCATTGCCCAAAGCAACATTACAGGCCATCCCCACAGTGTTGGGACCAGGTACAGCTTCCAATGTTTTACTAAGGTTGCATGGATCTGGATGCACAGCTTCTATAAGACAGTAAAGGAACTGAATGAAGAGTTGATTTAAGAATCTGAAGATAAAATATTAACAAGTTAAAGGATAAATTCACCTTCTGGACAAAAATAATAAATGCACATTTTTTTTTACAGGTAAAAAAACGTACATTTATTATTTTTGTCCAAAGGAGTCTGGAAAGCATTGCACCAGTGATCAGCAGATTGCTAATGCCATGCAGGTCTCCTGCAGACCTGTCAGAATATTTGCTTTCCATACCTGAAGTATGGCCAAGCAGATGTTCTGACAAGAAGCTTGAATGAACTACCACGGCTCTTCAAAGCGCCGTGAGAGTTCACTGAAAACTACAAGCCCACAGCTGCGAAGACTGTCGGGACATACGAGTTCATTCATTCACGGAAGTCCGTGAATGAATGACACGGCCGTGTGGGCGGAGCACTGTTTTCAAATCTGACAGATAGTACACGGAAACTTCTCCCCATATTATCTGTCAGAGGGAGGGCAGCAGGCACAGATGCAGCTATGGGAACATGTTACATGTTCCACCCTAAAAACCTATCCTTTAAGCGCAGTGATTTCTCTGTAAGAAAGAGGAGGTTCATCACCTTAGGACTCATGGACTGGGAGTGGAGAAGCATGCGATTAAATACATTAAAATCATTGTTAATTTAATATTTCTGAGAGTACCCTATGTGATAGTCATTCTGAAATTGTATTTGTTTTCCATTTTGAAGTCTAATGTACTCAAACATTTTTCAGGAAGCAAAACTTTTGAAAAAAAATTCCTGTACGTTGTTATAGGGGAGGTGCCAGGGTCTATGAATACTCTGTTCTGTACTTTATGAATAAGATGTGTGTAAAAACAGCAAAATTTTAATTGTAAAAGAAAATGGAGGTAGACAAGTGTGTTCTATCAATATTAGACAAATTCAATGTAAGCAGCATGCCTACTCCAATGGTTCATGCAAATGGCAGCACAGAACTTAGAGGTAGTGATCTGATGCCAGGTGAAGGAGTTTACAGACTGGAAGTAGTGGTCACACTGTACATTTAGGTGAAGGCTAATAACATGAATCACCAATGTCTTTGATAACACTCATTTTTCTATAAGCAAACCCCCCCCCCCCAAAAAAAAAAACCCCTCAACTCATCATACTTACACTTTTAGAAAAAAAAATGGATAAGGCCTCATTCACACTGGCAAAATAAATACCATGTTTAGAAGCAATTTTTTTTTCTAATGCCTCTCAAATGCATGTTTGCATTCAAATTTTAGACTTCAGCAAAGAAAAAAAGAAAAAGAAGTTCCAAACCTGAGTTCTTGCTGGCCTAAAATTACACACGCATGCCTACAAGAACATGTAAACATGCACATCTGTGCATAAATTCATTTGAATGGTTATAATAAATATTTTAGCCAACAGAAAATGTCAGAAACATGCAAGTATTTAAAAAACTGGCAGAAAGATTTAGCAAAGATGGGAGTATTTTATTATGTCCGTGTGCACACAGCCTAACAGACCAACTGAGCTGGTAAACTACTGTTGTCATTATATGACGCGGTCTTGTAGAATTTCAGTATGGCTTAACTTTTGGATGTAAACTTACTTTTTACTTGCTGCTCTGGAGCTTTAACGTGTGAAACCATTCCTGGCATGTTTACACTATTCCTGTGCAGATATTTCAAAAAGACATCAGCATTTCTTCGAGCCAAAGTACAAGCCTTAAAAATAAATTGCATAGACATAAATTACATTTTTTCCCCCAAAATAAAATGCAAAATAATAAACATTAAAGTAAACCTCTGAAAACAAATTAGAAAAGGTGAGAACCTATGCAAACCATTATTCCTGCATATGTGCTTCCTTCTCCAAACTTACAGTTGTGTTCACCAGATTAGGAATGCAGCAACTTCTTTCCAATGGGAACACAAAGTGGAATAAAAGCCCATTTTTTAGAGAAGCATAAGAGCCTCTGCTAGATTTTTGTTATGTGAAGAAAAAAATTTGTTTCAATGTCTCTCTGGTCAACCGAAAGATGCAATTGTCACAAAACATGCACAGAAGTGAAAGCCAGACATAAGTTGTAGAAAGCCTCTACTTTATAATAGAATGTATACTGTATATTGAAAATGACCAAAAATATGTTAAGACTGTACCATAAACATCTACAATGTTCATATGGTAAGCAAAATTACTAGCAAATATTCCACCAGTATTTTTTCCCCCAATTAGAATTCTTGGCCAAGAGAGAAAGGAACTCGCCAGACAATAAGGCCCCTTTCACGCAGATGGTTTGTTGCGGCTTGCTGTCAGCCCGCCATTGTTTAAATGGGTTGATCGGCCAATGCCAATCACATAATCCGGTCATTACTGCAGCAAGAATTCGCAGACTCTTGCTGTAGGGATCCAGAGGCTGTAACACACTGGCCGTGTGATAAGTGAACTCTGAAAAGATGGGGGGGACAGAGACATTAACCCATTCCTCCCTAATAAACTTTTGCACATGCTGAAATGCAATTTTGTTTGGTAGAGAACCAACAGAGTAGTTAGTTTTTTTAGGCTGCATGAGATTTGTTCAGATGTTTACCAAATTTATGTTTTCAATTAAAAAAAAAATTATTTTAGAACAGACAAAACAATAACATTACAAATGTTTTTGTATAATATGAAAGATGAGACTATAACAAGTAAATAAATGCTAAACCTGTCAAGATTTAGGGCTTGTTCACACCACAATTCCAGCTCTCCAGGTGAGTTTCTGTATACACTTCTACATGTGTTTTCAATGCAGTTTGATTCCTCTCCCTTTATCCCCACGCTTTAATAACCTTTATTTTCTTTCAGGATGATAGGCGCATTTTCTTTGAAGTTATTGCCTGCTTCTTCCTCTGGCTTTTCCGTTGTTTGATGCGGGTAGCAGTTTAGAGAATCTTCAGAGTGCTAAGGATGTCTGCCCTAACAAACCTACTAATGGTGCTGGTTATTGCAATGCTAAGACTACGTACTTATCTGAAACTTTGTTTCTGGGTTCATCGACCACTGACCGAAGGAAAAAGTAAAGAGTAATTTTGGTCACTGACCTTTGTGAGAATCTAAGTTTTTTGGGTGGGACAACTGGTGGAGAGTAAGTTTTCTGCCTGGCTAGTAGGTCTAGACTCAATTTTAAGCCCTGCTCTAAACACTGTAATATGATGCTGCCATAAAGATCCAAACCCCACACAAAATTGAGCGGTAGAAATAAGTTAATCTTATAGTTAGGGGGTTCCCTGCAGCTGTGATGTACTGGATATACAAATTCACACCCCACTGAGCAGTGATTATATGCATGATTACTATGGTTTCCATAGATGTAGACGCTTAAAGCCCAATAAATTAGATATATACTCAAACTCTTACTCACATCTAGTAGGAAGATTAGATCCTGAATGTACAGTGGCATTCTACTGTAAACCAAAAGATGTCAGATCGGCTTAACCACATGCCGCCCAGCCACCGCATATAAACGGTGGCAGGGCGGCGCTCGTAGGCAAAAGCACGTTTTAAAACGTGTGCCTACAAAACAGGCAGGGGGCGCGCGCGAGGCATGCGCCCGCCCTACCTGTCCCGCGGGTGTCAGCAGCGGGTCTCCGCTGCCGGGTCACGGCCGGTTTTTACCGGCCGTTTTCCCGCGATGAGCGGTGAACACTGAAACAGAGCAGGGCTGCATTGTTTACACACAGCCTGCTCTGTGACAGTTCGCCGCCAAGCTGCAGAGGGAGAGAACAGTTTCTCTCCCTCGATAAACTCCCCCCTCCCTCCCCCCGTCCAGTACACACCCCCGCCCCTTAGTAAAACACTCCCCTCACACAGTGAACACTAAAAATGTTAACCCCTTCCTCCCCAGTACAGTTTCAGTGGTTTCACTGATCACTGTATTGGTGTCACTGGGGATGTCAGTGACCCCAAGTCAGCTCCCCCCCAGTGTCAAAATGTCCGCCTCAGTCCCGCAGTCCCGCCATAAGTCGCTGATTGCCGCTATATGTCGCTGATCGGCGCCATTATTAGTATAAATAAAAATTAAAAATCCCAGTATCTTTCCCGCCATTTGTAAACGCTATAACTTTCACGTAAACCAATTAATTTACACGTATTGGGTTTTTTTTTAGCAAAGACATGTCGCAGAATGCATTTTGGCAGAAATTTATTACTAAATTTGATTTTTGCATTTTGCATTTTTTTTTTACTGGACATGTTTTATAGCAAAAAGTCCAAAATATTGTTTTTTTTTCCTCAAAATTGTCAGCCTTTTTTTTTTATAGCACAAAAAATAAAAACCGCACAGGCGATCAAATACCACCGAAAGAAAGCTCAATTTGTGGGGAAAAAAAGGATGTAAATTTCATTTATGTAGCATATTGCATGACCGCACAATTGTCCGTTAAACTAGCGCAGCGCTGTATAGCAGAAAAATGGCGTAAATTGCAGTATTTATACCATAGTTTGTAGACGCTATAACTTTCATACAAAGCAATCAATATACACTTATTGGGATTTTTTTTTACCAAAAACATGTAGCAGAATACATTTTGGCCTAAATTTATAACCAACTTTGAGTTTACTATATATTTTTTATAGCTGAAAGTAAAAAATATTGTTTTTCTTCAAAATTTTTGGCCTTTTTTTGTTTATAGCGTGAAAAATAAAAAGCGCACAGGTGATCAAATACCACCGAAAGAAAGCTCTATTTGTGTGAAAAAAAGGACGTAAATTTCGTTTGGGTGCAGCATTGCATGACCGCGCAATTATCAGTTGAATTAGTGCAGCGCCGAGTAGCAAAAAGAGGCCTGGTCATTAAGGGGGGTAAATCCTCTGGAGCTCAAGTGGTTAAAGTACAGTTATGTAAGATAATGAAAGATCTGACAGGTTGTCATAGCTGGAACGCACGCCAGCATGTGTGATTTGGATGGAAATCAGACTGTTTCCAAATGAGGGGGTGTAAACTCGAGCCAGCCAATCAGAAACTCTGCCTTGTCACTGATTGGTGTGGCTGAGAGGTGGAAGAGTAGATGCATTCCTATGGAGGCGGAGAAGCAGAAGCCGCCGTGAGTCAGCTGACACATCCTGATGGAAGTTCCAGTCCGCCATGTGCTCCATGGGGACCAGAAGAGAAGGAACACACCGCCGACCACCACCTCAAAGTACGTATGCGCGAACGAGGCAGGAGCGCACCAGAGACACAACCAGAGATGTGGCACAGGGGAAATGAACACAGGATGTAGGACTTATAGGACGGATATACCCTGATACAATATATGGATAAAAGAAAAACACCTGTAATATAAGGAAATAGTAAAAAGAATTGTAGAAAAAAATATATATGGTGATAAATCGTGATACTAATGAAAGAATGATTTTACACAAGATAGCTGTGCTGAGACATACAAGCATAAAAACATATAAAAAGAATTATAAAATGATAACTCCTCCTCCCATGCGCGCCTCCAGGACTTCCCCCATCCTCTGGAACTCACTACCCCAATCCATCAGACTGTCACTGACCCTCCTCACCTTTAGGCACACCCTGAAAACCCATCTCTTCAGAAAAGCCTACCCCGCCCTCACCTAACTGCTGACCTCCTCCGCTCTCCCCTCCACTCCATCCCCCACAGCAATTTCCTCCTGTACCACTCAGATCAAACCATAGATGACATGAAAGGTACTGCAACTTATGAACTGCTGAATCCTATGTACACGGCCATCGGTACCAACAACCTCTTTTTTCCAATGCCACATGTATGAACAGGAGCCACAGTTGGATACCCCACATTTGTAATTACCACTTTGGTCAAACAAGGTTGACCATGGGCCAGCAATGTGTTTTCCAGTGGAACCAGATTTATTAATCCTACTGGGAGCTATATTGCTCCTCAGGTCTCTGGGCTTTCTAAAAATGATGGATGGCCTGGGAGCAAGACATTGGCCTAGAACATGGTCCTGTCTAAGGATGTTCCAGTTTTTTTTCCGTTGTATGTCAAAGGCTTTAGTATTTCACCTGGTGCAGAATCTGGTTTGATCAGTGGGGTTTACACCTTTTTTTCTTTTTGATGTTATTAGGGTATGTGATTGCCAGCGGGGACTCCTCTGAAGGGCTGTCATCACACAAAACCCAGTACTTCAAATATGCTTCCTCCACATGGGTCTAACTGTACCCCTTTTCTAGGAACTTAATTCTCAGAATGGCCCCTTGTTTGCTGTTCATAGTCAGTCCTGGTGGTACAGGTTCTTTTGAATCTACAGTATTGCCCAAACGGGAACATTATGTATCCACTTGGGATGGTGGTTACTTTTGGAGTGTAGATATGAATTGCCAGCACTTGGTTTAAAATGTGTTCTGGAGTGGATATGGCAATCTGAGTCGACTCTTAGTTCTAAATCCAGAAAGATTAGATTGGTGTCATCTATTATGTGTGTGAAACTTACGCCAAATGGGTTATTGTTGCAGTGGGCTAGAAAATCGTCTAGTTCGTCATCGAAGCCTTGCCAGACAAAAAAGATGTCATCTGGCATACATAGCTAAATTGGCTCAATAAGGATTTTCATTCCATATACTGACCTCTTTTGCAAGCAACCTTTACTGTTAAAGCCTTTAGGCAGAGAATTCTGTGAATATAAATGCACGTATGGATTTTGTTTAGGACAGACATGACTACCACAGGAAATGCTCACTTTTTTCCACTAGATAGAGATTTTTAGGAGAGTGAAAATCATTTCAGGGAGTGACCCAATCGTCATACTGCACACTTTAATTGTTCATGAGTTCAACTAATGTTTTGAAAGTCTTTTTAGGTCTCTAAGTGCCCAACTGGGCATAGCAAGACAGAAGCAAGTCAACCGGCACTATGCCAAGTTCTATTCCAAGCACTGCCTTATACATTGACATACAGTCAGGTCCATAAATATTGGGACGTCAACACAATTCTAACATTTTTGGCTCTATACACCACCACAATGGATTTGAAATGAAACAAACAAGATGTGCTTCAACTGCAGACTGTCAGCTTTAATTTGAGGGTATTTACATCCAAATCAGGTGAACGGTGTAGGAATTACAACAGTTTGCATATGTGCCTCCCACTTGTTAAGGGACCAAAAGTAATGGGACAGAATAATAATCATAAATCAAACTTTCACTTAATACTTGGTTGCAAATCCTTTGCAGACAATTACAGCCTGAAGTCTGGAACGCATAGACATCACCAGACGCTGGGTTTCATCCCTGGTGATGCTCTGCCAGGCCTCTACTGCAACTGTCTTCAGTTCCTGCTTGTTCTTGGGGCATTTTCCCTTCAGTTTTGTCTTCAGCAAGTGAAATGCATGCTCAATAGGATTCAGGTCAGGTGATTGACTTGGCCATTGCATAACATTCCACTTCTTTCCCCTAAAAAACTCATTGGTTGCTTTTGCAGTATGCTTTGGGTCATTGTCCATCTGCACTGTGAAGTGGCGTCCAATGAGTTCTGAAGCATTTGGCTGAATATGAACAGATAATTTTGCCCGAAACACTTCAGAATTCATCCTGCTGCTTTTGTCAGCAGTCACATCATTAATAAATACAAGAGAACCAGTTCCATTGGCAGCCATACATGCCCACGCCATGACACTACCACCACCATGCTTCACTGATGAGGTGGTATGCTTAGGATCATGAGCAGTTCCTTTCCTTCTCCATACTCTTCTCTTCCCATCACTCTGGTACAAGTTGATCTTGGTCTCATCTGTCCATAGGATGTTGTTCCAGAACTGTGAAGGCTTTTTTAGATGTCGTTTGGTAAACTCTAATCTGGCCTTCCTGTTTTTGAGGCTCACCAATGGTTTACATCTTGTGGTGAACCCTCTGTATTCACTCTGGTGAATTCCTCTCTTGATTGTTGACTTTGACACACATACACCTACCTCCTGGAGAGTGTTCTTGATCTGGCCAACTGTTGTGAAGGGTGTTTTCTTCACCAGGGAAAGAATTCTTCGCTCATCCACCACAGTTGTTTTCCGTGGTCTTCCAGCTCTTTTGGAGTTGCTGAGCTCACCGGTGCGTTCCTTCTTTTTAAGAATGTTCCAAACAGTTGTTTTGGCCACGCATAATGTTTTTGCTATCTCTCTGATGGGTTTGTTTTGTTTTTTCAGCCTAATGATGGCTTGCTTCACTGATAGTGACAGCTCTTTGGATCTCATCTTGAGAGTTGACAGCAACAGATTCCAAATGCAAATAGCACACTTGAAATGAACTCTGGACCTTTTATCTGCTCATTGTAATTGGGATAATGAGGGAATAACACACACCTGGCCATGGAACAGCTGAGAAGCCAATTGTCCCATTACTTTTGGTCCCTTAACAAGTGGGAGGAACATATGCAAACTGTTGTAATTTCTACACCGTTCACCTGATTTGGATGTAAGTACCCTAAAATTAAAGCTGACAGTCTGCAGTTAAAGCACATCTTGTTCGTTTCATTTCAAATCTATTGTGGTGGTGTACAGAGCCAAAAATGTTAGAATTGTGTTGATGTCCCAATATTTATGGACCTGACTGTAGCTCCCAAAGACCTTGGTCCATGTGGCCAGGGCAATCACCTGTTGAATCAGTGCTTCTCCATAGACAGCTCAACTCTCCAACAAGACATGGCAGTTTAATCAAATGTAGTTTTTCTTGTAAATTGCACTACATGGATGTTGAGTGGTCATATCAAAGTGTAAATGGACAGTGAGCTTCTACTCCATGTTCACTATGAAGGCTGGATAAAAACTGAGGAACACATAGAAGGGAGGGTCTAGCTAGCTAAGGAATAACTAATTAGTCTAGACACTCAGATTGGATATCATTTTAAAAACATTGCAAGTTGTAGCTTGATTAGCACTAAGTGTCAGCACAGGGTATTATACATTACACAACCAAGTCCAATGTAAGGTGAGGGATACATAAGTGCTCCAGAACACCATCTCTTCAATAGAGTGGCAATATAGGGGAGAGAATTCTTATGCAGTTTTGTCTTCATTTTCCTCTTACTCTGTGACCTCTATGACCAGCATATCAGGGTCTGACTCTGGTTGAGAAATGTGTAGGACAAGACGTGGGGGGTTCTTGAACTCTGGACAAAGCTAAATGACTTAACGGCATAATCAGTCTAGGGAATTGTGACACACAGGCAGAAAATTCTGCTTTCGTTGAGAAGGATGCTTATTTTTTGCCTGAGAATGAACTAGAACCAGATGCTGAGACCTGTGTTAATATCAGGGCTTGCTCTGGTAAACGGAGGCATTGGCACTCTGAGTTTGAGCATTCAGGAGGCAAAACAAATTTCTGCCAGTTTAGACTTGGCTCCCTTTCACTTGGTTTCCCCCCATCACTACAAGTGAGCATATGTGGAGTACTCATGAAGCAGAGTGTTGGAATAGGGTAAGAGTTTCCAGAAAGGAGTACACAGTATCCCAAGTATAGACTGCTCTGTAACAAACTGCCTTGCCAAAAAAATAGCAAGAGAAATTTATGCTGTGCCCAACCAGGAGCAGAGTTTAACCATTTAATATGGTCTTGCCCAGTTATAGCTCACTATTGGAAACAGGTTATGGAATTGCTTTCTACTATTCTTTCTACTCCTGTTCAGCTCACACCAGACGTATGTCTACTTAGCTGAGGAACTATCGCCCAGATATGTCAGGAAACTTCTGAAAGAAACCTTATTTTGGGCACTTAAGCAAATTTCACTTAAAGTGGTAGTAAAGTTTTTTAGGTTTTTTTTTAAAGTGAGGCCCACCTGCAAGGTAATTCATAATGTGCTAGTATGCAATGCATACTAGCACATTATAAGACTTACCTTAACATAAAGCCCTCCAGCAGCGCACGGTCACTTCTGACAGAACATCCATCTTTTCATGTGAAATTTTAGCGCCAAGTTTGAAAAAACGTTTTCATTTAAAAACAATTTCCCCATTTACAAAGTAACGGTCAGAGATACAGGGTGTCCCTGCATTACCTGTTCACGACACTGGACTGCACATAAAGTCCATGGCTTTCATCTGCCATCATGATTTGCATACCCCAAAGAGGTCTTCAGTGACTGGGTTCCACTGTGATAGACCACATCTCTGGATCTGTTCAGCACCCAGTAGCTAAATCAAGAAGTGCCAAAGGCAAGTGCCCCATGAAGGGTCCAGTGCCTAAAGTAACATTACAGGCCGTCCTCCACAGTGTGGAGTCCAGGTACAGCTCCCAAGCATTCACCAATTCGGATGTACTGATTCTGCATAGGCATTGGAAGACATCAAGAGTTCATTGAAGAATCGGAAAATAAAATCATAATAAAAATAAAAACTAGTGAAATTGTTTTTGCAGGAAGGAGACAATGTCTATCACCTTCAGACACAAAAAAAAATGCAAAAAAAATGGAGGACTCATGAAGTGGGGTAAGGTTATAGGGAGGTGCTGGGAGGGGGGGTGTCCTCAAAAGCTTGTCGGTGTCCAATCACTTGAATATATGAGCCTATAACCCATGGTGTATGAACAAATTGCCTGTGCCTTGTATTGTAGGAGTAAGATAAGCAAATACACTGCAATCCTCTGCTCCTCCCTGCTGCATGACCGGTCCCCATAGCATCCCCCCCCCCCAACATACTCCACCGGTCTAAGGTCCTGATGTCATCAAGACCAGTGCAGGGTCCATAACCTTGCACTGGGCAAGAGACAATCCACCACTGCAGTGCCATCTGCTGGAGGAGGGGAGGATCACATAAGTAAAGGCACTTCTCTCCATAGACAAGCCAATCAGTCAATTCTTGCAGTGAAGGTGCGGCCCCATTACAAGGGATTATTCTAGTCTCCTGGAGATGGGCCATAAGCTTGTTTTTACACAATTTCTACTTAATTCTTCTATCACAACAGCGTTGACAAATCCCCAAAGTGTTAGTACAGTGAAGGTGACTAGTACTCTATTAGACCCCCTGATGTCTCTCCTGCTTTAAGCTCAGGCAGATCAGGGACAGAAAATCTGCAAACTATCCCTTGCTTTTCAGGGGAACCTGGGGATTGTGACATAGGTAAAATTAATAGGGCATTAGATTCTTGCAGCTGGAATGACACCTGCATGAGAAAAGCAGCTGCTGTTTGCATGTAGCTACACACCACAGGGTTACCTGCAGTTAGGAACAGATGTCCGATCCTGGATTCACTCAGCTGGATCTAGACCTGGACATCAGTCCCTAACCGCAGGTGACCACTTGGTGTGCAACTATATGAGAACAGCAGCAGCCGCTGTCAGCCTGTCATTAGTTTATATAGGCTGAGCTACCATCAATATTTGCAGGTCCCTGCCATTCCAGAGGAAAGAACCCGCTGATTCTTGTCACTGGAATTCAGTGTATGCGGCTAAACGGCCGTGTAAAGGAGGAGTTACAAAGCACAGGCTAATAATTAAAAACAAGTTCACAACTGCTATTGCAGTCATGAACTTCCTTTAACCCTTTGATTACCATGACATATAGAACACCTCCTTTACAGTCAAAGGGTTAAGTGAAGTTAATGAAAAACAAAGAACTGTACAAAAGTAACAGTACACCATCACAAAGCTGTTTTTCTCTTGTTTGACTGGTATTTATATACCACCACATTTTACCTAGCATTTGTCTCAGTTTACAAAAATGAATACGTTTTATTTAGTATGCTCCCTAAGTAATAGTATTTACCGATACAGTTAGGCTGGGCATACATGGATTGAATTTTTTTTATTTTCTGCTGAATCCGACAAAATTTTAATGACTAAAGTGACTGTCAACTTAGCCAAGCAGCATCTTTGCACCACCCTCTTATCCATGCCTTCACCCAAGTACTCTGTCCTTTAAGCTTTAACTCTTTGTTACACGGGTCGCTGCAAAAAGGCAAGGACATCAGGGAAGGAAATTTTTCAATTAGACTGTATCTAGAGCTGCTCAGATGCACGCATTTTGTCCTACAATGACCCATCACTGCTCAGGATTAGTGACTGAGGCTCCAGCTAGGACCCAGATTTTGCTAGGACGAAAAATGGCAAAAAAGATATTATTGCCACAAAAGTCATCTAATGATTTATTATATAAAAGAAAAGTTTAAGCTTCAGCCACCTATGCTTTTCTAAAACTGGCAAATAAAAAATAAAATTTACATATTTGTAACCATGGCTACAATTGAGGCATTATTGTACACAACTGATAACAAAACTCTTCCAGAGAAGTCCTTCCTCTTCATGTAATTGTCTAACAGCTGTTCATATTACAACACTGGCAATAATGATGTGATTTTAGCAGTTAGACTAACTACACTCATTAGGCAATGAATGCAACTGGTAACAGAACCTGTTTAGCATATTCCCATTGCACACCATACTGGAAGAGCCCTTGGATTTAAGGTGCTGGAATAACAGTTGACTAGCCTTGCATGGAACACACATAGACAGCGCACTTTTGTTCTTGCTGCAAAGCCTGTTTTTTAAAATTAAAATATAATACAACGTTTCAGTGCCATATAGGACTCCATCAGGTGAAATGCTGCATTATGATGTTTGCAGCAGAATCCAAAGTGTGTTGGTGACGTATTTAACTAGAGAAAAGCAGCAGGCTTGGCAATTCAGCAACTAAGTTTGTTATAATCCTTGCAATGTACAGAGGAATTTGGGTCCCCATGTTCACACTAGTGCAGTTTGTTGTGCATCTGCTGTCATACTGCAATGCACAATGGAAATCACATTTTAAAAAATTGACCCAGTCCACATCAATATAACATGGTGATGCGGTGCAGTGTGATTTTTGAAAAGGTGCTTGTTTGGTGCTACACTGTGTGTTTTCAATCCCATACACTTCTATTAAAACCCCAACACGTGTACATGCATTTTTGGTGCTTTTTCTGCTTGAAGCAGTTGTAAAGCCTGAAGGTTTTTTACATTCATGCATTCTATGCTTGAAGTTAAAAAAAACCTTCAGTATGCAGCTTCCACGTACTTTTTTGGGGGGGAAATTTATTTTTATTGGTTTTACAAGTAAACAGTACAACACATGACTGAAGTCAGTCCAACATGGTCACACAGTTAAAATTACATGGAGAAAAAGAAGAAGGAAGAAAAAAAAAAATAAAGGGAGATAATTATCAAAATACACCTATGGCCTGTACAGCAAACCCCACACCTCAGGAGAAAGCAAGGATGTATTGCCCCCCCCCCCCATACCTACCTGATCTCGATCCAGTGACAGTGGCTGCTATCCATGCTCTCGGCCTCCTCCTTGGCTCAGACACAATAGCGATAGGCTCCCGATGCTGTTAATCATAGCCAGTAGGAGGGAGAGAGGGCAGGTCTGAACATTGTTCTGTGTGTCTTATGGAACGAGCACGCTCGAGTGCCCCCATTCCAAGCAGCTTGCCCAAAGTGCTGACGGGGGTCCCAAGAAGAGGAGGATCTGCTCTGTGCCAAACCATTGCACAGAGCTGGTAAATATAACAGGATTGTTTAAAAAAAAAAAAAAAAAAAGCCTTTAGTATTAATTTGAAATCTAGTCTCTTCCTTCTAAGAACAATGATATCACAGCAAATATTGCTAGTCATTAGCAAACACAATTGGCAGAAACATCCAATACCCTGTTAGAAGAGCTGCAGCCATTATAGAAGTGGATTAACACACCTGGATCTACCAAAGACCATGGCTTTCTGCTTGGGACCTAACTACTCTTTCTCCATTTGCGCTATAGAATTTATGTTTTTGTACACTGGCAAAAACAAAAATGCATGGAAAATGTGCATAAATGTGCTACAAAACACACTGAAAGATGCAGGATTATGTAGCAGCGCTAGTGTGCATCTAGACTTGGAGAAATCTATTTAAAATATACAGCACACTGACCATCTTTATTGAAACCTTACTTTTTAAAATTTCACAGACTGCAAGATAGCTTTTCAGTACAAAAAAAAAAAACAAAAAAAAAAACTTAGGAACTCCCAGGGAGACATTTTCAACTAAAATAACAATGCAACCAACAGATTGTACCTTTAGGAAGGCCTCTTTTTGTTCAAGGTGTTTGCTAATCATAGGAGTGACATGGTCAGTTTCAGAATTTGGCCCAAGTTTGTCAGCACCACCACACCAATCTTCTTCTCTCTTGTACTCCTGCTCTAGGCTTTCTAGAACACTACACACCTTAAATTGAAAAAAGATATACATTAATACTAAGAATAATAATGTTTAGATACCAGACAAAACTATGCCAACACCTATTATCCTGCATTCGCAGTTGAGAGATTTGTAGCTTGAAGCTCCATAAACGCTAAAACTTAAAAAATCAATTGTTCTCTATGGTGCTTGCTTGCAGGATCAGGTGTGAACAGACACCAAAGAAAAAAAAATTGATTTTTTAAGTTGGAGCTTCAAGCTACAAATCGTACAAGTGTGAATGCAGCCTGAAACACACAGGTGGCACTTGTGAACTAGGAGGACCATGTCCAATCTTCAAATGTCTTTTGAAAGTCTAGAACTATACTTGTGCAGCGCAATACTTTTTTGTTATATTATGTTCACAGGATTACCAGATGAAAATAAAGGGAAAAGCCTGAAAAAATAAAATAAGCCACTTCATCTAAGGAGTGATAAATTACATTTTATAACATTTTTGGGTTTAGATATACTTTAACCATTTTCTTTTTATTCCAGTGCTGCTGATCTTGTCCAGCCTCTTTTAGATACTTCCATGCATGTGCTCTAGTGATGGCTGCACATCATAGCTTGGGACTTGCATCTATATAATAACAGAGGATGTCTGTGCAGTTTGTGTTGATAAGACTACTTGTAGTCTCCCATCGAAAGCACATGCTACAGGGTGGCAAAACAGGAGCAGAATCAAGAGACAGTTGTCACTCATAGCACAAAGTGATTTCAACTATTTTCAACTGGACGAATACCCAGAATAATGTAATAAAATTTGCACAACATGTACGATGCTGACCTAATCATGTGACAGTCTCCCTACATAAGATGTTATGACTGTCAACTTACTGAAAAAAATTCATAGCATGAACAGCTCTGTGAAAGCATTCCCTTATATGTTCTAGGTAAAGGTATGCTAGGTCAGGTTATAAAATGTCTTCTGGAGGGTCAGCTTGTTTCTCATGAACCAATACAAACCCATCATATTTGGCCAACATTGTTTATTAAATTAATGTGATATGTCTGGCTAACGCATAAGCAACGCTAGGAATCTGATAAAGTGTATTTAAACCCACAAATGAAAAAAAAAAAAAACTTATATATAGCAGCTTACCACTCCTTACATGTAGTAGTTGCAATAATTTTCTTTTTCAGGCTGTTTTTGTTTCTTTGTTTTGACCTGGTAATCTTACAAACACAATTTCTGTTCTTTTGAGGGTACCGTCATTTACAAAAAAAGATGATTACTTTTGGGGTCTTTTTAGCTCATAAGAAATTACAAGGATGCTAAAACAGGTGAAAATGAAAAACTAATAAAGTCACAACACTTTCTAAATAAATATGCTTTTAAGTTTTTAAATATTACAGTTGTACAATGAATGCATACCATATAAAACTCACTACACAGGTACCTGCTCAGAGGTTTTATAGAAGGCCACAGAAGCATTTACAAGTTTCAGTCTGTCCTCCATTTTCAACATCAACTGTTGCCAATGAGAGGCTACTTTTTCTGCACAATCCCTGATCATATCCATATCATAATGATTAGCTTGAAGCAAAGCCTCTGCTTTCTGCTGCACCTGCAGGGCACTTTGGTGTGTTTTCTGCAAAAGAAAAAATATAGCAGATTAGTGAAAAAAATAAAGTCTCAGTACTTTCAACCTGTGTAACCCCCCTCGAGTCCCAGGGCTTTGTTCTGGTTTTGGACTTGCTTACAACTGCTGCTTTGTTCTGCAGTCAATCCAGCCAATCAAGAAATGTTTTTTTTTGGGACAGAATGTACTTTAAATAATATATTTTATTTTTAGAAGGAAGAGAAAATAATAATGAAACTTATGAAAAAAAAGTGATTTTTCTGGTGATTTCGATGACTTAATGCAAAAAACGAAGCGCAGTGTTTTTTTTTTCCTTGTTACATGTTTTAGTTTGTCTGGAATCAAATACTACCAAATTATGGAAAAAATAGATGTTGTAGAAACAATGGTGTACATTTAAATTTGTTTTACAAAGCTTTTTTTCACACTCTGACAAGACAAAAAGACCCTATTTTTGAAAAAATATATTGAAAGACAAAAAAAAAAAATTTGCAGAAAATGTTAGGTTATGAATGTTATTACTTTTATACAATGGCTAACTGGAATTAAAGCAAAAAAAAATGTAAAAAATAAAATAATGTTTTCAGCTTTACTTTTCCAATTTCTTATGTGCAGAAGGTAGGTAATAATGTTGTAAAATACTTAAAGGTTAAGTTCACCTTTCGTAACAGGTTATGATCTGACCGGCCCCCGCTCCGCACTTTGACAGCTAGCGGGGGATCTTAAACCCCACACCAGCTGTCAAATTTAAAGAAAACGTGGCCATGCGGGGATCCGCCCGCCCAACCGAGTCACTCATTCACAGCATTCTGTGAACTAGAGACTACAAGTCCCAGCAGCCTTAATGGCTGGCAACCTGTAGTCCTCAGTGAACTACCACAGAACGTCGTGGTAGTTCATCAATTCTTCCTGTCAGCATATCTGCTTGCTTGTACATCCTGTACGAGCAAGCAGATATTCTGACAGATCTGCAGGAGACCTGCATGGTACCAGCAATCTGCTGATCACTGGTGCAATACTTTACAGGCTCCTGCAAACAAAAATAATTAATGCACTTTTTTTTTTTACCTGCGAAAATTATTATTTTTTTACTAAAAGGTGAACTTATCCTTTAATACTGCTGCTTCGATACATGTGAATACCACTTAGTATAAATGAAAACAGGTACAGCGCTCACTACTGGTAAGAGATCTGAGAATCAGGCACAGAATCCAAAAAGCAGGTGCTCTGGTTCACTGGGTGTCCCCAAGCCACCAAAATACAATGAAACAGAAAATGTGGCTGCCAACTGCACTCTATTAGCCAGAATATTAATTTAGTGTGGCCTTTAGAATGCATTAACTTGCGACAGAGCCTAAACGAGTCTAGTGCTTATGCACGTTTATGCACATGTAAGTGCATCAAGCATTTTTTCTGCTCAAAAACTACTGTCCTGAACACGCTTGGTGGTGTTTTTCAATTCCTGTAAACCAGTGCTCTTCTAATACAACCTGTGAACACCTAAGGCTAACATAGATGTACATTTGCAGGCATGATAAAAAAAAAAAGTCTAACATCTTAAAAACTGAGATTTTTAGCTTTTTGTGTACATGAGCCCTTAATCCCTTGGTGGGAACATGGCAGGGCTCAGAAATAAAACTAGTACATTCTGGCTCTCAATGGCTGAAAACTTGCGTGCCCATTTTTTGGCATCAAACTGCACTTTACAGTTGCTCAGGAGTGGCAGGACCCCACAGACTACACCAAAATGAATATTTAGAAAAGTAGACTCAAGTTTTTTTGGAAAAAAGGTATAACTCAACTTTGAAACCCAAAAGTCAACAATATCAAATTCAATGACCGGTTTTGCAACAGTGATGGCACAGTAAAAATAGCATCCAACAATATTTTCATTTACGTCTCCAATGCAAAGGGATACCATATACAGTTAGGTCCATATATATTTGGACACAGGCACAATTTTCATACTTTTAGCGCTGTATACCATCAGAATAAATTAAAATGAAACAATCCAAATAAATCTGAAGTGCAGACTTTTAGCTTTAATTCAAGGGGTTGAACATAAATATCAAGTACAAATTTTAGGATTTGTAACCATTTTTATACACAGTCCATCCATTTTCAGGGGCTCAAATGTAATTGGACGAATTAATATAATCATAAATAAAATGTTAATTTTTAATATTTTGTGGAGAATCCTTTACTGGCAATGACTGCCTTAAGTCTGGAACCCATGGACATTACCAAAGTCTGTGCTTCCTCCTTTCTGATGCTTTGCCAGGCTATCTTCAGTTGTTCTTTGTGGGTCTTTCCGCCTTTAACTTTGCCTTCAGCAAGTGAAATGCATGCTCAATTGGGTGGAGATGTGGCGATTGACTCGGCCATTGCAGAATATTCTACTTCTTTTCCTTCAAAAGCTCCTGGGTTGCTTTTGCAGTGTGTTTTGGATCATTGTCCATCTGTACTGTGAAGCGCTGTCCAATCAACTTTGCTGCATTTGGCTGAATCTGGACTGACAGTATATTTCTAAATACTGCAGAATTCATCCGGATGTTTCTGTCACATCATCAATAAACACCAATGACCCAGTGCCACTGGAAGCCATGCATGCCCATGCCATCACACTGCCTCCAACATGTTTTACAGATGACATTGTGTACTTTGGATCATGAGCTGTTCCAAGCCTTCTCAACACTATTTTCTTCCCAGCATTCTGGTACAGATTAATCTTAGTTTCATCTGTCCAAAGAATGCTTTTCCAGAACTGGTCTGGCTTTTTAGATGTTTTTGTGGCTTTTCTATTCTTCAAGCTTACAAATAGTTTGCACCTCGTAGTGAACACATGAAAAAGGGGGGATGGCTACTTTTAACAGCTGTAATTCCAAAACCATTCCTCCAATGTGGATGTACATACCCTCAAATGAAACCTTAGCGTGTGCACTTTCAGCCCATATCCATTATATAACTATAGCTTGAATATGTTTTGGTAAATACCTGAAAAAAAAACTATAATTGTGCCTGTGTTCAAATATATATGGACCTAACTGTAAGTATTAAGTGTGACTTAGTCACTTGATGGGAACATTGTAAGGCCCAGAAAAGAGCATATTGTGACGGTCAATGGCTGAAAACAATTGTGTCAGTTTTTCGGCAACATATTGCATTTAGTGAGGCTCAGAAGTAGTAGGACCCTGTTTCTCAATGTTTCAGTAACACAAATTATACCTGTTAGGTTTTAAAGTCTACAGTAAAATATTACATGTCACTGTTTTGGGACAAATTGGGCTTTAATTAGGTAGCAAAATTGGATACATTTATTTTTTTTTGAGAATAAATAGTAAAAACTTTAAAAAATTGCCTCCAAACTGACCCCGAGATTTCCGGGCTCATGATCTGCCTGTTTTATTGGATCAGTTAGCATTGGGATGGCTCTCAGATGAGGAGCATGAGGCTCATTACTCTTGAAGAGGTCTCTACAGCTATTCACTCGTTTCCTTCTGCGAAGGCCCCTGGCCCCGAAGGTCTCCCCATTGATTTCTATAAGGCTCACGATGATATGCTTGCCCCGTTATTGGCCTCCTTGTACACACAGTTTATCTTCAGGAAAGCTGCCTTCCTCTATGGATTATGCCCATGTGGTGCTAATCTATAAGGCCCCTAAGGATCCCACCTCCTGTGCCTCCTAAAGGCCCATCGCTCTGCTTAACATCGATTTCAAGATCCTAACCAAGCTTATTTCTTTAAGATTGCAACCGACTCCTTTCGCCTATCACGGGTCTCAGGGTCAACTGGACGAAATCCTTATTGTTTTCCATTGACCCTCGGACTCCTGGCAGAGCCCTTCCCTCTACCCAATTGCAATGAGTGGAGAGTTTCAGGTATCTGGGGGTCGTGATCTCTCATCGGGCCTCTGATTTTCTTTCCTTAAACTTGGCTCCAGTGGTGTAAGATCTTAGACTGAAGGCATAGGAGTCCCTACCTCTATCGCTCCTTGGGTGCATCAACCTTATCAAAATGAAAATCTTTCCGCAATTCACTTACCTATTTCAACATTCTCTGCAATGGATCCCTAAATCCTTTTTTACCCATCTTAACCTCCTATTTTTCTCCTTCATTTTGGGCCCCAACACCCCTAGGTATAAACTTTCTACCCTCGTGTGGCCCCAGGCTCAAGGCGACCTAGCCTTTCCTGACTGTTACATATATTTCTTGGCTACCCAATTGGTAATGGCAGCCTGGTGACTGACCCCTGATTCTTCCAACTCCTCCACGGTACTAGAAGCTGCGGTTTTGCGCTCTACGGAGGCTCTGAGGTTCCTATAATCGGGGAACTCGGGCCCCATATCCGTTGACACCCTCCATGATCACCACCCTGCGGGCCTTGTGTGCGGGTTTAACTTGCGAACATTATCCCAGGCTAGCCATTTCTCCAAATGCCCCATTATGGCTTAATCCTACCCTGCTCCATATTTTCACTTGGACAAAATTTTATATAAAAACAATTTCACAAATTGTCACCAGTTCTACCCTTTCCCCTTTGTCTACCCTTTCTTCTACTTATAATGTTCCTGCATCCTATCTATTCCGATACCTACAGCTCTCCCATGCCTTCCGTGCTCAATTCCCTCAATCTACCCTACGGCTTATTCAATCGGCCCTGGAAGAGGTATAGCCATCTGATCGCACGGTGAAACCTTCTTCCCATCTGTACTCCCATCTATTGAGGGTTTCCCTACCATCTCTGGGCGGCTTGCGCGAGAGATGGTCACGGGATGTCCCAGAATTAGATGATGATGACTGGGATGATATTTGGAACCTGCCTTTTCATTCCCTGGTTTCTCTAAGAGACTGTCTAATTCAGTTTAAGGTAGTGCATCGGGCCTATTATACTCCATATAGGCTTCATAAAATGAGCTCAACACACTCCCCCGAATGCTGGCATTGTAGGTGCACACCGGGAGATTTTGCCCATGTGTTTTGGCATTGCTCTGCGTTGTCCGATTTCTGGAAGGAGGTAATATCCTTATGCAATAAGTTGACCTCAGACCCCCTACAACCTACCATGTCGGTGTGTTTATTAGGTTTGGTTAGCGATGTCTTACCCACTGTAGCTGAACGTACTCTGACATTTGTTCTATGCTAGAAAGGCCATTACTTTGAATTGGAAAAAAACTGCTCCTCCATCTATTACGTTATGGAAATAATGCTAATTTACCACTTTATAAGGATACTTATATGCACAGGGAATGCCCCAAAAAATATGACAGAGTATGGTCCAAATGGCTGGCTGAACCCTCCACTGCCTCTGACATGCTGATAACCTGAGTAGTTATTGTAATTTTAAGGCGTACTTTTACATCCTCCTGGGGTTAGGGTTATCATACACACTGTAACGTATGCTAGTATGGGACACTTCACATTCCCCCATATAATCCTCCATTGGTAGCGATAACCATCTGGGCATCTCGGATAGTCTTTTGATACAGCCTTTTTGTTTGCAATCTCTCTGGATATATACTTTGACATTTCCCCACCCCTGCGAGGGTAGGATACATGTGAACCAACGTTATGTATATTGTGTGCATTTCCTTTAACATGTTAAACAGATCAATAAAAAGATTTAAAAAAAGAGAAATGTAACAGTATAAATTTTGGCCTACGTATATTTGGAAAAATTACTTATTTGCAAAATTTTATAACAAAAAAAAAAAAAGCAAAAAATAAAAACCTAGTGGTGATTAAATACCACCAAAAGAAAGTTCGCTCTAAAAAAAAATAATAATAATTTAATTTGGGTACAGTAGTGCATCACTGAGTAATTGTCATTCGAAGTGTGACAGCGCTGTAATCTGAAAACTGGCCTGATTAGGAAGGGATTAAAGTGTCCAGTACTGAAGTGGTTAACTATTCTTACCTCTATTGCATGCTGGAATTGCTCATGTTCCCTTTGCAGTTGTTCGGCTTCCTGCAGTGAGCTGGCTGTAATAAGCCCAGCATTTAGCATAGATTCCCCATTACGGATCCAACCCAGTACCTAGAGAAAAAAAAAAAAAAGACTAAAGCTAAAAAGGTATCATTTATATCACATTAGCTGGACATATCTATGGATGTGCAATCTGATACACAACAGAAGCCTAACTAGAGGACTTCTTTATAAAGTAGTGATTATGATACACACCAAACAATCACTACAACAGGTATCAATTACTGTAGTATAAACATGAACAATATAGGTTCACCTGCAGGGAAGGTTTGGTGAATATCATTCACTTGCTTTAAGAAATGTGCCCCTATGTGTTAGTGTTAAAGCGTACTTAAGCCTGACCACTGCTCTCACACAGAGCACAGCAATCTGGAATTCCACCAATCTGATACCCCCCTCTTCAGTAGCTGATCAGTGAGCATGAGCACTGTTGACTAGAGTACGGTGGAAGGGGTGTGTCAGACCACTGCACAGGGCAGCTTAGTACAGTCAAACACCACATAGCTTTAAAAAGAAAACCAAAAAAAAGAAAAACAGATTTTTTTGTTTACAAGCCTGCTGCAGTCTTCAGGAACTAGGTAACACCAGCATGGATTACCACTGCCCTGGATTTGTATAGCACCCTATAGCAAACTCCACATGTTGAACAATGTGCCCTAATGCGAGATTCAGTGCCTAGTGTGATTTTACATACCTCTTAGATAATGAGTTTATGAGAAATCTCCATTAACAGATGTAAATAAGATTATAATTAGAAATATATTTTATTTCCGGTTCTTGCTCCCGCCACCCTCCTCCGCTGCTGCAGTTCCAAGCCTGCTATAGCTCGGGGGGCAACCCCCCTTCCAATCCGCGGCTTAGAGGGACAATATGGACCGCTTTGTAGAGCGTTCTCACGCCCGCTCCTCTTCTGTCCCCCGCCTGGCATCAAAGATGACTCACTGACTCTTTCTGCCGCAGTAGCCAGAATCACCACAGTCCAAAGAGATCTTCAAGATAAGGTAGACTATCTTGAAAACCACTCACGGCAGAGAAATTTGCGCATCATTGGCCTACCTGAGACGTATTCTCCCTCCATGATGATCAACGTATGCGCTACATCCATTCTGGAGCCACTAGGCCTGCATTATCCCTGTGCGGTTGAAAGGGCCCACCGTATTGGCCCGCCATCCGATTTTCACACTAAACCTAGGCCGGTGACTGTATGCTATCTGAACTACGCTGACAAACAGGTCATCTTTCAGAAATTCCAGCGCACACATGCTTTATCTGTAGACGGGCACCAATTGCTCTTGTTTGCAGACTACTCGATGGAGGTTATGTGCCAACACAAGGCCTCCTCTGTGATCTGCTCCACTCTCTATCACAGGCAGGTTAAATTCACTTTAGAATATCCTGGTGTCCTCCATATTTACCCCCGGATGGAGACATGCTATTTTTCACCCCGCTGTCAGAAGCGGAGCAATACCTCAATAATATCCCTAAAGCAGCCGTGGATCAAAGTCCTCCTTCTGCACAGTCGTCCCCCCCCCCCCCCCCAAGGGGGAAATTCCGTGCCTTTTCAGAATCAACCGAATCCCCAAAAACCACCGCATAAACGGGTGCGCTTTGGTCGGGCCAAAGACCGCTACGTTACCCGCTGACCTGTCCCATTGGATTCTATGTATTGGTTTTCCTTGTTTTTATGTGCTTTCTCAGGGACTATTAGACTTTGTCCTATAGTGGCTAATGACTGGTCCTTGTTTGTTTTGTTACATGCCTCCTCTGTGGCGATCCACCCTGCATACCTATCCCCTTGGGTAGGCGAAGAGGGTTCTCAGGTTTACTACCCCCTTTTGCCATTCCTCCTCTCTCCTCTACCCCCTCTCCTTTCTCCCTCCCTTCTCCCTCCCCTCCCCATGCAAGTTATAGTCCAATACAGTAGTGAAGTGTCAAGTGCGGGAGCTTTGCTAGATTGCCCGATGCGGGAAAAAATTAAGTTCCTGATTTACCTGGGGAGCCTCTCCCCATTTGTTAGAAAAGTTCAGCTCTTATTGTTTTGCCTTGTTGTCTTTCACTGCATTTCCCTAGGTACTGTTTATTGTTCTGATCAACTTGGACTCGTTGGGGTGATGCCTGGCGTGGTTCTGCCTTATTGTAGGCCTTATCCTATTTTCATACTACGACAGACATGGCTCCACCTGATGACAGGGATCACTTGAAGGTAATTTCGTGGAATGTTAAGGGATACGTTCACCGAACAAGCGTATACTACGCCATTTGAAATGTTTGGGGGCAGATAATGCTCTTTTACCGGAGACGCATCTCTCCGCAAGGGATCTTTCCCATCTTTCAAGACTTTGGGTGGGTCAGGTGTATGGTTCTTCGGCTGTGGGCCGTAAGGCAGGGGCAGCTATACGATTTCATAAAAATTTGCGTTACACTGTTCAATCTGTTAATTCTGAGGGTTGCAGACTTACTGTCCAATATTACTATCGCCTCTCGTGATATTACTATCTCCAATCTATATGCTCCCAATTCTCCAGGACAAAACTTTTACCAGGGTTTGATATCATCGGCCTTACAAATTCCGGAATCCTGTCATATCCTGGATGGGGACTTCAATGCAGTTATGCACAACAATATTGACCGAAACAGGCACTATCCCACACAACGTCCCAGACAACTGCCTTAGAATCCCCCCTCCACCGCTTTAGCACAATCTATCGATATTCTTAATCTACATGTCGTATGGCACCTCCAACACCTGACAGATAGGGGATATACGTTCTATTCATCCCCTCATTACTCCTTTTCTCGCATCTTTTCTGCTTACAGCCTCTGGATAAGTCCCTACGATGTAGAACAACCATTTCCGATATGGCCATCTCCGTCCATTCTCCCATTCTATCACAGCTGTCTGGGTTGAAAACTCCAAAACCCCCTAGGCCTTGGCGCTTTCCCGCTTATTTAACCTTCCAAGTCTCATCTCTATGCGACATGGCAGGAATTTACGACACGAACGGAGCGCACTTAAACCAATTTAAGAAACAGTCCCAACTGCTTTATCAACAGGCTAGGTAATCTCTCTGTCAGGCACATATTGCGCTCTCCCACAACTGCACCCACAAGAACAAGCTGAATTGGCAATCTGCCAAACGAGCCTTTGATTATTGGTCTGAACACCAGAAAGCAGCCAAATTGACCTTTCCCCCCACCTTAAAATTTTATAGATGTGGCAATAAGGCAGGAAAGCTGTTGGCATGGCTTAGTGCAGGCCCTCGTACTCCTCATATCTCTGCGCTCCGGTCTCCCGCGGGCAATAATTTAACGCTGTCCTCTGATATTAATGCCCGTCTCACGTCCTATTACACTTTCTTGTATTCAGAGGACCCGGTTGACAGAGCTGCTGAGGACTTTCTAGCATCTATAAATCTGCCTAAGCTCTCCAGATCCCACCTAAGTGCCTTAAATGCTCCCAATACATGGGATGACATTTGTGCCACTATCAAACATCTACCCTTGGCTAAAGCTCCTGCACCCGACAGTCTTGGTGCGAAATTCTATAAATTGACTTCGGAATTCATCCCAGACACTCTGTATCATGTCTATAAGGCAATGTGAGAGGATGGCCCATATCTCCCGACTGGCTCCCAGAAACATATTAAGCTCATAGCTAAGAAGGGGAAAGACCCACTGCTTCCAGAATCCAACCGACCTATCTCTAATTAATGTAGACATCAAAATACTTCAAAAAAATTGTGGCATCCAGGTTGGCCCTACTGCTTCCAGATATGTATCTGGCCCAATCCGGGTTTGTGCCGGGTCGCTCAGCAATGGTCAGCATTCGCAAAATACTGTTAGCCCTGTAACATGCTAAAACACACCCACAGATTGATCTAGCAATTTTATCTTAGACACTGAAAAAGCCTTTGACAACATAAGCTTTGCCTGGCTCTTCATGGTTATGAAGAGGCTTCGTTTTTCGGGCCCCATTTTGGACTTTTTTCGACTCATGCACTCCACGCCTACAGCTAGATTAGTCACACCTGATTTTGTTTTCCCGAGCATTCCCTTAACCAAAAGGCACCAGGCAGGGCTGCCCGCTCTCCCCCCTCCTCTTCAACATCGCCCTTGAACCTTTGTCCAGATTACTTAATTCCACGTCAGGAGTCAGTGGTGTCACGATTGGCAACCTTACTCTCCGCTCAGCTCTCTTTGCGGATGATATATTACTGTTCTCTTCAGATCCACCCAAAGATTTCATACTACTTCAGAACCTGCTTGCGACCTTTTGTAAATGCTCCGGGCTAAGAATCAATTTTGATAAGAGCAAAGTACTCCCTTTGAATTCTACTACCTCAATGCGTTGGATTCCTTCCTCTCCTGCGCATTCCAATATGTATTTGGGCATTCACATAGGCAAAGAATCATTGTCTCTTTAGTACCTAAATTCCCCTCCTCTAAATCAACAAGATTGTACAGGAACTGGAAGCTTGAACGACTCTTCCCCTTTCACTCTCTGGGAGATGTCATTTCTACAAAATGGTTTCATTTGCGAGATTGCTCTCTTTTGCAAACACTCCCTATTCTGTTAAAACATTTCGATGTTCAGAAGATTGATAGGGCTTTACAGGTCTTTCTGTGGCAGCTCAAAACACTGCTTATTGCACTATAAAAGCTAAGTCTCCCAAAGAGTGAGGAGGGTGAAGGCCTGCCGAATATTAGATTTTACAACCTGTCCTGCCTTCTTCAGAGTCTTGATTGGATTACTGGGAAATCACGTTACTCAAACTACTCCCTAGAGGAGGCCCTGGTGTCTAAGCTACACCTTCCAGCCATTCTGCATTCACCCCTTCCTAGATCTCTCCAATCAAATCTCTGATTAGAGACACAGTATTGGCCTGGAGGGAAATGCGGAAACTACTTGGCCTACCACTACAGATATCCTCCTCACCTGCATATTCTATGAAACCCTATGTTCCCTCCAGCGAGTGAGCATGCACCATTTACCCCCTGGTCTTATAGTGGACTTACTAAAGTCATATCCATCTTTGATGATACCAAACGTACCTTTCAGCCCTTTTCAGTACTAGCTGCCAAATACTCCTTACCAGGATCTCATATCTTTTACTACTATCAGCTGGTGACCTACCTCTGGACATGCTATTCTCCAAAACAACATCCCTTCTAGAAATTCTGCTGCGTCAGGATAACTATTCTATCTCGGCAAACTACACTCATCTAATCTCACACCAGTCTGTAAAATTCCATCTTACTCCTTTTAAGCCGTGGACTCCCATACTGTCTACTGATGAAATACTGTCGGGATACAGGAAAATCTCTTTACTTGTGCACTGCGAAACAGGTCGGGAATCTAAATTCAAAATCATTCCGAGAGCTTACTTTCCTTCCTCAGCAAATCCAGCTGTCACTCCCCACCCTACATGTCCTTTGTATGACCACACTCAACCGACTGTTTCATCGCCTTTGGGAATGTGCCCGAGTTTCTACCTTCTGGGATCAAGTTCCTCGTTACATTCATCAATTATACAACATCTCTCTCACCAAAGATCCAATGCTATGTCTCCTCAATTATCAAGATCCCGCAATGTTGGCAAGTCCTAATGCTCTTCCTCAGTGGATCCATACTTGTTTATTGGTAGCTCGAGAGCACTCATGCAAGCTTGCATACAGCCAAACCTCCCACAGCTCAAGACGGTGATACAGGCATTAACTGCCCTACTCAATCTGGAGAAGCTGGACACCATTACTCAGAATTTTAAGTCTACACGTCGCTTTATCTCTAGAAGCCAGAGCTTTAAGGAACACTCCTTTACTCCTGCAGAACTAGCCACTCATATGGAACCTTTTCGATATTCAGTTTGGTATCTCAAAGCTCAACTCACCAATACTATGATTGTCCAACTCCTCTTGTAGCCCCACCCCAGAGCCATCTATTCCCCAATCACACAATTGAGCCCATGCCCCTCCTTATGATTCTTAGTTCGTACAACATTCTTTCTTTTTTTCCTTTTGATAGAGATGTTCTTGTTCAGGCCTTCATAACCAAGCTTCCATTCCTATGGAACTGCTTAACTTTTAGAATTCGGCTTATGTCATACTGATTTGTTGTGTCATTGATGTCTATTTGGACACTGCCTTTAGTTTCCACTACAGAAGTTGTACTGACTTCTGTACTTACTACTCTTATGAATAACGGTTTACAGATTTGTATGTCAAGATAATTTTGTACTGAGTGCATAAAATTCAATAAAAATTGTTTAAAAAAAAAAAGAAATATTTTAGTTAGATGGAAAAATATGTAGTATTTAAACCATTGTGTTTTGCAACATCAAAGTATTCCTAGTGTTAGATAATGAGTTTATGTGAAATATCCATAAACAGATATAAATAGTATTATAAAAACAATTACGAGTATATTTTAGTTAGATGGAAATATACAGTATTTAAACCACTGAGTGTTTTGCAGCATCAAACTATTCTTAGCTTCCATACTGGAGTGAATATATATATGGTTTTTCATTATACAAGTTCCGGTCTTTTGTTGTCCCTGATCACATCTCATTGTGATCAAAGAAGGATTCAAAGAAGACTGTGTGTAAACAGCAGCCTTCTTTGAATCCTCCAATCAGGCTGTGCCCAATATACAGGTATACTAGGTACAGTGACCAATCAGGGAGCATTATATTAGCCACAGTACAGAAAGGAGGGGGAATATAATGCCTCGTCACCAAGCTGTGCACTCTGTGTTGGGACACATGACAACCAGCATGACCAGACTTGAAGTTGAGAGGTAAATAACCGCATACTTGTATTGTAAATATGGTTTTGTGGGTAATTTGTACATATCATACAAGTCAAAGGACTTATACTGTATATTGTATTGTAAATACTGTTTAGCATGTCATTTGTATATAATATGTAACTCTATCAATAAATGTATATTGCAGATGGAACTACCTCTTTTGTGTAAGAACTCTTAGATCTAGCTGTGTATATGTAAATACTCCTATAGGGATTAGGGTGTTTTCACATATACACGGAACCTAGTTAACAAGGCTGGTCCCACATCTTCCATTTCCAATCAAGTATGGTCTCAGTGGCATGCCTAGTGCACTGATCCAGAAGCTGCTAGAAGGGGCTGCTATGTACCAAGACTGCAACAGGAACCAGAAAAAAGGTAATCCCCCCCATCAAGTAGACAGGAGACATCAATCACCTAAGGACACAGAATATACCTATATAACCCCTCCTGCTCATTGTACAATAACCTGAAGGTAGCAGTATATAACCCACAGTTGTTTATTACTATACCTGTGTCCCGTACTGTATGATTAAGAAAATTGAACGGTTTAAAAAGGAAAAGATACTTTTCTATAAAAGAACAGTCCCATCACCTAAGGACACTAGTAAAATAAGACAGAATCTCCAAAAGGTGGTCAAGCTTCTATGGTGCGCTCTGTGGATGATACTTTCTAGTTTGTTTGCCAGTATCCAATTATCTGTAGGTAGCTCTATATAACCCACTACAAATCCTTTCTCCTGTACTGTACGAATAAGAATCTTTTTACATCGTACTTCACAGAAGTGTTAGAAAAAGCAAAAATCAAAACTAGCAGATCTCACTGAAAACCAACATGTTAAAATATATCTAGAAGCAATAAGAATCATTACCAAAACTTTCACATCCAACAATACCAGCTTCTTGTACCCTCACATTGCCTAGTTAATGTAAATGATGCTTAACCCCTTGATGCCAACCGCACGCAAATTAACGGCCTCACAGAACTGGGCTTTTTTTTCCTTGGGGCCGCTAATTTGAGTACCTGTCTTTCTGGGCGCGCTCCCAGCACAAAGACCAGGGTGTCACTGAGAGCCCCGGGTCCCGTTTTAACAATCGTGACCCGGAACTCCCAATTCTGGGTCACCTGATCACTGTGATAATCTCTAATTGGCTATCACAGTGGCCACTGTGAAGCCCGCACCCTTGTTTTTGCTCTCTGAATGGAGGAGGGGGAGAGAGAGGGGGGGAGAGAGAGAGAGGGGGGGGGGATATCTAGGTCTATGCCAAGGTTAGTGTTTGGGTCAAAGGTCAAGGTCGGGTTTTCTCTCGCTTTCTTTTTTTGTCTGGGTTTTTTTTTTTTCCCCATTTTTAAATCAGTATCAGTGGCAAGAGGAAAAAAAAAAAGCAAACTGCGCACTATTGTTTCTGGCCTGTACTACAGGTACAAATAACAACATACACACATGTAGTATTGCTGCGATTGGCAGGAGAAAGTATTGTGTGTTGTTCTTTGGTGGTAGGTTATGGTAGTAGGAAGAAATATACAGCTAAATTTAAAAAATGTTTTTTTTTTTTTACTATTTTGGGCCAGTTTTCCTTAGGTAATAAAAATCAGGATACATCCATTACCATTTACCCCCAAATGAAAGCCCAATTTTTCCTGAAAAAAACAAGGTATAATCCACCTGGATACACAAATTAGTTGTGATGATGTACAGTTTTGCTAACACATCAAAGTTGCAAAATTGTGCTTAGGTGTTAAGATTTGTTTTTCCCTTAGGCGGCACAAAGGGGTTAAACTGGTCTAAACCAGAATATAGTACTGCACAACCCCCGATTTAAAAACTAGAAATAGGATCAATAAATGAAAACTCAAAAGACCTTCCATAACAGCTACATTTTCAAACCAGTGTTTAGATTTTTAAACAATTTGCAGCCTAAAAATATTCATGCTCAGGCAGATAGTTCATGAAAGAACCAAAATGGTTCAATGTAAATGTCACTATGCAACTGTAGAGGGAACAAGTAAAGAAGAAATAATACAATTAAACTTCAATTTCTCTGTCTTGGCATACCTGTTTAACTTCAGCTTGAAGATGACGAAGCTGAACACACTGTTCTAAGTGTTTTCGGTGCTGTTCAGCTGACAGATCTAAGTCCTGTTGTTTCTCGTGGAGAAATTCAAGCAAATCTTGCACTCTTGTTGCCATATCCACATCTCTATCACAGAGAAGATCAACTCCTGGCAAAAGAAAAAAAAAAAAAAAATAAGTGAAGAGCTATTTATTCAGTTGAACATAAAGTTATAATCACTATATTACATTGTAATAATCTTGTAAATTTAAGACAAATGTCTTAAATGAGTGTAGTTTCTAAAGGATAGCTACTTATTTGGCTGCTTTTACACTGTACCAGTGTATAGCACGTTTTAAATGTGCTGCATTACAGCTCATAAGCAACGCACAGCTGTTTGTTAAAGTGGTGGAAAAGTCTAATGACAAAAAAAAAAAAATTTCCCCACTGCATAACATACGAGCACATTATGAAATACTTACCTTAAAACGAAGCCCGCCAACAGCGCACTCTCACCGCTGACAGGGCTTCCATCTTCACCTGGTCTTCCGGGTTCGCAGGCTCCGGCCACCCAACTGGCCAGAGCCGTGATGACATCACTTCCATGCATGCCTGCAGGAGCCCCAGGCACGGCACACGGCTCTGTAGGAATGGGTATGTTGTTCCATCAAAGTGCATGAGCCAATGTCGTCTCCGGCTGCTGCTCTCTGGAATATCTCTTAATTGGTGCATGCTTAGGAGTTATTCATTCTACCGACAGGTAAGCTTCATAATAAGCTTACCTGTAGGTAAAAGGCACCACCAAAGCAACCCCCCCCCCCCCCCCCCTCCCGACTTATGTTGAGGGCATGTGGCCTGGTATGGTTCTTGGCTCTCTCTCCCCTCCCCCCCCCCCCCCCCCTTTCCTGATCAGCATGCTTGGACTTAACACCACTTATGCATCCTTAGGTCCAGTTTTTTGTTTTTTTTGAGTTTGGTGTCCCTTAAAATCCATACCAGACCAAAAACGGCTTGGTATGGATTGGGAGGGAGTTCAAATTTTTTATTGTTGGTAATTTTTTTTTTTTTTTACATTCAGCTGTGTTGAACCCCACTGACAGCTAACTCATTTGTTGTTAAGGACAAATTGGCCGGCTTTCCCGGCCTGCTCCCTAACAACCAGCTATTCACTGGTTGTTAAAGACGCCTGCGGCCCCGCTCCTAATGCTGAAGCTATGAAACGTAGCTTACACACTAGGCTAAACACAGCTAAATGTCGGCAAAAAATTCTAACACATTAGTATTTTTTGTCCAGTGTTTCCAAAACAGTGTTTAGCTTTTCTAGTGAGTATGAAGCCTAAAACATAGGTTTTCCAGCACTATCAGCTCAAAACTGGCAAAAGTCACCGGGATTTTGCCCAACCACAGAAGTCTTATTAGAAGTCCTTATTATGAAGAACTGTAACCAAAAAGACAGTCCTTAAAGTAGAATAGGCAAAAGATAATATTTTCTTTTTAGATAAGGGAGGGTCAAAACTCCTGGTCAGTTTATTTTGACATCTGCGTTCGACAAGGGAGGTTTACCTTCACTTCCTGTCCCATAACCAAAACAGGAAGTGAAAGGAAATCCCTGCAAACTAAGGCTATCTTTTGCGGCTCCCCAAGTCACCAGAACTAGTGTCCCAATTGGAAGATTTTACTTTTCTGGGGACAACCCAAAACTTGGGGTTTTCTTTTGCTTTCACTTTCAATGATAATGGTAAACAGGATACATAGAGAGGGTGAATCTCCCTAATGAGGGCACAGAGAGCAATAAAAAAAAAGGTGTTCTAATCCATCTCCACTCTGTCCAAAACGAACAGTGTTCCATTTAGTTATACTTTAAGGTTTACCTAAAGGCAACACTTTTTTAGTTTTGGATAAAGTGGAAAGGCATTAGAACACCTGTCAGTTTTTACAGCTGTCTGAGTCTCCATTAGGGAGATTCAGCCACTCTATGTATCCTCTTTACCGCTATCATCAAAAGTGAAGTAATTAAAAATCTTATGGGTGCTCCTAATCTACTGGTGTTTGGTGGAGCACATGTCAGGATGATAGGGTTCATTTCAGCTGAAAAAGGCTGGTTGGGAGTCAGGAACTGTAGCGAGAGACATATTTACTTCATCACAGCCAAGCCACTAGATACTTCTCCATCATACCATATCATCAGGAAGGCGTGCGACTGGTCCCAAATGTATTCTTTAGCAGGACAATGACCCCACACACAGAGCCAATGTCAATGAGAATAAAGATGGTTTGGCTCTCACAGAACCCTGATCTCAACATTGAGTTTGTCTGGGATGACAAATACACAGGAGAATTTGAGGCAGCCTACATCCACATTAGATCTGTGGTTAGTTCTCCAAGATGTTTGGAACAACCTACCTGCCAAGTTCCTTCAAAAACCGTGTGGAAGCATACCTAGAAAAATTGATGCAGTTTTGAAGGTAAAGGGTATTTACACCAAATATTTGATTTACCATATTTTTCGCTGCATAAGACGCACTTTTTTCTCCCAAAAAAAGGGGGGAAAATGTCAGTGCGTCTTATGGAGCGAATGTAAAACGGCCGGTCCGGTATTTCTGCCGCCACCATGTCAGAATATCGGGCCGGCCACTTAGCTCTTCTCTCCTGCAGGGCCTTACCCGTTCCCCGCTCCAGCTTTCCCGCGGCGGCTTCTGTGACAGCCAGGTGCCCACTGCGCACGAGCGAGAAGCGCCGCGCTTTAATGTTCCAGTGTCTTCTGGGACACCAGAAGGCTCCGGGCCATTCACAAAGCGCAGCGCTTCTCGTGCATGCGCAGTGGGCACCCGGCTGTCACAGAAGCCGCCGCGGGAAGAAGGAAGGAAGGACAACTGCGCGGAAGTGGGAGCGGGTACCTGTCAAATTCAGGTACCCGCTCCCCCTCCCTCCCCAAAGGTGCGCAGTCTCTGGTCATCCCCTGTACTGTGTCCGCAGTCTCTGGTCATCCCCTGTACTGTGTCCGCAGTCTCTGGTCATCCCCTGTACTGTGTCCGCAGTCTCTGGTCATCCCCTGTACTGTGTCTGCAGTCTCTGGTCATCCCCTGTACTGTGTCCGCAGTCTCTGGTCATCCCCTGTACTGTGTCCGTAGTCTCTGGTCATCCCCTGTACTGTGTCCGCAGTCTCTGGTCATCCCCTGTACTGTGTCTGCAGTCTCTGGTCATCCCCTGTACTGTGTCCGCAGTCTCTGGTCATCCCCTGTACTGTGTCCGCAGTCTCTGGTCATCCCCTGTACTGTGTCCGCAGTCCATTGGTTCAGAATATTTTTTTTCTTGTTTTTCTCCTCTAAAACCTAGGTGCGTCTTATGGTCAGGTGTGTCTTATGGAACAAAAAAATACGGTAGATTTCTCTTCTGTCCATTTACTTCTTTTTCTACTAATTTTGTTAACCGATAAAAATAAATTGCTAACACTTCTATTTCTGAAGCTGTTGTCGCAACGGAACAGGAACTTCCCATCTACTGCTAGAACAAAATCGTAACAAAAGCTGGGCAAAGAGCAGTTTAGCCATTCACAGGAACCCTTGTACTTTTATCAGTGAAAACAAAGCTTCTTTTGAGAAGCTGAAGTGGAGAGGTGGGTAGATGTCGCAATCTCCACCTCAGCCATCCGCATCCCAATGCCAGAACACAGTGCTGCATACAGTTTGTGGCTTATGCTACAGTTTAACCAAGGCTAACAGCATGCACAATAAAGGAAATAGTCCATTTGGGCTAGCTTAGCCAAAACAAATTACAGTGACAGAAAACCTGGAGTTAGGTTTGAAATAAAATCTACTACAAAGAAAACAAAAATAAACAGCTTCTACTACTGCAATACCTGAAGACTGAACCTCATTGACATATTGCAACAGTTCTTGTCCTTGGTGGATGACATCAAACGTCAAGTTATTCATGGTTAGGGCTTTGTCAGCATGATGCTGCAGTCTTTGTTCTGCAAGTGTAAGATCCTCTGTATCAAAGTCATTCATTTGTAAAGAAAGTTCATCATTCCAAGATTCTAGATCAGAGATTATCTGTGGTCCACAAAGAGAGATAATCAGTTAAAAAAAAAATAAAAAATATCTATCTACAGACAATAACTGCACAGAAAAGGCCTATTTTAACAGTTATCAATAACCACACATTATAAAAGGTGGAGAAATCTTAGTCATAATTATGACTAAAGCTAAAATATATATAACCAGGACAAAATTACCAGTGTTCTCATAGATCAGTTAACGACAATTATATGACTAATTTGCATAACTACATAAAATATATATATCGACCATTTGCTGCCCTGGCCATTTCTATTTCTTTATAGAAAGATAGAAAGTTACTTAGAACCCCCAAACATTATATCATTTTTTGAAAGCAGAGGCCATAGAGAATAAAATGATTGGTTGTTGCAATTTTTTTATGTCACACAATATTTACACAGTCATTTATCAAACACAAATTTTTAAAAATCCTTAATGCATTTTAGTGCATACAAACACAATACTAAATTTTTGGTAAAATACAAAAGATTAGGTTGTGCTGAGTAAATAAATTCCAAACATGTCAACATTTTTACCTGTGAAATGGCAACAAACTACAGTACCTAGAAGTCTTCATAGACAAAAGATTTAAAAACCTATACTGGTTACCAGTTTAGAGGTAAACATTAGCCTAAGTGCTAAACTCATTGCCCTCTCTCTGACGTTTGCAGTGATACATGTGTGATGTAATGCACCCACTGTACATTCACATTTCTTCATAAGCATGGGAGGCCAGAAGTGTTTTCATTGTTTTAATTTACCATCTTTTTTTTTCTTTTGATTCAACTTTGGCATTATCACAAGGGATGAACAATATCCTTTGTGATACCATGGATAGCAACAGGTACTCTATGAAGAAATCTGGAGTCTGTTAGACCCCTGATATCTCCTCTGCACTCAAAGCATCTGATCAAACCAAGATCAGATTTGATCAGGTGCTTGTCTAGACAGAAACAGCTAGTAGACAACTGAACTGAAGTGGCAAAATCCTCATCGCTTCTGCATTCATTCGCCACAGAGAAGGAATTGATGTTCCTTTCTTCCTCTGTCAGCAGCTGCAGTGGTCCCGGGCTCCCCAAGAACACAGGAAAGCCTGGGAACAGTGGAAGGGGCCCTTCCGAGCCCTGTAAAAGTGATCAGTGAGCTGTTTACATCAGTTATACATTAAAGCCCATCACCAGCTGCACAAATTGATGATATTAAGGTCAGTAGACTAATGACAACTCCAGAGCCTTCACTTTTTTCTGCTGTTCACTGGAAGGTTAACTTGGCCCTGTGCTTGTGCACTGCCATGCTGGAAAAACCAAGAGCATCCCACGCACAACTTTCGTGCAGAACGACGCAAATTGTCATTGCCAGTATTTTCTGATAACATGCTATATTCATCTTGCCATCAATTTTCACAAGATTCCTTATGCCTTTAGAGCTCACACATTCCCAAAACATCAGTGAGCCACCACCATGCTTCACACCTGGAATGGTATTCTTGTTGCTATAGGCCTTGTTGACCCCTCTTCAAACATAGCGCTTATGGTTGTGACCATAACGCTCTATTTTGGTCTTGTCACTCCAGAGTAAAGTGTGGCAGAAGCTTAGAGGCATGTCAAGGTGTTGTTGACATATTGTAACTGGGCTTTTTTGTGGCACTGGTGCAGTAAAAGCTTATTTCTGCAACTCAAACATGCAGCTCATTTTTGTTCAAGTATGGTCGTATTGTGCTCTTTCAAACAACCACACTGTCTTTTTCAAGAGCAGCCTGCATTTCTCCTGAGGTTACCTGTGGATTTTTCTTTGTACCCCAAACAATTCTGGCAGCTGTGGCTGCAACTGTTTCTTGGTCTACCTGTACGTGGCTTGGTGTCAAGAAATCCTGAAATTTTCCACTTCTTAAGTGATTAAACAGTACTGGCTGGCATATTGAAGGCTTTGGATATATTTTTATATCCTTTTCCATCTTTTGAAAGTTCCATTACCTTGTTACGCAGGTCCTTATGCAGGCCATAGATGGGTCGAAAATCGGCCGATTTTTCGGCCGAAAATAAAATCGGCCGATTTTCGGATCGTTGGTGGGCTATTTGTTCGGCCATTCTTCGGTATTTTGGCCGTTTTTTTTAATCGGGAAAGTTGGAAAAAAATCGGCTGATTTTCGCGGCAATGATGGGCTAATCGGCCGATTTTTTACAGAAGAAGAAGAAGAAAGAAGAAGAAGAAGAAAGAAGAAGAAAGAAGAAGAAAGAAGAAGAAAGAAGAAAGAGGAAGAAGAAGAGGAGGAAGAAGAAGAAAGAAGAAGAAAGAAGAAGAAAGAAGAAGAAAGAAGAAGAAAGAAGAAGAAAGAAGAAGAAGAAAAAGAAGAAAAAGAAGAAGAAGAGGATGATGAAGAAGAAGAGGATGATGATGAAGTAGTAGTAGAAGAAGAAGAAGAAGAGGATGATGACGAAGTAGAAGAAGATGAAGAAGAGGATGATGATGAAGTAGAAGAAGAAGAAGAGGATGATGATGAAGTAGAAGAAGAAGAGGATGATGATGAAGAAGGAGAAGAAGAAGAATGAAAAATAAAAGGAATTCCAGTCCGACAAAAAGTGTCTCTGCAGAGAGCTCTGCTATTTCTTTGACAGTTCCTTGACATTTACAGAGGTTGCAACATTGTATCTATTTGTTTCCGAATAAAAATATCTGTATCCTAAATGGATACAAATAGATACATTGTTGCAACCTCTGTAAATGTCAAGGAACTGTCAAAGAAATAGCAGAGCTCTCTGCAGGGACACTTTTTGCCGGCTGTAGACGGGATGAAAATCGGCAGATTTTTTTTACCATTGGTGGTAACGTCGGCCACTTGAACGACCGATTTTTCGTTTTTTTAAAAGAAAAATCGGCCGATTTTTGACCCATCTATGGCCTGCATTAGACTGTTCTTTTCTGCTTCCCATGGCTCAATATCTAGACTGCTCTGTGCATTCAAGTGAGAGCTAACAAACTCATTGACTATTTATATGCAGACATTCATTGCTATTTAAAAAGCCACAGATGTGAGAAATTAACCTTTAATTACCATTTTAACCCATGTGTGTCACCTTGTGAGTGTGTAACGGCCAAATATTCCAGGGTATGTAAACTTTTGATCAGGGCCATTTTGGTTATTTCTGTCATGATTTAAAAAGGAGCCAAACAACTAAGTGAGAATAAATAGCTTCATATGATCACTATCCTTAAAACAGTAGTAAACCGCATCCAAACTAAAACAAAAAAAAAAAAAACCACCTCCTGCAAGGTAAAGACATTATGTGCTGGTATGCATTGCATACTAGCAAATTATGAAGGATTTACCTTGAAATGAAGCCCTCCAGTAGAGCGCTGTCACGGCGCCCCGGGGGCTTCCATCTTAACCCAGTCTTCCAGGTTCACGAGCTCTGGCCAGCTGACTTGCCGAGCCGTGATGACATCACTCCCGCACATGCCGTTCCTTCAGAACGCGTGAGCTGGCTATCAGAAGGGGATAAGATCTCCTAAAAGGTTCACGTTTAGGAGATATTAATTTTACCTACAGGTAAGCTTTATTATAAGCTTACCTGTAGGTAAAATTATTAAAGAAGAGTTTACTACCATTTTATATAAAAACAGTTTTTTGGCATGATCAGTCATATGTTCAATATGAATGCCAAAATTTCACGATTTCTGCCAGTGTATGCAAAACTATGTAGCACAAATGTATTTTCATTTGGCGAAAGATCTGGGAGTGCACTTAAGCACCGATACCCCTACTACAGAGCTAAGTAGTTGTCATAAAAGCAGTATGCAGTTTAGCATTGTCCTACTCAAATATTCAAGGCCTTCCCTGAAAAAACATTGTCTGGATGGGAGCTTATGCTGCTTTATAACCTGGATATATATATATATATATATATATATATATATATATATATATATATATATATCTTTCAGCTTGGATGGTGCCTTTTCAGATGTGCAAACTGATGTTCCATATGCATGAATGCACCTCCAAACCATTTGTGATCCAGGCTTTTGAACTGAGCACTGATAAAAAGCCAGATGTTCTCTCTCCTCTTTTGTCCAAAGGATGCCACACCCATGGTTATCAAAAAGAATGTCAAATTTGATTTGTCTGACCACATAATATTCCAACTTTGCAACGGACCATTTAAATGAACTTTGGCCCAGAGAAGATGGCAGTGTCTCTGGATCGTGTTCAGATATGGGTTTTTTGCACAATAGCAAACTGTGTTCACAGATAGTAATTTTTTCCAGTTTTTATTGCAGAGCCTTGTCCCTCGCACGCAGAGATTTCTCCAGATTCTCTGAATCTTTTGCTAATATTATGTACACTAGATATGTGATAGAATTTTTGCAGTTTTATGTTGAGGAACATTCTGAAATTGTTTGACAGTTTTAGACACAGCTTTTCAGATTGGTAAACCTCTGTCCATCTTCATTTCTTAGAAACTGACTCTCTAAGACGCTCTTTTTATACTCGATCATGTTACTGACCTGTTGCCAATTAAGTTCCACTTTGCCAGCTTTTTGCTGTCCTGCCCCAACTTTTTCTGATACATGTTGCTGCCATCAATTTCAAAATAATTTTTTTTTTCTTAAAAGGGTACATTTTCTCAGTTTAAACATTTAATAATTGTTTTTCTGTTTTCTATTGTGAATAAAATATGGGTTTATGAAATTTACAAAATTATTGCATTCTGTTTTTATGTAGATTTTACACAGCGTCCCAACTTTTGGAATAGTGGTTTAAATGTAAAATATTTGAAACAATTTTGTTTTTTTACTCTCCTCAGCAATATGTCTCGTTATCTATTTAAGCTATAGCTGCCCTGATTGCATCCTTGCATTTCTTACTGCACGCTTTGTAGTTTTGGAATACCATCGATGACCCTTCCGCCTTATATTTATTGAAGGACTGTTTTTTTTTTTTTTTCTTGTTAATATGCCTTTTTATGCAAGTATTTAGCCACCCAGGTTTAACTTTTTTCTTTTATATTTTAGCTCAATGGAATGCACTGACTAATGCCTTGCTTAACTCCTTCACGCATGCCCTACTGCAATGTGACAGTCGAGCGGGAACCTTATTATCCTGGGAGGATGTCATATGATGTCCTCTCAGAAACGCGCTACGGGCTGCGTTTCGGCGATCTGTCACCGGCTGTGTACACGGGGACACAGCCAATGACAGATCACTTTACCAGCCTGCTGCCAGCAGGTCACATGACAGTTGTATACAATGGATGGCTTCATTCATGCCATCCATTGTATACTAGTGTGTCTAGCTGTGAATGGTTACAGCAATCACATGCACAAGCTGGGCCAATCACAGCCCAGCTGTGTCATGTAATTAGATGTGGCCAAATCACAGCTAAGCACAAAAAAAAAAAAAACCTTGAATGAATCGATGTTATTCAGGTAAATGCTTGCTTATAGCAAAGTAATTCTTTGCTATAAGCAAATTGTGTAAAAAAAACAAAAAAAAAAAAAATACTGATCACTTCCCCAAAGTAGTACTATGGTAACATTGTACTACTTTGGTCATAGTGAAATATGAAAAAAAAAAAATCTTAAATAAATAACAAAAAGGAATAAAAAATTAAAAATAAAAAAAATAAAAATTTTAAAAAATTATAAATTTTTTTTTCATACTGTCACCAGTGTCCCTGATCACCACCATGCCAGGTATATGATGACGCTGTACTGCACAGGTGACAGTATGAAAAAAAAAAAAAGTGAAAATAACTTTTAATTTTTTTATTTTCCGAATAATTATGACAAAAAAAAAAAACACAACTTCAAAAAACTCGCCATGCCTCTTATGAAGTACGTCGGACTGTCTACTTTGTAAAAAGGGTCATTTGGGGGATATCTGTACTGTTCTGACATTCTTGGACCTCAAGAAATTAGATTGGCTGTCAGTACTTCAGGATTGATCAATATTCAGATCTATACCATAGTTTGTGAACTCTATAACTTTCCTACAAACTAAATAATACATCCTAATTTGGGTTATTTTCACCAAAGACATGTAGCAGAATACATCTCGGCCTAAATTTATGAAGAACAATTATTTATTTGCAAACTTTTATAACCGAAACAAAGAAAAATGTGTCTTTCAAAATTTTCGGTCTTTTTTTGTTAATTTAGCAAAAAATAAAAACCCCGGCGGTGATTAAATACCACCAAAAGAAAGCTCTAGTTGTGTGAAGAAAATGATAACATTTTAGTTTGGGTACAATGTTGTATGACCGCGCAATTGTCATTCAAAGTGTGAGAGCACTGAAACCTGAAAAATGAACTGGGCAGAAAGGGGGTAAAAGTGCCCTGTATGGAAGCGGTTAAATACCATCAAAAGAAAGCTCTATTTGTCTCAAAACAATGATAAACATTTAGTTTGGGTACAGCTCTAAAAGCTGAAAATTGGCCTGGGGAGGAAGGGGGTAAAGTGCCCTGTAGACAAGTGTTTAATAAGGGTACATTAGCCTTGATTCAAAGTCTGGCCAGACTTCCCCCTTGGTTGTTATTGTTTGGGGGCAGGATTAAAGCTAGTTTGTAATTTTTAAATGATTCAATCAAAATATTTTGTGTGCAAAATTTACTATTATTAGTATACTATTTTCAAATTTACAGTCACATATTACATATACTCACACACTTACATACCGTGCCTTGAAAAAGTATTCATACCCCTGGAAATTTTCCACATTTTGTCATGTCACAACCAAAAACGTAAATGTATTCACAGAACAGCTGTATTTATATTCAGATTAAATTACACACACGTGGACTCTATTTACGTGACTTCTGAAGTCAATTGGTTCCACTAGATTTTAGTTAGGGGTATCAGAGTAAAGGGGGCTGAATACAAATTCATGCCACACTTTTCAGATATGTATTTGTACAAAATATTGAAAACCATTTCTCATTTTCCTTCCACTTTACAATTATGTGCCACTTTGTGTTGGTCTATCACATAAAATCCCAATAAAATACATTTACGTTTTTGGTTGTAACATGACAAAATGTGGAAAATTTCAAGGGGTATGAATACTTTTCCAAGGCACCGTACATACACACACATATATACACTGTGTATATTATATATATATATATATATATATATATATATATATATACACACACACACACACACACACACAAACCATATAGAGAGAGATATTACCATAGTATGACAGGTACAGTAGCTTAAAAAGTTTCTGTATAAGCTGAAATTGAATTAACTCACATCAATAGCATCTCTTTCAAATACACGGAGTTGCAAAAAAAGTTCTAGCTTTATTTTTCTCTCTTGAAAAAGATCTTCCATCTGTGACTGGGCTTCATCCAGCTGCTGAAGAATGCTCTCTATATGATTGATAGAGCTATTGTGTGGGGTCTTGTTACTGGATATAGCTGAATCCCTGTAAAATACAAAAAAGAGAAGAATTACTTATTAGGTTTCCTCTGAACTCACAAAGCAATCAAATATATGCATAACCTATTAATAATGATCCCATAAAGTTGTAAACTAAACCTGCCATAGCTATAGCCTAGAGAAACTATGTGCTGAGTCAGAAAGCAGGAATTATTACGTGCCTGTACATACATACCTGTAGAGTCTTGAAATGCTGCACTCTGCTCTTTGGAAACCCTGCAAAACAATATGGAAATGCCATTGTTTTACAAAGCTAGCATGCTCCTCTATCCCACAGAGCAATGTGGGCAACTGGTTCTCCAAAACAGGAAGCTGGTACCAAAGTTCAAAAAGGCACAGAGGTGCCTGCTATCTAAGCATAACTAAAGTTTGCAGTTTTTCACTAGGTATGGTTCAGACTGATTTGTCTGGAGGGGTGAACCATCCAAAACTGGTGTTCTGGTTATCCACTAGATGGTAATGAGTCAAGACTGTCATCAGTGCCGTTGAAGAGCTGAAATCTCCAAGTAATTGGTGGTTGGTGAAAAAAACCTGAGGCAGGGTCAAAGATGATGATCCCAAAAAAAGGTGGGTTCAGAGACCTCAAAAACTTGCTAAATGCTTGGCAGAAAAAATGATATTGACAGTGGGGCCAACAAACTGCAACGGTTAAATGCCTGTTAAATCTAGGAGTTCAGGTGGTAAAAGATTATGGTGTAATACTTGCCTTATCGCTGGTTCCAGCAAGCTTCCTCCAAGCAAATTCACCATCTCCACATATAGGGTCATTAGCACTGCCTTGCGTGTTCTGATGCTGAAGAATTCCCCACACCCCAAGATCCAGGAGAGGACAACAAGACTGAAGGTGGCCAGAGCGGGGAGTACAGTAAGCAACACAGCCTACTGCAAGTGGTTTTTTTTTGCATTTTTTTTTTACTGGACATGTTTTATAGCAAAACGTCTGAAATATTGTTTTTTTTCCTCACAATTTTCAGCCTATTTTTTTTTTTTATTGCGCAAAAAACAAACAAAAAAAAAAAAACGCACAGGCGATCAAAGACCACTGAAAAAAAGCTCAATTTGTGGGAAAAAAAGGATGTAAATTTCATTTATGTACCGTATTGCATGACCGCACAATTGTCCGTTAAACTAGTGCAGCGCTGTATAGCAAAAAAATGGCGTAAATTGCAGTATCTATACCAGGGGTGGGCAAACTTTTTGACTTGAGGGCCGCAATGGGTTCATATATTGGACCCGGGGGCCGGACCAAGAGTAGATGAATAATGTGTATGTGTCATCCATAGTAAGTATAGTAATATTCCCCCATAGTAAGCATAGTAATTAATCCCCCATATAGTAATTCATCCCCCATAGTAATTCATCCCCCATATAGTAATCCATCCCCCATAGTAATCCATCCCCCATAGTAATTCATCCCCCACATAGTAATTCATCCCCCATAGTAATTCATCCCCCATAGTAATTCATCCCCCACATAGCAATTCATCCCCCATATAGCAATTCATCCCCCCTATAGTAATTCATCCCCCATATTAAGTCCCCAAGTCCCCCCGTGTCAATTCACTTACCTTTGCTCCGCGCGTTCCTCTCGCCGTATTCCCGCGCCGTTCCGGTGTAGCATGAAGATCTGTCTCCTATGAGGATCTGTCCCCCTCGACGTATCTGCGCATGTGCCAGTTTCAGGCATTAGCAGCCGATCGGCGATCTCCGGCACATGCGCAGATACGTCGAGGGGGACAGATCCTCATAGGAGACAGATTTTCATGCTGCACCGGTCTTCAGCGCGGACTGTGAGAGGAGCCTAGCGGGAGCCTAGCTCCGCGGGCTGGATTAAAAGGTCCGCCGGGCCGTAGTTTGCCCATTGCTGATCTATACCATAGTTTGTAGACGCTATAACTTTCACACAAAGCAATCAATATACACTTATTGGGATTTTTTTTTTACCAAAAACATGTAGCAGAATACATTTTGGCCTAAATTTATAATTAACTTTGAGTTTACTATATATTTTTTTTATAGCTGAAAGTAAAAAATATAGTTTTTCTTCAAAATTTTTGGTCTTTTTTTGTTTATAGCTTGAAAAATAAAAAGCACACAGGTGATCAAATACCACCGAAAGAAAGCTCTATTTGTGTGAAAAAAGGACGTAAATTTCGTTAGGGTGCAGCATTGCATGACCGCGCAATTATCAGTTGAATAAGTTCAAAACCAAGTAGCAAAAAGAGGCCTGGTCAGGAAGGGGGGTAAATCCTCAGGAGGGCAAGTGGTTAAAGAGAACATGTCACCTAAAAATCACCACAGAGGGGACTTTTGTGTCTCATTTGATGACAAAAAAAAAAGTTGAGTAAAAAATGTTTGTTTTTTTGCAAAAAAAATAAACTTATACTCAAGCACATAACACTGCTTCCCCCCCACCGCCCAATTGCCTAGGAAGAGTAGGTAGAGGGGTGGTTTGGGAGGTGGAAGTAAGGGAGTTCGGTGAGGCTGGGGTGATAGAAGAGGGTGCGTGAGGGCAGGGTAGTTGAGGGTGGGGTGAGTGGGATGGAAAAGGCAGTGATTGATAAGGGCGAGAGGTTGGGAATGGGAGGGTCATGGGGAGATTGCTGGAAGGGACCTCTGTAGTGTTAAATTGGGGTGGTAAAGAATAGGGCATGAGGGCTGGTCTATGTATTGGTGGGTGTGGACATATATTATAGGAATGTAAGGTCAGTCAGTTATTAATTTGCAGCAGTGGGTAACAGTAAGATTCTTCAGAATTTGTAGAAGTTTAGGAGCGGTGGGGGTAGAGGAGGGAGCTGGAAAGACATGGGGCAGGGCCTCGGTGCAAGAAACCATGAAGGGCCTCCCTTCAGTCAAAACAGCATACCAAAATGTGAGCATGACAAAGAATATGAAAGACCTGGAGCACCTTGGGAAACGTGCGCCACAGTGAATAGTGGGCATGGCCAGTGAAAGGGTTTTAAAGGAGATTAACAGAACCTGCACCTGCAGTATGCACTGCACATATATACCTCAGTCCTTGTGCCCATATTACTAAGGGGTACTTTGGAGGATGTAAGGGGGCACTCTGGAGGTACTAAGTTATTACCTCCATAGTGCCCCCTTACATCCTTCAGAGTGACCCCTTATCCTCCAGAGTGCTCCCCTTAGTAATACATTCTGGAGGCACTAAGGGGGCACTCTGGAGGTATTACGTTAGCTCTAAAGTGCCCCTTTACATCCTCCTCCATACTGCCCCCTTATGTCCTGTGCCTCCAGCATGCTCCATAAGTTAGTGCCCCCTTACTGATCCCCTTCTATTCCTGTCTGCCACCAAAGTTAGTCCCCCTTATGTCCTGATCCTCCAGAGTGCCCCCTTATGTCATCCTGCTCCTCAAGAATGCCCTCAAAGTTTGTGCCTCCTTATATCCTCCTCCTCCTGAGTGGCCCCTTTCACATACCTTCTGGCCTGGCTGTGAGAGACAGTCATTGGCGGTAAAACATAAAATTCATGGAGGGAGAAGCAGCGCCATCCAAGTGCAGCAATATAAGCAAATAATTGATTCCACAAAATTGGCAACTCACAATAGTAGTCGTAAAATGAGCGCCTGTCAAACTGGTTTTAACCACTGTGCAACTTCTGTCTGGTTCCGCTGCAGGCAAGTTTCCAAAGCACCGTCACTGTCAGGCCTGATGGAGTATGCACGTTCTGAACGTGTGCCACGCCTACTGCTGCTGTACCTGGAGCAGACATCACTCCCGCCTGCCCTGAGGATGCACACTGACCAGGAAGTACTGGGAACCACCAGCACAGCCAAAGACAGTGCTTTGGAAACTTGTCTGCAGCAGGACCAACCAGGAGTTGCACAGCAGTTGACACCAGTTTGACAATCGCTCATTTTACTACTATTATTGTGAGTTGCCAATTTTGTGGAATAAATTATTTGCCTATATAGGTGCACTTAGATGGTGCTGCTTCTCTCTGGTTAATATACTAGCCATCACAGTATACATCTGTTTTTTTTTTCTTAGTGCGCCCAATATTTTCTCTCCACCTGTGCCTCTAAACTACACATGCACCATTCTGGAGCCACCCGATTAGAGAACTGCCTGGCTCGACTTCTACTCGTGCAGAGGGGCATGTGGATATAAGCCACACCCCGCTGCCCGATCCAAGGCCAAGTACGGTAGTTGTGTAAATGGCTGGCTACGGAACTGCGCATGTGCAGTTCAGAGTCGCAGTTAATTGCCTGTATTCTTTTGTTTACATTTCAGATGTCACCTGGAAAATCCCGCTGACAGCAGATAAAAAAAAAAACAACCTGAAGGTATCGGTTTCAGGTATCAGTGCCTTTGCACAAGTACTGATACTCGTGCAAATGCCTAGTATTGGTACCGATACCACTATCTGTGCATCCCTAGAAAACAGTGACTGCAGTACATGTGACGTTACATGCATGCCAGAGTGAGAGCAATAATTCTAGCACAAGACCTCCTCCGTAACACTAAGATGATGACATATAGGGGCTTTTGAAGCCTGCAGAAAATATAGGGTACTGAAGTTTGTCACCATTTCATAGGCGCACACAAATTTAAGGTTTGGCATGTTGGGTATCTATTTACTTGGCGCAGCCTCATCTTTTATATTTTACCAAAAGTTTGGGTAATTTATTGCATTTGTTTGCCCTAAAATTCACTTTAGTGTGTTTTTTTTACTGAAATTTAGCATTTTCACAGACCTTTGCAGTAATATTGTGTGACATAAAAATTAGAACTATCACTATTTTAATCTCTAGGGTGTTTGCTTTCAGAAAATATATAATGTTTTGGGGGTTTTGTAAAATCTTCAGGCCTCAAATTATTTTTTAAACACGTGTGCAAAAAATGTAAAAACAACTCAGGCAGCAAAAGGATTAAAATCTATTTCCTTGCTACTAAGTATTCCATGGTCGACTGTTAGTGGTATTATAACAAAGTGGAAGCAACTGGAATCAACAGCAACTCAGACAAAGACACAAAGTGGTAGACCACGTATAATGACAGAGCGGGGTCAGCACAATAGCTAAAGACCTCCAAATTTTGTGTAGCCTTCAGATTAGCACAACAGTGCGTAGAGAGCTTCATGGAATGAGTTTCCATGGTTGAGCAGCTGCATCCAAGTCTTACTTCACCAAGTGCAATGCAAAGCATCGGATGCAGTGGAGACGTGTTCTCTGGAGTGACAAATCACACTTCTCTGTCTGGCAATCCCATGGACATGTCTGGGTTTGGCAGTTGCCAGGGGAACTGCATTGTGCCAAGTGTACAGTTTGGTGGCGGGGGGATTATGATGTGTGGGTTGTGGTTGTGCTTGGCCCCTTGGTTCCAGTGAAGGGAACTCTTAAGGTGTCAGCATACCAAGACATTTTGGACAATTTCATGCTCCCAAATTTGTGGAACAGTTTGGGATGGCCCCTTATTGTTCCGACATAACTGCGCACCAGTGCACAAAGCAAGGTCCATAAAGACATGGATGAGTGAGTTTGGGGTGGAGGAACTTGACTGGCCTGCACAGAGTCCTGACTTGACCAGATAGAACAGCTTTGAGATGAATTAAGAGTAGAGACTGCGAGCCAGGCCTTCTTGTCCGACATCAGTGTCTGACCTCACAAATGTGCTTCTTGAAACATTCCCATAGACACACTCCTAAAACTTGTGAACAGCCTTCCCAGAAGAGTTGAAGCGGTTACAGCTGCAAAGGGTGGGCCAATAGAACCCTACTAAGACTGGGATGCCATTAATGTTCATGTGCATGTAAAGGCAGACACCCCAATACTTTTGATACTATAGTGTATATATTAGACATACATATCAGTCCCTAACCCTTAAAGGAGCATACAATCTAAGGTCAACAATGGCACATATGTGTGACATAGGGGCCATCACCATCCTTCCTGGAGCCCATGAACATTCCCCTATCCCTTTAATCTATCAAATGTACATTCCCTTAACCTATGAGGCTACCTACATCTTCTAAAACCCTTGCCATACCCCTCTCTCGTCTACGTTCCCTGCCCCCTACCTATTCCTCCATTATTATCATACCCCCTATCTACATGAAAACCCAGGCTTCTTCTAGCAGACCAAGATATATAGCCTACACCTTACAACCCGTACTCTTCGCTCCTCACAAAACCTCCTACTTTCTAGCTCCCTGGTCTCTTCCTCCCATGCCCGACTGCAGGACTTCTCCAGGACTTCCCCCATCCCCTGGAACTCCCTACCCCAATCCATCAGACTGTCACCTACCCTCCTCATCTTTAGGCGCACCCTGAAAACCCATCTCTTCTGGGAAGCCTACCCCACCCTCACCTAACAGCCGATCTCCTCCATTCCTCATACCACTCCATCCCCCGCAGCCACTTCCTCCTGTACCACGATCCCCTCCCTCCTAGATTGTAAGCTCGAAAGAGCAGGGCCCTCGAACCCCTCGTGTATTGTTTTGTTACTGTATTGTCTCATGTACTGTCCCCCACTATAATGTACAGCGCTGAGCAAACCTTTTGGCGCTATATACTATATAATAATAATAATAATGCCTCTCAGACAGGACATATAGGGAGAAATGGATATGATGGGGTTTGGAGAACTAGCACTGGCCTGCCCTCCCCTCCTTGCAAGACTTAAATATTCCACTGACACTCTAAGACACTTAGAGTTGCTAAAGCTATTTTACCTACCTTCGTTAACATGAAGGTTATGCAACAGTTAATTTATGTACTTTTTTACTTAACATATTGGCTTAAAATGGTTGAAAAGTCAGATTTTTTTTTTTACCCTAATGACCTTCCAAGTTCAGCTACCACCCCTCCTCCTAAATACTTAAATAAGCCCAATCTTGATTCAGCGATGTGACTCTCACCTCACTGGACATGAAGACAGCACTTTAAGTATTGTGTCAAAACTGTCATAACTACTCAAGTTATAGGGTGGGTACTACAAAGTCATCTACAAACCCCATAAATATATGTAAGACCACCTAAATAAAAAAAAGTGTGCAGACCCTCAAATCCAGAAATCTTGAAAAAATCCTGGAAACTCAGATGACAGTCTTTTGAATATCCATATTATAACTATAATCTTAAATTGCAAAATGTTGTTGGCCAACAACAAAAAACGGGTATCACTGCATGATTTTAGATTTCAAGGATTGCAACAAAGTCCATTTGATTCACATTTATTACTTTGTATCCAATAAAGGTTTATACACAAATAAAAATGCCTTCTGCAAGTTTATTCCTCTAGGCAACAAGGATATGATAATTCCACTTATTTGATCTGCAATCTCTTGTATGGCAGTCACCCCCCTTCCCTTAGAAAGAAGTCTGCTAATGGTATGATATTATGGAGTTAACGTAATCCAATGCCATCCAACAACAACAAAATACACTGAGCTGGTAAGGATATATAACTCAAAGTCATAACAAATGTGCAAAATCCCCATCAGATGCACATGACTATTCAAAGAGAAAAGGTTATTTCACTGTATTTTACTGAATCAAGTTATCCATGTTAACAGCCTGTAAAGAACCAGCATCAATAATTTAAACTTTCTCCAGGGAGTAGCATACTTAATATCCAGAACTCATAAGGCAAATATGTTTATGATGATCCCAGGTTGCAAAAATATTCAAATACATTGAATATAATCCACTTTAAATGGCACAGTTCCACATTTAATGCAATGTCAGTCCACACAATTCCTAGTATATGCATGTTGACATACATTTACTTTTTTGTTGTTTGACATGCGTCACCCTTCCATGTGCTCCTTGCTGTGAAGGCCAGTTATAGACTGGAGTTGCCATTTTTTGTACTGTCGAATTGTTGATCGAGGGGACGCACTGGACACCTTAGCTGCTATTGTGCTACATGCTGGGTGTCCAGTTAACACCTGTACCTTTAAGGAGGGATGGGCTCCCTCAGGTCCACCTGCCCTTGGTATATCCATTAAATACATGTGCCTCTACTATGGGGGCTCTTAAAATTGGAGAGTTAGAAACTACAGAATACTGGGGTGCAGTGATGAGGCTCTGCAGCTTACGCATGTATTTGCAAATGTGTGCTAACTAAACCCATTTTTTTAAGCAATACTGTTGGACAGGTTAATTCAGTTTGTTTGTAGGCTGGCTGGCAAGTAAGAGCTGGGAATTATTCTTTTTTGTTGTTTGACATGCATCGCCCTTCAATGTGCTCCTTGCTGTGAAGGTCAGTTATAGACGGGGTAGTGGCCATTTTATGTACTGTTTTTGTCACATACATTTATACCCACTTTTAGGTAGCAAAATTGCATATTCTATGCAATGTTTCAGTAATCAAATGTACGTTATTGCATCACAGTCTACAAAGAATGTTTTAAGTTTAAGCAATGATCTTTCAGTCTGCTCAAATCATGAAATCAAATGCACAAAATTGAACAGCAGTTCATAAGGGGTACTTATCCCATTCACAGTGCAGAGTGTCCAGCATAGAGCAAAGCTCTCTCAACCAGTTTCGCCAGTCAGCAGGCTACATCAGGAAGCCAGGGAAAAAAAAAGTTGACAAACCGGCTATTTTTTTCAAATAAGCTTACTATATGCTGAAAATTACTCTCCTTCAATAAATTATTAGATGGGTTTTCTATTTAGCGGAGTCTTAAAGTGTAAGAAAAGCCTAACTATTCTTAAAAATGCCCCCCCCCCTCTTTTTCAGCATATCCTGTATGCAAAAAAAAAAAAAAAAAAAAAAAAGATCTGCACACTTGCCTATTTTTTAATCCAATCCAGTCACATGATCCAGTAGCTCCAGCTCCCCTGTGCCAGAGAGCAGCTGCTGCAGGGGAGAAGGAGCGCCAACAACTCCTGGGCCATGGGAGCCCATGGGTGACATCACGATTCTGAAAATTCATAGCCATTGTCAAGCATTCCCTTACACAGGGACTTGCAGCTGTGGAATCACGTAACCAGACCATGTTAATAAAAAAGGTAAGTATAGAGATCTATTTAAAACAGGGTATATTGGATAGGTAGGAGAAGCGGGAGGGAACATTTTTACGAATAGCTAAAGTTAGGCTTTACTACCACTTTAATTACAATTTCCAAATCCAAGAGTCCTACCTTCTTAGAATCTATTGTATAAGTAACTTTCAAATTCTGATCACCAGTATTCTGGATCTAGAACTGTGCATTTTTAGGAGATATTCATTTACACTACAGGTACACTTTATTAAAAGCTTACCTGCAGGAAAAAATAAAATTAGAGAGTTTACTACCACTTTAAAGTTATAGTAAAGCTTTTCGGTTTAAAATAAACCACAGCCATGGCTGCGAGCACTGATTGAATGCTAGTTTTCCAGCATGTCCATTTGACGGTCGTGAGACTGGCTTCTGTCAGACTGGGAGCTGTACACACTGGCCCAAAGTTGACTGGTTTCTGCCGAACTGACCATCCCGTGTAAATCCAGCTTAAACCTCTGACATGAAAAGTGAACAAAGCACATCCATCTAGAAAGTTTACTTGCCTCAATCCAAAGCACTGAGTGTGATTTCTGTCTGTGGTCTAGTTTCTTTGCTATCTATCTATATGCGTTAGTGCTGAAAGGTTTTCCAAACTCCAAGAAAGAGAGCAAAATAGGGTAGAAGAGCTCCAGCACACACTCTGATTTATAGCCACAGCTGTTTGTTTCCTGGGTGCTGTGAGATTTAATGTCAGATCCCAGCCCCCTGTTTAAAACGACCATTAATTGAGGTTTGTGTGTCAAATAGGCCACTTGTGTGTCTGAAATAGAGCCAGGACTGGATGCAGAGATCAGTATTAGAGTCAGCTCCTGCTCAGATAAAAGGGATGCATCGTCACCCTGAAACTGAGTGTTGTGTTGGCCTTCAACAGAGGGAATGTTTGCCTGCGGTTTTGCAATAGCTCCCTTTCAACCTGGACTCTTCCATGGCTATGTGTGAGAGCTAGGTTTAGATTCTGTAACGAACTTGCATGGCAGACAAAGACAAAAGTGTCTGAGTATCCTATAAGGACTCTAGACAGAAGTGTAAGTAAACTGCGGGACCTATGGTGTGCTATCAGACCTGGCTATCCACCTGAGACTTGGCTCTGAGTGGTTATGTTTTTATTATAAAGTGTACACAGCAGTGAGTACAAGTCAAATATCACCCCAATCTTGAACAGTTACAGTGAGAAAGAGGGTGACCCTGTCTTACCTGCCTATGACACTGGACTGTATATTCAGGCTTTGACTTCACATTGGACATACCCAAGGAGTCATCAGGGTCTGGATTCCAAAGGGATAGACCACAGCCCTGGACCTATATAGAACTTTGTGGCTGAATACTTGCATTGGCAAGGTGAATGCCCGAAGCAACATTACAAGCCGCCCCCAAAGCGTTGGGTCTGGGTATGGCTACCAGATTTACCAAGGTTGTACTGATCCCACATTAGAAGGCAGATGAACGGATTAAAAAAGGTGTTCAAACATAAAATAATAAAGAAAATATAGTGGCTAAGGTAAGAGTGATTTTTCCATGAATGAGGAGAAGTCCATCACCTTAGGACAATAGCAAAAAACTGAGGGCTCACAGAGTGGGGTATCTGCCAATTATACTAATTAGTACCGCTTAGTTTGCCAGCTTTTTGTTGCACCTTCACATATTTTTTGAGACATGTTGCTGCCATTAATTTCCAAATTACCTAATTTGATCCTAAAATGCTACATTTACTTAGTTTAAACATTTCATATGTTTTCTTTTTTGTAATGTGAATAAAATATCATGATGACATTTGCACATCATTGCATTCTGTTTTTATGTAGATTTTACAAAGCGTCCCAACTTTTTTAGAATAGGGGTTGTATATAAAATGGTCTATGATTGATACGATAGATCAAAAATGGGAAATGCATACTGCAATCTATTAAATTGGGGGTCCTTTTCCAACAACTGTAATAGGTAAACACCGGACACCCTCCCCCTCCCCCCCTTACTCCCTGCTGTACTTACCTCCAGGGCTGCTGAAGCCGTCAACCTTTTTGCAGCTGATCCAACGGTCTAGGGATTTGAAATGCCCCATTCTTCTCCATGCTGCAGTTTCTGGTACTGACCAGAGTGATTCATTGTGACGCACTGACCAATCAGAATTGATCTGGCCTGTCCCAGTAGCCACTGCATGGATAAGAGTGGGGGGTTTCAAATTCCTGGACCAGCTGCAGAAACGCTGACAGATCAGCATTTGCTGAGGTAAATATGGTGGACAGGGTGTTTGGTGTTAAAATCCTGGCCATTTTACACAATAATTTACAGTTCATGTTTACCTGGAATATAAAGAAGTTGCTATACTCACAAAATTGTACTTTGCGCAAACCATACTCTGCTCAGATATTTCAGTCAAATATAATATTTACCGTAGTTGTTGAATTAGGTCTTCCCCTTCTTTTATAATATTGACAGTAAATTGAAGTGTTGTCTGCTGCTGCTGTCCAAAGCGCTTAATTAAATCCTGAACAGCTTCCACCGACTCTGCGTACACGTCATCTAGCAGTTCCTTCTGGAGGTCCTCCAACCAAGCCCACAGCTAAAGAGGGAAAGCATAACTGTAGTAGTTCCACATAAAAAAAAAAACATAAGTTGTGTGCATGAAGGGAAATCCTGCAAAACCTTGTGTATTTTAATAAACTGTATGCCCCCAAACGTTTTCAGTCTAAAACAACACAAACATGGCAAAAAGTGAACAGTTCAGTTTATTAGCATTCAAAGAAATGCATTCAATAGATACATATATTCACCAATTCCAGACAACACTCAGTGCCAGATTCTAAAGCAGGGCTCGACAAATCCCAGGCGCCAGGTCACCAGGACGATCAGAAATTGCGTCCTGGCACCTGGGTATTTGTCAGTCCATTTACTGACAGGTCTACACGCTCCCCGAACTAGTGGTTGTCATCTGAACTCTTCTTGCAGCTAGGGCCACTCAGCTTCACTTTCCCCGGGCTGGCTGTGTCCGCTACAAGGTCTGGCGGAGGATTCCTGAATGGGGCCTGTGCTCCCTTCCCACACGGACCTGCTAACCAACAGGGCTGGTGCCAGCATACAGGAAGCTGATTGAGGAAACCCAGCCATGCAGAGCTCCCTGTTCTCCCAACCTGCTTTGCGGTCTCATTCCCGTATCCTAGCCCCTTTCTCCTCTCCCATGCAGCAGAGCTCTGCCCAGAGAACCCAGGAGTCACCTCCATGCCTCTCAGTGTGCAGAGCTTTCGGGTGCACACAACGAACTTCCCATACACTGGTGCAGCCCTAAGAGACAGCTCTCCAGAGGACAACGCAGGCTTGTCTCCCACCCTTCCTGTCACACAGAGATCTACCTCAGTACAAAGAGCCCATGGAGCGGAGGATGCGGCCTCCGAAGCCATCAGCACTGTCAGCATGAAAGCAGGTGGCCAGATATGAGTGCTCCGAGGGAAGCCAGGGTCGTCAAGTCCTGCCACCTTTGACAGCAGACAGCCCCATCTCCAGTACAGTGCCAACTTCCTGACAGCCAGGTGCTCAGGACAAGGTGGCACAGCCAAACCATGCTGGTGGCAAAGGAGCATCTGTACTTCATCAACCTCATTCTGCACCTCGGTGAGTGAAACAGTCGCATCTTTGCTATACACCACCCATCTTTCCTGAGAACAGGGACCTCATCTCCAGACTAAGCTGGCTGGTACAGCTGGCACCAGTCACCCTACGGTGCCAGGATAGGGGTGAGGGCAGTAAAAATCCAAAACCTCAGTTGGAGCACCAGTGTGGGCTGCCATGGATTGGGGAGAGGGATAGGAGGGTGGTTTAGTAGTGTGGGGGGGCTGGAAAGGTGGTGAGCTAGCAGTACCAGTGTGGGGTAGCTGGAGGATGGGGGGGGGGGGGTTACATCAATACAACAGTGGAGTATCTGGAGGATGAGGGGGGGTTCAGAAGTACCAGGGTAGAGTAGCTGGAGGATGTGTGGGGGGGGGTTTAGACACTGGCAAGAGACAGGAAGTCCCCTGCTGAATATAACCCCTCCCATTCAGGAAGTCTTTTTTAGCATACACCACAGTACAGAGGGGAGGGATCTTTATGTCCTGTGATGTACTCCAAGAAATAGATTTTACAGGTGACAGAACAATCTAGTTTTCTTCACTGTAGTTCATGGGACACAGAGCAGGTATATTAATACTTACTCATAGAGATGTCCCAAAACACTGAGGTAATTTACTGTGGTAAATTTTCCATGAAGTGGGCTTCCCAATTCTCAAAAGAGGGGTTATACTGAGTCAGATACCCCCTCCGTCCTTCAGGACACTGGCTTTAACAGCCATGCCATTAAAGCCAGGGACTGTAAAGAAGGTTGGAAGATTGAACCTTGCGAGAGGAGGTCAGGACAATACGAGGACCGCCCACCAACATGTCCATGTCACCATACCGCATACTCTTAAGCCAGCGGGGCTATGAGAATCACTGGCTTAACTATAACCGAATCCTGCAGAGTAAACGCAGAAGCTGTACTGGAGAGAAAGCATAAATCGGAGAGAACTTGTCCTATGGCACCTTCATCACATCCCACAGCAACTCTCCAAGGATCTCTGGTCCTGAAAATGAACCTGTCTAGTTTTGCAAAGAACCTGGATACCAGAGGATCTACATTCGGCATGCCTCACAGCCAACAGAGATCCCCGATTACTTTTGGGTGGAAAGAATAAGCACCACAAGGGTCCTTAGAAAAGTCAGAAATGGAGCCAGGACTTTTGTGAATGTTCAGGTGCTGTGGACATGCTGGAATGGCAGGGCCACAAATTGACCATGACAGTCCTCCAGAGCAAACCGCAGGATTTCTGGTGAGAAAGAAAAATCAGGACATGTAGATAAGCATTCTTTATGTCCACTGATGCCAGGAAGTACCCTGGATGGAGAGAGGCCGTCAACCTACAGATTGATGAATTGTTCATAACTGAAGACACATGTTGAGATATCGGAGATCCGATATAGGACATCCCATTTAGTGTCAGAACAGTAAAAACGGTCTGAATAGAAACCGCAGACTTTTTCATCCTCTGGACTGATCACTCCCTGAAAAAAAGATGATCGAGAACTTGCAAAAGAACCAATCTTTTCTGCTAATAGAAACATTTGAAAGCATAGAGTGCAGAGGAAGAAAGCTTTAGACTTTCCAACTTGAATACAGCAAGTGTACCATAAACCCACAGATCCACTATTTCCTCCTACCACCTCTCTGCAAAGGCCTACAAACGCTACCCCACCTGCACAAGTGGAAGCACCTCTTCATTGAGAAGGAGTCTTGGTCCCAGTTCCATAAGTCTTCCTTGGCCTCCAAGCCAGCAAAATTGGAATTTGAGGTTTTGAGACCAGCAAAAGCAATGCCTCGTGGAAAAAGGAGTAGTAGTAAATGGAAAAGTAGACTTTTGAGTCTTGTGTCTCTCCTTCTTCCAATTGGTAAATGAGAGCTCTTACCACCCAAAATCTTCTGGATAAAAACGTATAGAAGCCCAAAAAAATATTCTCCATAAAGCGAAAAAACTTGCCAGCAGCTTTGACAGGGCAATTCTGCAGACCAGCACTTCAGTCAAAGAATCCTGTGCATGCATACAGACAAAAGTTCCAAACACAAAATCTGCTGAACAGAATCCTTCAAGACATCCAAAACAAATCAAACAGACTGCTGTCGCTCATTTAGCCAGCATCGAAGCAATCCAAAGACACTTAATTAGAAGTAAGGATGGCTAGACACTTAATTAGAAGTAAGGATGGCTGCACACTTAAGTAGGACACTTCTAAAAAATCTTTATTGCAGCAAACTGAAGATAAAAAACATCCCAGCACCAGAATCCAGCCCAAACTGCCTTATTCTTCAGATACAGGGTCAAGCTCTGAGACACAGCCACAACTCTGGACCCTGAAAGCAGTCTGTGGTGAAAATGTACAACACACAAACGTATTTCAGGAGAGTCCCCGCATGTCCAGTGTAGCAGGGTCCAAGTACTGCACTTAAAAGTCAAGCTTAGGAAATGCTGATCCGAACAATTATTATCCAGAAAAGGCTCAAGCAGAAATGTAGAGTAGAATCTTAACTGAAGATAATGTATAAGACTCCAAAAGGAAAAAATAAAGTAAAAAGGCTAGCAAAAGACTGGTTATGCTTTTCTTGGCACAGCTGAATAAAAGACATCCATCCTTCTAGAACATTAACTGAAACAGACATTTTTTTTTCTAAACAGATTTAAAAAGTTACCTCTTTAACATGAGAGTGAAGAGACACAGACATATCTAATAAAATCTTTCGATGTTCCACCCGTCTTACAAAATCTTGAATACGATCTTCTAACTGATGGGCTGCTTGATAAATTTCTTCTGGATCACATTCTCCGGTCTGTGCCAATTGCTCAGCGGCTTCCAGCAACTTGTCTGCATTGGTATATGTATTCTGAATGGAAAATAAATAAGCATTTAGCTACTATTTCCCATAGAGAAGAAATCCGGGGAAAAAAATGGTTTGGCCCGTGCAGTGGGGAGAGGACACTGACGATATACACACCTGACCCACCAATCCCCCCCCCCCCACACACAAGACTGGTCCTTTTGGCTCCCGACCATCCCCCCAGGGTTCAGCGGTCTTGTAAATTGGCTGTTTACTGATGTCAGGGTGCTCAGTGCATGCTCCACAGACAGGAACAGTCCACCGCTGGACCGTAGGGGAGCATGGTTTTCTGTAGGACCATCAGGTCATGCGAGTATGAGCTTAGTTCTTACCCCTAGAAAAAACGAGCAGCCGATTCATGCAGTGAGGGCACAGCCCCAATGCATGATAAAAAATAAATAAATAAAAATAACTGGAGTTCTGCTTTAATTTAAACACACTGACCTACACAAAAGACACATGCACATATCTGCTGCACATGTGAGCAAAAAGTGAAAGCATCTAAAGTTATCCTAGGGGTGCATAACTTAAATTACCATGGCAGCTCTTGGGCCTGCCTCCATACAACACCAATTAAATTATCTGAATGAAACGTGCCATTCTATATGGGTTTCCTCTGGTTGGTTTCCTTTGGTTTCTTCCTATAATTCCTATGCTTGACTCCATGAAAGACACACACTGTAATGATCACCAACAAGTCTGAAACAACTGTATGCAGTCTAGAATAAATGCAAATATGTAATTAATAAGCAATAACCGATGACTATGTCTCTCTATCCCAATGGAAGAAAAAAAATCCTTATTTATTTCAGATTTGTGATAAAGTGAGACTTGGAGATGCCTCCATTTTTAAAAAGATTCTACTCTGCTTTACAATGATTTAGTGGTACTCCTTTACCATAACCAGTCTGGTTTTATTTCCTACCATAACCCAAAGTGAAAATGTAACATATTGCAGCTTATCAATCCAAATTAGTCAAATTAGTTTTCCTTTTAAAGTTATTAACTTTTATTTTCACCTGGTGATCCAGCCAGTAATACACTTTCTATTTTAGGGTCTTGTGGATGGAGGAGCAAAGCAAGCACCTTCGGCCATCAGCAATGTCAATCTGGGTAGAGGGTAGTGTTAGATAAACTGGCAGATTTAGCTGGATTTGACTAACATTTTAAACTGGAACGCCCATCTAAGACTTTTAAAAGCAGTTACAAGTTTTTTGTTTTCCTTTTGAGGTAGAGGATTTACATAACTCAAGATGGCCATGGTAAGCACCCTTTCGGTGTTAAAGTGTTACTAAACCCACAACAATAAAATCAGTCTGTATAGGCAGTGAACCATGCTGGTTATACTCACTGTCCCCAATCCATCTGATGTGATTGGCACAGGGCCAATCAGCGCTGTCCGACAGAGGGTCAGGGGTTATGCAACCTCATAGGACAGTCATAGGAGAATGAAAACTCCTCCAAGATTAGCCAGTGCTCAGCCAGGCACTGACAGAAATCACAAGTCTGCTATATACTGCTGATGAGGAAAGGTATTTAGCAGTTTATATTTACAAAACTAATTGCAGTTCCATGCTCTGTGTGTAATGTGGAAGACGGGATATAGTGAATACAGGATCATGGGTTTAGTAACACTTTAATGGTTTGTCTCAACCCTCTAACTGCCACTTTTGCTGGACAGTTTGAGGAAGTTGAAAAGTGAAAAGTAACAGAATTGCTAAAATAAATCTTTTGGGTTTTTTTTTTGTTTTGTTTTGTTTTGTTTCTGAGGGACGGGGAGGAAGATACAACACCAAACACATTCATTATATGTAGAGGTGGATACACTATTACTTGAAGGCTGCTGCTTCTTTAACTCACTTTCATTCAGGGATTCCTTCCCTGAGTGGCTATCTTCCTACACTTTGGGCATCAGCTAGTTTGAATCATCGCTGCTAGTTTGAAAGGTTGCACCACTCGCCTGCCCCCTTCTGCCTTTTCCACTGTACACATTACTATTTTCCCACAATACATTGCATTCTGTGAATGGAGGGGAAGCAGTGGAATGACAGGCTTTTCACTACCTGTTCACAAAATGTGCTGCATGATAGGAGTATATTCCAACGTTTGTGAATGGTGGAGAGGGCAGGAGGGGGCGGGTAGGCGATGCAACTTTTCAGACTCACAGTGCTGGAAGACAGCCGCTTAGGGGAATATTCAGAAGGTATGAACAAAGCACTGAAGGGAGGATTTTTACCAGAAGCAGGCCCCCTGTAAGAAAATCAAGAAAAAAAAAAAACAAAGACAAAAAAGTATCAATAGCAAAATATTTTACAAAAAAGCTAAAGCCCTGGTGGGAATTTTACTCACAACCGCAAAATTGCCAAACCACTGTGCTAAACAATGAGCCAGTGTGCATTATTTCAGTATCATATTTACATATAAAAACCTAAAATGCAGCGCTATAAAGTATTAAATAACCAAAGTGCTAGTAAATAAAGTGACAATAATGACAAACTGAATGTGAGGCATTCTGGGATTAGCGCCAAAGTGAATAATGATGCATATGTGTCACGCTAAATGACAGCGAGGAAGTGATATCAAAGAGTTAATATAAAGTGACAATAGTGAACAGTCCTATATAAAATAAATAAATGAATGAATGAATGAAATCGTCCAGATGAATATCAAACGTCCACATGCCCTCAACATGGGGGGGGGGGGGGGGGGGGTGCTTTGGGGCAGGGCCCCCAAATCACTTGTCCCCATGTTGACAAGGGCCTCTTCCCCACTATACTGGCTGGTGGTGCTCGCTCGTCCCCCACACTTCCTTGACCTGCCGGGCTGCATGCTCGAATAAGGATCTGGTATGGATTTTTGAGGGGGACCCCCGCGCCCTTTTCTTTTTTAAATTTTGGCATGGGAGTTCCCCTCAAAATCAATACCAGACCCGAAGGGCTTGGTATGGATGGGAAGGGGGGACCCCACGCCGTTTATTTCTTCAAATTGCCGGAAATTCTTTTACATTCAGCTGTCAGTGGGCAACCCCGCTGACAGCTGAAACATTAACACATGGTTGACACTACTAAAATACCACATGACTTGATAAAATAACTCATGCGGTATTTTAGTACCGTTTACTTTTTTCTGACCTCCAGAATGGATGCATTGGTTTTCAATGCATTCCTATGAGAAACGGCGTTTCGGTTTACAAATTTTTCGCTATAAGAAAAGTCGCGCAGAACAAATTCAATTCGTAAACCGAGGTATGCCTGTACTGTATGAGGCTGCAATATATTAATTTTTTTTCTTTTGGATTTAGATATTGCTTAAAAAGATGGTACCACAAAAACAATTTTACATCTCACCACTAAGTATAACCTATGCTGATATGAGCTAGATTTATTAATTGCTGTAGGTTATGTGCTAATGTGTTATTTTCAAACAGAGCCATCCTGCCTATTCACAAACCCAGCCATTCTGAGAGCAAATGTCCCTGCACAGCAGCTGCAATCAGGTTGCCAGCAGCTGAAGGAGCTTGGCGCTCTTAATATGTATTACATATTTTTTCTTATTGCTTCAGTTCAGAGGACAGTGAGGTAAAATATAGGCTAGCTACAGAAGAAAGTTTAGATTTGCTTATAGCGTTAGTTTGTTGTACTATAAAACACACTAGTAGAAATAAAAATATATACAGTGCTCAGCATAAATGAGTACACCCCAAAAGATTTGTCAGAAAAACTTTACTTTCCTTTCAGAATCAACATTTTCTATGGGACACTATACTACAAAATACTCCCACAAATGCAGGCCCCATTGATTACAAGCAAGATTTGTTCATTTGCACACACAAAAAAGTATTTTTCCTAACAAATTTATTTAAGACCATGTTGCAAAAATGAATACACCACAATGAAAGTCATCAGAGCAAAGCTAAATTGTAGACAAAATGCTAAGTAACAAACAGGTGTGCAGCAGACAGTTGATCATAAAAGGGCATTACTTAAAGAAACACCCTTCCCATTTCATGCTGTCAGCAATGGCACCACATGGAAAAGAAATGTCACAAGGCCTGAGAAAGAAAATAATTTCTTTACATAAGAAAGGTGAAGGCTACGAGAAGATCAGCAAAGCTTTACTTATCAGTCAGAATACTGTAGCAAAAGTGATACAAATATTTAATAAAGATGGAACTGCAACCATCCCGCAGAGACATCCAGGCTGTCCACGGTTAACACCTCGACAGGAGTGTCTTCTGATTAAAAAGGTTGAGGGGAAAAAAAAAACGCCATGCAAGTTCACTGCAGTTAGCGAAAGCAGTAGAAAGACAAACTGGGGTGATTGTTTCCCGTGACACAATATGGTGCACACTGCAGAGGAATGGCATGCATGGGTGTCGTCCATGAAGGAAGCCTCTCCTAAAGCCCATGCATAAAAAAAGCGCACCTAGAATTTGCCAGGGCCCATGCTGAAAAAGAAGACTACTGGGACTCTGTACTCTAGAGTGATGAGACCAAGATAAATGATTTTGGAACTGATGGCTTCAAAACTGTATGGCGTCGCAAAGGTGAGGAGTGCAAAGAAAAATGCATGGTGCCTACAGTGAAACATGGTGGTGGCAGTGTCCCTCTGTGGGGTTGCATGAGTGCTGCTGGTGTTGGGGAGCTATTTCATTGATAGTATCATGAATTCACAAATGTACTGCTCTAAATTGAAAGAGAAGATGCTACCATCACTCCATGTGCTTGGTCATTGTGCACTTTTCCAACATGACAATGTTCCAAAACACACATCTAAGGCCACATTTTTTTTATTTCTGTAGAAGAACAGGGTGAAAGTGATTCAGTGGCCAAGTATGTCTTCTGATGTGAACCCAATCAAACACCTATGGGGAATTCGGAAGAGGCAAGTTGAGCATCACTCTCCATCCAGCATCCCGGCTCTAAAAGTGGTCGTTCTTGAAGAATGGAAAAAGATAGATGTGGCAATGTCACAAACTTGTTCATTCCATGCCCAGAAGACTTGGTACTGGCCTTACAAATCATGGAGGCCATACAAAATACTAGATATAGTGGTTTTTGTTACCGGGTGTAATCATTTTTGCATCAACTAATTTGAGTAAAACTGAAGATTTTGTAATCTAAGTTATATTATTAATCTTTCTTTCTTTAATGTCAACATTTTGGAAATTGTCCTTGTGTTCATTGAGATATTGATTAAAGTCTTACTTTTAAAAAGGGGAAGTACGCATTTATGCTAAATATATATATATATATATATATATATATATATATATATATATATATATATATATATATATATATATATATTTGCCAAAAGTTTTGGGACACATTGGATTCAGGTGTTCCTATCACCTCCATGGCCACATGGGTATAAAATAAAGCACCTAGGCATGCAGAGTGCTTCTATAAACATTTGTGAAAGAATGGGTCTCTCTCAGGAGCTCCGTGAATTCAAGCGAGGTACCATAACAGGTTGCCACCTGTGCAATAAGTCCATCCATGAAATTTCCTTGCTACTAAATATTCCACGGTCAACTGTTAGTGATATTATAACAAAGTGGAAGCAACTGGGACCAACAGCAACTCAGCCATGAAGTGGTAGGCAGCATAAAATGATTGGGCGGGATCAGCACATGCTGAAGCGCACAGTGTGCAGAAGTCGCCAACTGTCTGCAGAGTGATAGTTAAAGACCTCCAAACTTTGTTTGGCATTCAGATTAGCAGAACAGTGCATAGAGAGCTTCATGGAATGGGTTTCCACAGCTGAGCAGCTGCATCCAAGCCTTACATCACCAAGTGCAATTGCAAAGCGTCAGATGCAGTGGTGTAAAGCACACCGCCACGGAACTCTAGAGCAGTGGAGACATTTTCTCTGGAGTGATGAATCACGCTTCTCTGTGTGGCAATTCGATGCATCTATCTGGGTTTGCAGTTGCCAGGATAATGGTACTGGCCTGTCTGCATTGTGCCAAGTGTAATGTTTGTTGGAGGGGGGATTCTGGTGTGGGGTTGTTTGTCAGGGGTTGGGCTTGGCCCCTTCGTTCCAGTGAAGGGAACTCTTAAGGCATCAGCACATGACATTTTGGACAATTTTATGCTCTCAACTTTGTGGGAACAGTTTGGGGATGGCATCTTCCTTTTCCAACATGACTGCGCACCAGTCACAAAGCAAGGTCCATAAAGACATGGACGAGCAAATTTGGGATGGAGGAACTTAACTGGCCTGCAAAGAGTCCTGACCTTATCCTTTGGGATAAATTAGAGTGGAGACTGCGAGCCAGGCCTTCTCATTTGACATCAATGCCTGACCTCACAAATGCGCTTCTGGAAGAATGGTCAAATATTCCCATAGACACCCTCCTAAACATTGTGGACAGCCTTCCCAGAACAGTTGAAGCAGTTTTAGCTGCAAAGGGTGGACTAACTCAATATTGAACCCTACAGACTAAGACTGGGATGCCATTAAAGTTAATGTGCATGCAAAGGCAGGCGTCCCAATACATTGGGCAATAGAGTGTATATAGATTGATTATTATGTGTTATTTTTTTTGTTAGCAAAATATGTGCCCCACTCTAGTCATAGCATTGCTACAATATATCAGTATATCAAATGTAAATTGTTCTGACCTGAGCAACTTCTTCAAAGTCTTCATGACGTTTCTGCAAAGCTCTTGCTCGGTGAAGAGATTTTCCTACACCAGTGTGCTTACTCAGAAATGCTTCACCATGATTTTCAATCCAATCCAACACCTATAATATTAAAAAAAAAAAAAAAAAAAAATGCGTAAACAGATTTCTAACAAGATTATACTTATAATATGCCTAAGATATACACTTTCTGGCCATTATCAAGGTACCCTAAAACGTTTTTGGCATTTATCCCATGGGGAGATTTTCCCTAACTTCTGTCCTGCAGACACAATAAAAATCTCATTAAAATTGAGATACATTCATTCTTAAGACTGTTTTCACCAGAACGGGTGTCCCTGTTAGTTTCCAATTAGCAACTGTTTCAGTGGCAACTTAAAAGTTTTCGTATCCGCTTACTTTCAGTCTCAGTTACATTGTCACTATAACAGAGGGTGAATCTACCCAGCGGGGACAGAGATAATTTAAACCCAGAAGAGATTCCAACCCATCAATACACTATCAAAAAAAAAAAAAAAAGGTTTTGGGAATTTAAAAAGGTACCAGAATTCACAAAACCTCACTACAAAGTAATTAACGCTTTAGAAGTGGCGGCTCCCCGTCATTGAGAAGAAGGGGACTATAAAAATACTGAGGCAATAATGCTGAGAATGGGAAAGGAAATGCTAGGCGGTGTCAAGCTTTACGAGGGTATAATTACCTGCAGGTGACGCATTACCCAACAAGTCTTATGTCTTGTGATATACAGGTGAAACTCAAAAAATTAGAATATCGTGCAAAAGTTAATTTATTTCAGTAATGCAACTTAAAAGGTGAAACTAATATATGAGATAGACTCATTACATGCAAAGCAAGATAGTTCAAGCCGTGATTTGTCATAATTGTGATGATTATGGCTTACAGCTCATGAAAACCCCAAATCCACAATCTCAGAAAATTTGAATATTGTGAAAAGGTGCAATATTCTCGTCTCAAAGTGTCCTACTCTAATCAGCTAATTAAGCCATAACACCTACAAAGGGTTCCTGAGCCTTTAAATGGTTCAGTAGGAATCACAATCATGGGAAAGACTGCTGACTTGACAGTTGTGCAGAAAACCATCATTGACACCCTCCATAAGGAGGGAAAGCCTCAAAATGGAATTGCAAAAGAAGTTGGATGTTCCCAAAGTGCTGTATCAAAGCACATTAATAGAAAGTTATGTGGAAGGGAAAAGTGTGGAAGAAAAAGGAGCACAAGCAGCAGGGATGACCGCAGCCTGGAGAGGATTGTCAGGAAAAGGCCATTCAAAAGTGTTGGGGACTTTCACAAGGAGTGGACTGCGGCTGGAGTCAGTGCAGCAAGAGCCACCACACACAGACGGATCCTGGACATGGGCTTCAAATGTCGTATTCCTCTTGTCAAGCCGCTCCTGAACAACAAACAACGTCAGAAGCGTCTTACCTGGGCTAAAGAAAAACAGACCTTGTCTGTTGCTCAGTGGTCCAAAGTCCTCTTTTCTGATGAGAGTAACTTTTGCATCTCATTTGGAAACCAAGGACCCAGAGTATGGAGGAAGAATGGAGAGGCACACACTACAAGATGCTTGAAGTCCAGTGTGAAGTTTCCACAGTCTGTGTTGATTTGGGGAGCCATGGCAACTGCTGGTGTTGGTCCACTGTGATTCATTAAGTCCAGGGTCAAAGCAACCGTCTACCAGGAGATTTTGGAGCACTTCATGCTTCCTTCCGCAGATGAGCTTTATGGGGATGCTGGCTTCATTTTCCAGCAGGACGTGGCACCTGCCCACACTGCCAAAACCTAGTTCAATGATCGTGGGATTACTGTGCTTGATTGGCCAGCAAACTCGCCTGACCTGAACCCCATAGAGAATCTATGGGGCATTGCCAGGAGAAAGATGAGAGACATGAGACCGAACAGTGCAGAAAAGCTGAAGGCCGCTATTGAAGCATCCTGGTCTTCCATAACACCTCAGCAGTGCCACAGCTTCCATGCCACGCCTCATTGAGGCAGTAATTGCTGCAAAAGGGACCCAAACCAAGTACAGAGTACATATTCTTGCCTATACTTTTCAGAGGTCCGATATTGTTCTATGTACAATCCTGGTTTTATTGATTGCATGTAATATTCTCATTTTCTGAGATTGTGGATTTGGGGTTTTCATGAGCTGTAAGCCATAATCATCACAATTATGACAAATCATGGCTTGAACTATCTTACTTTTCATGTAATAAGTCTATCTCCTATATGAGTTTCACCTTTTAGGTTGCATTTCTGAAATAAACTTTTGCACGATATTCAAATTTTTCAAGTTTCACCTGTATGTAATGCAGGACATAAATGGGTCGAATTCCGAACAAATTTTCTTAAAAAAATTGTAACTGAAAAATTTCTTTTCAATTTCGCACCATTAGTGGGCCGCAGCATTGGCCAATTTTCATGCGGCCATTGAATTTCAGTGATTTGGCATGTTGGAAATTTTTTGAAAAACGAACTAATTTCTAATCAATGATGGAAGAATCATATGAGAAATATAATCGAAAAAGAAACGAACACGAGCTGTGATCTGGAAAGAAAAGAAGATTTACAGCCACAAAAACTCTTTTCTGTAGCAACACGAGGTGAAATTGAATGCTTGGTTGGTAGAATTTTTAAATCAATGGTGACCCCATCGGATTACAAAATTTCTGATTCGACAGTGCCTGTGTTTTGTCATTATACCCTGTTCTAGATTTAGTTCTACAGGTATCCCCCCCCCCCCCTACAGAAGGCAAAGGGGAGATGTGCTATAAATAATTGGTGCAAATTTTGCTGTTATCCTATCCTAATGATTCAAATGCACATTTATTTTCAGCTTATTCCACCATTATATTTCAAATATTGATTTTTTTTTTCTGTAGGTGCTAAAAAAAAAACAAACAAAAAAAAAAAACACAGCTTCCTATTCTATTACAGAGACAGGACAGCATTATGATAGAGAACATGTCATTAAAAATACTTTCTTATGGGACAACAAAATATGAGTGGATTCATAATCTTTAGGGAACCAAGCCACCAGAGTAATCTTAGAATGCGGTTTTAAACATTACAACTGCTTTCTAAATCTAAAGCATATTATAATTTTACAGCGAGTGCTAATGGTTTGAAAGTTGCAGCATTTTAAAGATGGATATTCACACATACTGTACCTCTTGCAGGTCCTTCTACTTTAAATTTCTTGGTCATTTTCAAAAGACATCACATTCCTTTGATTTCTATGAGCTCATAAAACACTGAGACTCAAACATGATATTTTCAGACTAATAAAGAGCAGAGCAGTGTTGCATTACCAGACAGCTCCCAGGCTGCATGTCATATTACTAGAGAGTGATCCATTGGTGCCATCACAGCCCCATTAAAAAGGTGGGTGATGCTAGAACATGCCTCTATACTTGCTGCCCTGGTGTTTTGAAAAGGTTCTCACTCAAGTAAAAGTCTATCCCACTGTGGGACATATGTAAGAATTTCTTTCCAAGGGAAGATACAGTATTTCTCCCACATCCCCCTACCACCGCTCTCCCCAATAGTTGGGAATCCATCCTTCCCTTCTGGTTTGGATGATCCTGACTTCAGAGATCTGATCCATGTGATTGTCTATGGAGACCAGGACTTCACCGCCTCTCAAGAGTGGCCCTCACAAGAAAACATGCTGAAGGATTCTCATCTGCCCTCTTTAGGCTTCTGAAGGACAGCAAAACTATCACACACTATCCAATCCATGATTCCTGAAGAGAAATATACGGGACCTCCTAAATGGTTTGGGAGGGAAGGTGAGAAAAAGATTTCTCTCAGGCACACAGTCTCTCTAAAATAAAACTCGCTGAATTCACCACTCAAAAACTGTTCCTCTTTACCTAACAAAGTGGGGACACAATTTTCAGTTAACTCTAGAAACAGGAATAAAATAATATACTACATGCATAAAACTTTGTTTTGTGAACAATCTCGCTGTTCCCAGCAACAGATATTCTGCACACATTTTGGTTGTGCCTCCCCCTACAATCCTTTTGAGGCGAGGTATGTCTGGCTGTTCAAATATTCACAGATCTCCTGATACCAGACTATACAGTATTTTTCCTACATCACTATAACATCCCCAGGAAGGCATAAGATATCCATTCTGCACTTACTCAATGCAGCCAAAAGTTATATCCTCAGATATGTGGAAACATCCTCAGCCCCCCCCCCCCAACCTCAATTTCCCTGTGGAAAGCCAATGTTAACAATATTAACCGCTTCCCAACCACCCTATAGCAGAAATACTGCTACAGGGCAGCACGGGTGCGCAAAATATATATATATATGATTTTGCATTTCCAGGTAGAGGGCGCATGCAAGCCGCGTGCACACCCTACCCGCGCTGCCATTCGCGGCCGCGGCTGTCAATCATCGTGTCCCAGCCGGTGATTACCGTTAATCACCGACGGGGAGAAGAGCTGCTTTGTTTACCAACATTCCGTCTCGTCAGCTTGGGCACACTGCTCTGGATGGCTGCCCGAGCAGTGTGCTTAAACTGAAGCACACACCCCCGTCCTCCAATAAAACACTCCCAGCACACAGTAAACCCTTTAATCGCGCCCTATAGTAGAAACACCACTACATACATACACATATACATATATATATATATATATATATATATATATATATATATATATATATATATACACACACACACACACACACATATATATATATACATACACACACAATTCACGCTCCCACTGTTTTCACGCCCCTCCCACACAGATTGCCAGTCAGTACACCAGTAATTACATTTAACCCCTTGATTGCCAGGAAGACGATCACATACACAAACCTCCATTGCTAGTATAGTGTCTGAACGGGTCAATATATTTCATCAGATCAGCACTGTACCAGCGTTCCCATTAGTATAGTGTCCCCAAAAATGCAGCGATCGCAGGAACCACCCCAGCACCTGCGTTTAACCCCTACGCTTACCCCCCCCCCGATACTGTCACTTGATACATTGCACATGAAACCGCAGTGTTTGCAGAATCAGGCCTGATCTCTGTTAGCACTTGCTGGTACGTTTTTTTGTAGCGTTTCAAGCAGTTCCTGACAGCCAAGTTCTCTTTTTCCCATGAGTCGCACTAGGTACCTATAAATTTAGTGGCCAAAATGTCAATGGAAAGGTTCTCTAGTGAAGAGGCCTACAGGATTCTGAGCATGTCAGAAGAGAGCGAAGGGGAAGACTCACTGACACAATCAGCTCAGATGAGAAGAGGTCCCTGCTAAGATCAGGCATACCTGACCCCGTTCCCAGGTTGCTGAGAAATTACAATAGCAAGATGACTCATATGCAGCAGAGTGCCAGTACTAGTGCCGTTCTACCTTTTGGTGTACTTGCGAGCACCAACTACCTAGTACATTCTGGTTTTTCACATACCAGCCCTGCAGTATTACTTGGTGACGTGGCGAGTCCCATAAGTGCAGTACAAGCTGGTGCGGTGTTGACCAAAAGTAGTGTCCCACAGCCACCAAGAATTCGCACACAGGCCCGTAGAGCTCCCAGTATCATTCCAGATGTGCTTGCAAATCCCAATTGGTAGCCCACAAATTCTGCAGCACTCGTACTTCCCCCATTCACTGCCCAACCCGGAATTAAGGTGGAAACAGCAAATTTAAATACTCCCCTTGATTTTTTTTTGAGCTGTTCTTCACAGAAGATCTGTATGCATGGATTGTGGATCAAAGCAATTTATATGCAAAACGTTTTATCGCCGCCAACCCAACTTCAAACCTTGCCAGACCGTTTGCATGGAAACCCATTACGGTTTCTGAATTTAACTTTTTTTGGGGCCTAACCCTCAACATGGGCATTACTAAAAAAAATTTATTGCAGTTGTATTGGTCCACAGACCCGATTCAACATATGCCCGTGTTCTCTGCTGCCATAGCCAGGCATAGATATGAGAGTTTAAAGTGTTTTATGCATTTTAATGACAACACACTCTGTTGTCCTCGGGTTACCCTGAATTTGACCAGCTCCACAAAATCTGGCACTTCATAAATCACCTTAACCAAAAATTTGCAGAAAAACATCTGCGTTGATGAGCCCCTCATCAATTTTTATGGCCGCCTTAGATTTAAACAATTTCTGCCCAGTAAGCATGCCAGATATAGGGTCAAGATGTATAAAGACCTGTGAGAGGGCAACAGGTTAAACATATAAGCTTCGTATTTACGGGGGAAATGATAGTCACGTGCAGCCCCCCAGATGCTCAGACTACATGGGGAGCAGTGGCAAGATAGTATGGGACTTGGTGTCATCCTTTTTCCATATGGGGTACCACTTATACGTGGACAATTTTTATTCAAGCGTGCCACTATTTAGACATTTGTACAATCTTGGAATTGGTGCATGTGGCACTGTGCGACCTAATCACCGGGGCTTCCCCCAACGGCTTGTAAATAACAGTCTTAGAAAGGGGGAAAAAGCCTGCTTGAGAAATGAGGATGTCATTCAGCTGCAGCACCGACTTCTTTATTCTGACAGCAACAGGGTCTTGCTCTCAGAATATACATAAGTAGGTGTGTGCAGTGCTGTTGGATGAGATTTTTTGATCCGCGGTTAAAAAAAAAAAAAAAAATAGCATATATGCCGAAGAATGGGGCCTGGGATGGACAGTGGGTGGATGGCCCCTATGCGTCGGCATATATATTTTATAATATTTTTGGCACATTTCATCTGTGCCCACAATTATAAGTGAGTGGATACAGGGCGGTATATTCTAATGGTGGGAATACCACACACTTTTTCTGGCAGAGATTTCTTCTCTCTTTTTTTCATTCAGCCCACAAGCTGAATGAAAAAAAAATGGACTGAATATGCCTCTCAGCAGATAGCCCAAAAAGGGGTAATTTGGGGGGTGTTTGTACTGTCCTGGTATTTTAGCACCTAAAGAAATGTGATAGGCAGTCAGAAAGTAAAAGCTGTGTAAATACCATTATCTACACCATAGTTAGTAGATGCTATAACTTTCACACAAAGCAATCAATATACACTTATTGGGAATTTTTTTTTTTTTTTTTTTTTTTTAACAAAAACATGTAGCAGAATACATTTTGGCCTAAATTTAAGACGAAATTTGAGTTTTTTTGGACATTTTTCATGACAGAAAAGAGAAAATATAATTTTTCTTCAACATTTTCAATGTTTTGTTTATAGCACGAAAAATAAAACGGTGCACAGGTGATCAAATATCACTGAAAGAAAGCTCTATTTGTGTGAAAAAAGGACATAAAATTTAATTTATGTACATCATTGTATGACTGTGCAATTGTCCGTTAAACTAGTGCAGCGCAAAAAATGGTGTAAAATTGCAGTATCTATACCAGGGGCCCTCAAACTGCGGCCCTCCGAGCACATTCATCCGGCCCGCCGGCAGGGGACACTAAGTACAGGGGTGGGCAGGGGGCTGCTGTCTCTTACCTGGCTCCGGTCCCAGTCCCACGACAATCCAGTCCAGGATGCGCTGTTCTCACTCTGGCCGCTCCCTCACTCGTGTCCGCGCTGCTGCTCGGTTCCGCCTCCTCACCGGTGATTGGGCACCAGTACTGTAGCTCAGGAAAGGCACACAGGCGGCCAATCACCGGCGAGGAGGCGGAGCCGAGCAGCCCCGCGAAAATCAAGGGAGGGAGAGGCCGAAGTGAAGGAAGGAGGACAGCTGACCGCCCGGTAAGTGTGCCGTGCAGATGGTACTGCTGCAACCAGGTATGCTGGCTGCAGCAGCACCATGCTGGAACAGGGGTCCGCTAGTTAAGTGTCATTGCTGTCAGTGGGAGGAATAGTGCCCCATCATTGATGTCACTGATAATAATGATGGGGCACTATTCCTCCCCCCACTGACACCAACGATGGGGCACTATTCCTCCCACTGACACCAACGATGGGACACTATTCCTCCCACTGACACCAACGATGGGACACTATTCCTCCCACTGACACCAATGATGGGACACTATTCCTCCCACTGACACCAATGATGGGACACTATTCCTCCCACTGACACCAATGATGGGACACTATTCCTCCCACTGACACCAATGATGGGACACTATTCCTCCCACTGACACCAATGATGGGACACTATTCCTCCCACTGACACCAATGATGGGACACTATTCCTCCGAATGACACCAATGATGGGGCACTATTCCTCCGAATGACACCAATGATGGGGCACTATTTCTCCCACTAATACCAATGATGGGGCACTATTCCTCCCACTGACACCAATGATGTGGCACTATTCTTCCCACTGACACCAATGATGGGATACTATTTCGCTCCATAAGACACACTTGGGGGGAAATGTCTGTGCGTCTTATAGAGCGGCCGGCCCAGTATTCCCGCCGCCGTTGTATGTCGGCAGTCTCTGAACAAATGCGGACACAGTACAGGAGATGACCACAGTTTTTTTTTTCAAAACTATAATCCGGCCCTCCAACGGTCGGAGGGACAGTGAACTGGCCCCGTTTAAAAAGTTTGAGGACCCCTGATCTTTACTATAGTTTGCAGACGCTAGAACTTTCACACAAAGCAATCAATATACACTTATTGGGATTTTTTTTTTACCAAAAAAATGCTGCAGAATACATTTTGGCCTAAATTTATAACCGACATTGAGTTTACTATATTTTTTTTTATAGCCGAAAGGAAAAAAATATTGTTTTTTTAAAAAAAAATGTGGTCCTTTTTTGTTTATAGCGCCAAAAATAAAAAGTGCACAGGTGATCAAATACCACCAAAAGAAAGCTCTGTTTGTGTGAAAAAAAGGACGTAAAATGTCGTTTGGGTACAGCATAGCTTGACCGTGCCAGTCGCTACAACTCAGGTCAACTTTGCCACGGATGCAAAGTATCACTGCCTCGTCAAGTAAACACCTGTATCCGCTGCCTATTGCAGCTGAAGGGGTGAGGTGATAAAAATGCTGCTCAGCTACACATTTGTGCTGCTATCCAACCTCATTTTGACTTGTGGTTGGGGTGGGGGGGTTGCGGCAAAAATGTGCGGTTCAGCAGTGTTTTTGCCATCCGCCCTACCTTAAGCTGCAACAGGCAGCGGATAGGGGAGTTTACATGCCGCGGGCATGATGCTTTGTACCCAAGGAAAACACATTCAAGTCAATGGGTAAGCACCACAAATGCCCCGCAACGGGTTGTGCCATGTTCACCAGCAAAAATTGGGTTCAGATAGGTTGTGAAGAGGCATTGCAATCCAAGATGTGGCTTCAGAGGCATAGGAGGAGAGTAAGATGCATGTCTAAATCTACCCTTATTGTTTTTCATGTCTGTGAAGACATTACATTGTCGCCACTGAAGTTTTTACTTCAAGAAAACACACGAGTGTATAGAGCGAGAGAGAATCACTTTTCAAATTTACAGTCACATATTTTATGCAGTTATTACTGAAAAGCTAGAACTCACCTGTTGAACATCTTGCTGAAAAACACATAGTTGTAATCTTTGATGTAACCGAACTTTCCGATGTTGCCAGATGTTCTCTAGCTGCCTTTGATGGTGTAGAACTTCATGAATAACATCCAAGACGTGATGAACAGCCTTAGAGTAATTAGCTGAAGCAGTTAAGGAATCAGAGCTACTAGGAGATAAAGGGCGTTGAAGTTTGTCAAGCAATGATTTTCCATCTTGGCTAACCTGTCAAAAGATTTTGCAACAATTAAAATAAATAATAAACCAGTGCATGAAAATAAGCATTACTTGAAAAATAACTAGCATGGGATTTTCATCTCCTGTGGAAAAAATGCTTAACCACTTCCAGACCGGACACTTTTACCCCCTTCCTGACCAGGGCAATTTTCAGCTTTCAGCGCTATCACACTTTGAATGACAATTGCGCGGTCATGCAACACTGTACCCAAAATTAATTTTTTACAATTTTTTTGAGACAGATAAAGCTTTATTTTGGTGGTATTTATTCACCGCTGGGATTTTTATTTTTTTTACTATGTAAATGAAAAAGTCCCAAAATTTTGAAAAAAAGTGTTTTTTTTATAAAATTTTGCAAATAAATAATATTTCATCATAAATCTTTGCCAAAATTTATTCCGTTATCTTTTTAGTAAAAAAAAAAAAAATCCAAATTAGTTTATAACCAAAAATTATAATTTTTAAACATTTTTTTTTATATTCTTATTTTTTTTTTACATACTGTTACCCTAGCAGTACAGTGTCACCATGGTGACACTGTACTACTTGTGGGGGGTGATGAAAATTTTTTTTTTTTTACACTGATTGCTTTTACACCCATATAGGATGTAAAAGCAATCATTTCTCTTTCTCTCTGTGTGCATTCTTGCACTCATTGAGAAGTACTGAGTGAGCTGTGATTGGTCACAGCTTGTCACATGGTACAAGGCTGTTGTGAATAGCCTTGTACCATGTGACCTCTGTGATCATTCACAGATTTCACACGTAGTAAGCAATGATGTCACAAGTGACATCTTGCTTACTACTTTGCATGTGATCACTGATTGGCCAATCAGTGATCACATGATAGGGACCTCGTACAGAGGTCCCGTCCGATGATCGGTGTTTCACTGTGTCCGGAGGACACAGCGGGCACCGGATCGCGGTGCTGCGCGCTCCCAGGGAGCGCGCACAAGCAGGGTGCGGGGAGGCCGTTTATAAACGGCCAGGCGACCCTGCACTGCCACCGTCCGGCCGTTTATATGCAACGGCCAGTCGGGAAGTGGTTAAAAACATGACGACACTAGGTGCACATGACTGAACAAGTAATGAAAAATACTTAAAACAAATACAGTACTAAAAGAAAACCAGTTTTAATTTTTTTAATGTTAATATTCAGTAGACCAATTATAAGCTCAGATACCATATTTCTATAGCTATCTCTTACACCATATTTCTACAGACATCTCAGACACATGCTGAAGATGTCACAGCTCCAAAGGCTCCCTTCCTTCATACTGTATATGGTAGCAGTGCCAATAAAATCAACCATTCAGGACTGAGGTCCATCGCTACATTACAGATATCACTGACATCTCTCTGTCTTGTTAAGCAGCTCCATTCCTACCACACCCCACTACAAGGACTACAAAATAATACAAGGGTGTATTTATACCTCCCTTGCTAAATGCAAGAAAATCTTTAATTCTTCAATAATGGAAATCACAATATCCCCATTCATCGCTGGTTTTTCACAAAAACTTGACTTCAGCCATGGAAGAAAATTAACATTAGCTAAAATATAATTACCTGCTTTCTCCACATTTGGACCAAAAAGCACCTTTAGAAATGCTCTGCCACATATCATCACATGATGCATCCACCTCCCTTGTCTTTGACGGCTAGGTAATCAACACCCTCTCTCACCAAGTTGTCTGAAATAGGGCAGCTTGCACCCAGTGCAGCTCCTAGCTGACAGAAACTTAAAGTGGTTCTAAAGGCAAAAGGTTTTTTTTACCTTAATGCATTAAATACATTCTTCAGCTCTGTGCATACAAAAAAAGGTGAGGAAACTCAATTCCTTAATGGGAATGACACTGACACAGCCCCAAATGATCCACAGTGAATCGAAATGGATATGATCCAGAATCATTTAGACAAAATAAAAGTGTATAAAGCACCTGGACCAGATGGCTTACATCCCCAAAGAGCTGAGCTGTTATATCTAAGCCATTGTTTTTAAGTTTTATAATGTGGTGCCTATATTTAAAAAAGGATCAAAGTGTTTACCAAGTAACTAACAGACCTGTTAGTTTAACATCTATAGTCAGGATGATACTGGAGAGTTTAAATAAAGACCACATAAATATTTCCTAGCTAAAACTAATTAAGCAATAGTCTGCATGGATTCACAAAAGACTGAAGTTGTCAAACAAAATCAGATTTCTTTTAAATGAAGCAAACAAAAACTAACTAACTTACTTACTAAGCCAAAGGAGTGACTGTGGACATAGTTAACCTGGATTCTGCGAAAGAGTTTGACACAAATCCCCACACGTGGCTAATGTGTAAATTAAAGTCTACAGGCTTAGAAAATGTAGTTTGTAAATGGATAGCAAACTGTCTAAAAGACCATATTCAGAGAGTAGAAACTAATAAATCATCCTCTGAATAGCCTAAGGTTATTAGCTGTGTACCCCAAGTTTCAGTGTGGAGAACCTTACTTTAACATATTTACAAATATAGGGTCTGAGATTAAAAGTACCATTTCAGTGACATCAAGTCATGCAGTGGAATTACATCCTTACAGGATGTCTCCAACAAACCATCCTCAATGCACTATTTAATTGGGAAACTGTGTGGCAAATGAGGTTTAATGTTGATAAATTACAGTTATGAACCTGTGAGCTAAAAACATGCTTGTATCATACATACTAGGGGAAGTACAACTGGGGGAGTCAATGGTGGAGAAGGATCTGGGTGTTCTGTAGATCAAAGCCTTAATAACAGCATCCACAGAGAGACGTAATTTTGCCCCTGTACAAACCATTAGCAAAACCTAATCTAAAATATGCAATTCACTTTTGGGCACCAGCCCACAAAAAGGATATTGGAGAACTGTAAAAAGTGAATAGAAGGGCAACCAAACTGTTAAGATGAGATGAAGAAGCTTAGCTATGTGAACAGATTAGCTGGACTGAATCTATTTTCTCTTCAGAGGAAACTGGGGGGGAATATGATCAGTGCAGGGACAAGGTTGTCCAGTACCCTCCCCCCCCCCCCCCCGCCTTTATCCCCCTGTTGGCTGAATACAAGTCACAGGAGTGCAGGACTAAGAACGCAGTAATATAGTTGAGTGAGGCTGCGTTGCAACTGCCCTGCATGTGACTGCAGAATGGTAGTATGGCAATTACCAGATTAAGTCAGGTAGTGAGAAGGCAACATATCACCTTCTAACCATCTCTCAAACAGCTCTGAAAATAGATCACAGCATGGATCACTTTTCAAAGGAGTGACAGTCACTACCACACTATAACCAGTCTTAGATAGATTAAAATTTGTTCATCTCAGCAGGAACCGAATGAATTTCGATCCATCTATGGACAGCTTGGTTGTACGGAAAATCGGTTTATTGAACAACTTGAGTAGAACCAGCCTGTCTTTTTTTTTTTCGTATGATCAATGCCAAAGGCTATAGCCTGCTGCAGTAATCACTGAGAAATTCCCTGCATCAACTCTAACCGTGTTAATGTGCAAATCAAACAAATTTCTTTCCTTCGATCCATGGTTTATGGAAAGAAATTGGCATAATGTATGGCCAGCCAATGAAGCAGCTCTCAGTATAGCCTACCAAACTAATGCAAGGCAGTAAAGCAGTGGTGCATCGAAATGAAAATTCTGGTAAAGAAAACAAAATTCAAAATACACTTAGCCGAAACGCACAGTTTTTAAACATGAATATATTTTTTGGGAAAAAATACACTTTAATTAAAAAAAAACAAAAACACAAAACAACACAATATATACCCAATTTTTTTGTAAAATATGAAAGAGGATGTTACGGTGAGTAAATAGATACTCAACATGTCACACTTTAAAACTGCGCACGCTCGTTAAATGGCGTGAAACTGCAGTACTCAATCTCCACGGGTGATGTTTCTAAAATTTCTACAGGTTAGCAGTGTAAAGTTATAGCGGAGGTGTAGTCTGAGAATTATTGCTCTTGCTCTGACATTCGTGGCGATACCTCACATGTGTGGTTTGAACACTATTTACATATGTGGGAATTGCCTACGTATGCATTCACCACTACGTGCAAGCATGGGGGGACGGGGGCACTTTAAACTTTTTTTTTTTTCTGCACTGTCGCTTTAAAAAAAAATTTAATCACTTTTATTCTTATCACAAGAAATGTATGCATCCCTTGTGACAGAAATAATTAGTGACAGGTCCTCTTTATGGAAAGATGTGGGGTCATTAACCTCCCTAGCGGTCTGATTATGTCCATATTTCTGTGCTGAAAGCAGTACTTTTTTTGCATGGAAATAAGTATTTTTTTTATTGTAGGCCTGTAATTTTTAGGAATAACTCACTGAAACCTGTCCGAACAAGAGTCTAGTAAACATCCCGGGTAGGTTAAAATTTGAAATACGAAATCATACATTATAATTTAATAATCATAAAAAGTAATATAATAATAAATTTAATTCAATAATATAAATCAAACCAAAAACACTGAAATTTGAAATATAGCGCCAAGTTCGCACATCACTGATCACAGTCTCAAAATCGTTTTCAGTGTCTGATGACGAATTTCCCCCACGAATCATTATCACTCAATTCTGCAAGTGATTCTAATTTACTATCGCTGTTCTCTAGCTGGTCTAAAACCGCTTTTGACGTAAAGGGACGCTTTTTGGACGCCATGGACGTTTCTCAGTTTCCAGGCAATAAGAACAGTAAAAATGCAGGCAGGGCACCGGACAAAGCACTCGGGACAAAATGTATGTGAAATGGTTTGATACAGGAATGTTATACTATGTGATTTTAGTGTATTTAGTGAATGTCACTTTTTGTCATTTTCAAAGGATTCAGCATGTTTGCACTTTATTTGCATATACTGGGACTGCACTAAAAGTTGTTATAGATGTGTATTGGTTATTATGATTATCAATATAATTAACTGTTCTGTGTCTCACACCATTTATGAGCGGTCTATATGGTATATTTTGAAACCTTTATAGGTAATAGCACCTGTGAAAGTGTTAAGAGTAGTGAAAATGTAAATTAGACTCCCTCAAGAACAGGCTCTTACCAGCTCAAAAGATTGTTTTCCTAAGCATTCCTAAATGTAAAAAATAAAAACTAGATATTAATTTTAGCAGCAACACCAGGGGTAATTGATCCAGGGAGCATCTGCTTCCTCTGGAGGATGAAGGATTTTTTTTCTCCTGCTGGAGCAACTGGTCCATGTTTTATTTGAATTTTGCTTTCTTCTGAGTCAACTCTGGGTATAGGATTGGGTATATGGAGGTTTTCTATTTGTTTGCTTTTTTTCTATTGGTTGAACTACAGGGATGTGTGTCTCTTTTCAACATGAACTATGTAACTGTCCTCAAAAATAAATAAAACTAAGAAATAAATGAGAGCCAATCTAATATTTTGCCACCGGAAGAGGAATTGAGCGGAAACCTTCCAATGAGAACACCTGTTCCTGTGACAACTGCCTTAAGGGGGATATCCCTCACAGTGAAAAGCTATCCTTTTATTTCTTGTTGAGTCAACCAAAAAAGGAAGTAAAGGGAAATCTCCACAATGAAAAATACAGCAGTTTTAACCTCTCCACACTCAACCTCAACAAAAACAGAAAAAAAGATTTGGCTTCATATACATTTGAATATAGCCCATGACGATACCAACACAGAGTATAACAGCCTACCTCAGAATAGGCCACCGTGATATGTTCATATATGCCTTGATGATGATGTATGGCATCTTCCAAGTCTAGCAGTTCAGATGGGAGGTCTACCTTACCACAAGCCTTACACCATGAATCAACATTGCTCATATACTGAAGAGAGAAAGACATCACACGTTAATATTCATTTCCCTGAAATAAATCATTTAAAAACAGCTACCAGAATTCTTTTATTACTCTGCTTACACATCTTTGCAGCCTTTTAAAATGTAAGAGGGATAAGATGCATCTTTAACAATATATTTTCCTCTTTTTCAAAGATTCACTAAATTTCATTTATGCAATTAGGCAACATGACTTTACAATTTAGCAATCCTCAAACGGTCAAAATCTGTAACACACTGGCTTTAAAGTGGACCTGAACTCAAAAAGTAAATATCTGCCAATAGGGAACAGTTAGAAACCGGAAACTTTTCACCTTCATTATGTGACTACCATAGATCCTATTCGTAAAGAAAATTTTAAAAAAAGGGTTACATATAAAAATATATATCTTTATTATTCACATACCGGTCATAAAATCAAATATTAAAAACATTTAAAACTGAACTCCAGTATAAACACATAATGTCTAAATACAACAATTAGGTGTAATCTTATTTGTATCTGGCTGTGCTTGGTACATTTCTTCCAGATCTGTGAAGTAAGCCAGTGTGAAACGTTGTCTGTAATAAAGACCGGTCAATGCTGTTTTCTCTCCTTGAGAACGGTGACTGGTCTTGTCTCCACTCCCCTCCTGTAGTTTTCTACAAGCAACCTACAGTGGGTGGAGCCTGCTGGACTCCTCCCACAGCTCTGACACTTTCCCATTCCTGGGAAATCCCATGTGCTGTGTACAGCCTGCCATACTCCCCCTACAAGCTTTAACCAGTGCTCTGCTGGACACCGATAGAAGTCACAAGACTATTCTAACTGCTGTTGAGAAAGTATTTAGCAGTTTATATTTACTAAAATAATTTAATTTCCATGTTCTGTGTACTGTGGGAAACCAAATAGAGTGAATGCAGGGTCATGGATTTAGTAACACTTTAAAGGATAAGTGCACTTTAAAAAAAAAAAAAAAAAAAAAAAGTGTTTTTATAGATTTTCCCCCTTCCCCTTACATAAAATAACCAAACCTTGCTTCTTCCACAGATTGATAATTACCTTCATTGGATGGATGTAGTTCTGCTGTGTGTTTACATCCAGTGTTGCAAGTCGAGGACACTGCCACACTATAGATCTCTGACAGTCCCTTATCTTCCCCATGTATACATGTTCTCTGGCACCCACCTTCCCCTCACCCCTGGACCTGTATACCACACCCAGCGGCTGACTACACCCATTTTACAAATGGCCGAAGTGAGTGTCCATGCAAATCTAGTGTCTGAAGCCACATTACAGGCCAATGCCATGCATGGTAGCTGGTTACAGCTTCAAAGGCTTTTTAGAGATAACAATCCGTATGCGCTGCTTCTGTTGTATTAGAAGACAGTGAAGGAGCTGGCTAAAGAATCTGAAGATAAAATAATAAACTAGTTAAGCTAAGCATGATATGTTCACCACCTTTGGATACTCACAAAAAACTGAGCTTGTCCTCCACAGCTTCACCAATGTCCAATCACCTGAAGGTACAAGTCTACAACCCGGGGTCTATGAATACTCAATACTGAGTCATACTCAATACAATTAAGATATTTGCTTAGCCTGGAGTTCAGCTTTCAGGAACCCTCACCCCGTGCTCACCAGCTGTGCTAACTTGCAGAATACCAACCTCCTGCATAGGTCATCTACCTAGAAATAGATCTCCAGTCCACACCATGCACGTTGCACAAATTTTAAAAAATACTTTGTAATGTAGTCTCTCAATCATTTGCACTCCAAGTGTAATTAATGAATATCCAGGGAAGTTGGCTATATCTTGGCAGATGTGCTCTAGAAAACTGCTATCATATTTGACCCAGCTGTACACCAAAACACTGACAGAGGCAATTAAGACGAATAGGTCTATTTAATACACAGGTGTCAACCCTCCAGCTATTGCGGAACTACAAGCCCCATGAGGCACTGCAAAGCTGACAGTTACAAGCATGACTCCCACAGACAGGCATAATGGGAGTTATAGTTCCGCAACAGCTGGAGGGCCATCAGTTTGACACCCTTGATTTAATATATACAAATGAGGAAAAAAAGGAATTTAAGAAGAAACTAGCACAAAACATTTGTCATATACATCACCTTCTCAGCTTTTTGGTGAAATTTTGCAGACATCTCGAGTAAAGTACTTCTCTCATCTAGAGCTGCTGCAAACATTTTCCATTCTTGTTCCAGCTGACTGGCAATCTGCTTTATTTGTTGTGAGGCGTAGTGCCCAGATTCCACAAGGCGATTGGCAACTGACACGATTCGGTTTATATTCACATAAACATTCTGTAATAAGGCCAGAGAATATTATCAATAAAATGGGATTTTTTTTTTGTTTGTTTAATCCAAACTGTTTTATTGGAAAAAACAGTTATGTTATCAATACAGTGGCGCCTATCCAATGCAAAAAAAAAAAAAAAAACAGATATAGAAGTGAAAACAAAATGCATGCAGATTCCAAGTTATGCAACTGCCCCTTTAAGTGTTAAACAGTAGTGATACAATATGCTGAAATAAAAAACAGGCGCTTCCTATATTCCTAATAATACATCAAAATACATAAACACAAATTTGTGCAGAGTAGAAAACAAAAAAAATGAGAATTAAAATAAAATCAAAAGTCTGCCAGAGTGTATAACCCAACACCACACGATTCTTCAATGCATGTGGGATCAACCCAATCTCCACAACTCCTTACCACTTGCGTCCAAAAAAGACAAACAAAAAAAGGCGCACTCACCAGAGGGTTTTGACCCCTTTTTACAGGTAGGTCAAACAGCGCATGATCTCCCAAGGGTGCTTTAGGTCAAGGAGTGAATTCCATGTGCTTCTTCAAATGATCAGCTTAATATGGCATACTCCGTAATGAAGCAGGGAACATCCATTAAAAATGTCTAAGTGTAGTATTTATTTAAGGTATTGCACATAAAAAGGTAAATAAATGCACTAGGAATCTAGCAAGCGCCTATCTTTATTTCAGCATATTGTACCAATAGTTTTATTTGAAAGTGTCAGTAGGATGTTATAGAAGCATAAATGACAGATACGATGCAAAATACATGAGACAGGAAGGCGCTTCTAAGTGCAGTATCTCCAAAATCGCTTTAATAGGAACAGTTAAAAACACTTACAAAGTGGTAGAGATATCACTGCCACTTTGTAAGTGTTTTTAACTGTTCCTATTAAAGCGATTTTGGAGACACTGCACTTAGAAGCGCCTTCCTGTCTCATCTCTTTCCTGATAGAGCTTGCTTCATACTCTCAGAAGTGCTGCCCAGTGCATGTGTTCCATTCTATCACCCATTACGGGCTGTCATCTCCCCATCTAGTCTCCTCCATGGATGCGCCCTGTGAATATCTCCTCACAATGCAAAATATCATAGCAGTATTGACAGTCAATGTTCAAGAATTGTAACAGGAGAAAAAAAGGGGCATTTTCCCATAGCCTCCAGCTAGACACAGTCTTTTGACTAACGAAAAACACTTAGAAAACGTATACTACCACACATAAGCACATTGCCACTGAAAAAACAAAGCCTATTTAGTTATAAGCCATTAATTCTTAAACATGCATCATGGGAACCCTTTACACTTGCAACAGCCTATCCAAAACAAACTGTGATGTGGCAGGCCCAGGTAAGTCCAACCAACCCTGCCAGATAGTGAGGAATTTACGATGAGCATTGTGGTGCTGATAAGTAAGGCGTTCCCTCAATTATAAAAAGTTGACATCCTTAATCTACCCATTGCTCTCTAGTCGGGGGATTAGATGCCAACCAGAAGCGACTAATTCGCTTTCTCGCAAGATACATGATCATAATATAGATCCCATGTTCATAAAACTCAACGTCCAAGGCTCCCAGTAGACAGACCAGTGGATCTTACGGGAACAGTCTGCTGAGTTAGCTGGGAAACTATTTGCCCCAGTATCTAGTCAATTTCAGGCAACGCCAAATCATACAAAAAATAAATCCTCCCTATGCACATTACTTTTAGGACAGTCAGGGAATTAAGAGGGGCGTTAATGGGCACCACTGCCTCGACCCTCTGCACAGCAGAAAAGAATCAGAGAGACCGTTATAAATACACAGTCTCCACATACAAGGTGCGTACCCAGTTAATAAATCGATCCCCCAGCCCAAATTTACACAATACTGCCCAGAGCTAGGGCCACTCCACACTGTCAAAAGCTTTTTGCTACATCCAGCGAGAGAATGGCTCTGCCTCCAGGATTGTCTACCAGCATTTCTATCGTGACAAAGTCGGTGGGTATTACATACCGATCGTTCGGGTTTTAGCCCAACTAGAGCCACAACTAGTATTAGTTTACCAATAACTGTGGCTAATCTGGAAACCAGGATAAAGGCTAAAAGCTTGACATCCGTATTTAAAAGCAATTTGGGATGATATGAGTCCAGGAGTTTTTATCTTTTCCAGGTTTAAGCAGAACTATTGTGATGGCCTCATTCAACCGACTCATGAAAAACCTTTGGAGGGGCAGGTAACAGTATTTCTGAGGATACTTACACCTCTTGAAAATGTTCACTAAGTAGAACGGATCTGGTACAGTGGCAAGCTTTGCTGGCAAGTACAACAAAATATAATATGACCCAGTGGTTGGCAGCCTCCTCTGCAAGAAATCATCATGACCCAGTAAAAGAGAGAATGCCATTTATACATTTATTGCATAGTGTCAACAATTTAAGGTTAACAATTTATGGGCAGCAGAGTGGCTAAATGGTTAGCACTTCTGCCTGGCAGTACTAGGGTCGTTGGTTCGAATCCCAACCATGGCATCACCTGCGTGGAGATTGCGTGTTCTCCCTGTGCCTGCGTGGGTTTCCTCCGGGAACTCCGGTTTCCTCACACACTCCAAAGACATGCTGGTAGGTGAATTGGCTCCTGTCTAAATTGGCCCCTGTCTAAATTGGCCCTAGTATGTGTATGTATGAATGTGAGTTAGGGACCTTAGATTGTACGCCCCTTGAGGGTTAGGGACTGATGTGAATGTACTACATATATGTAAAGCGCTGCATAAATTGACGGTGCTATATAAGTACCTGAAATAAATAAACTCTGCTGTAGCAATACAGAATGCAGGATTTCCAAGAGTCTAGTAGTATCTTTCATGACAATCTGACAGCTCAGCAAAGCTGGCCCCCCTACAATCAGCAAAAAATTAAAACTCCAATGTGTTGCTTTAGTTCTATGTTTGCGAATATCTTAAAAATAAAAGCAGCACAAATTAAATTTTTTACAGCATGAAAAAGCACAATTTTTTTTTTTACTCCAGATGATTACATCACCCAGTCCCCCTACAACAGCCAAAAGATATGAAACCAGGCTGGTTGGTTAGTGCCTCCTTTGTGCATTTTAAATCTCCATTCTATTGTTTATCATTTTTGCATTATTATCAATTTATGACAGGTCACCTAAGATCACCCAGCCCCCCTACAACAGCCAAAAAACTAGAAACTGGGCTGGTTGGTTAGTGCCATGTTTGTGCTGCTAAATTTTTTATTTGTTCTGTTATGGCTTTTTAGTTAGAACAGCTTGTTTTTATTTGATCAAACCCCAACCACTTTGCATCCCATGTTATTAAATATTAACAAATATACCATTTGTTAGTGCTAGGTTTGTGCAGTTTTGTGCCGGAAAAGTTGTAATTTGTGCTGCTTTTATTTTTAAGATAATATCAATTGTTTTCTGCAGATGACATCACCCAGCCCCCCTACACAGCCAAAAGACAAGAAACTGGGCTGGTTGATTAGTGCCGCATTTTATCATTTTTGTGATATTAACAATTTATTAAAGGTCACCAAAGGGTCACTCAGCCCCCCTACAACAGCCAAAAGACACAAAACTAGGCTGGTTGGTTAGTGCAATGTTTGTGCTGCTAACATTTTTATTTGTGATGTTATTTTTTAGTTACAGGGCTCAGCAAAACTCAGTACACCCCTTTTGAAAAGTAAGATTTTAATCATTATCTCAATGAACACAAGAACAGTTTCCAAAATTTTGACAAAACTGAGTTTTAAATAACATTTGTTTAGCTCATTACATGAAAGTAAGGTTAATAATATTACTGCGATTACAAAATCATCAGCTTTACTCAAATTAGTTGACGCAAAAATGAATACACCCCAAAACAAAAATTATTCAATCTAGTATTTTGTATGACCTCCATGATTTGTAACAACAGCACCAAGTCATCTAGGCATGGAATGAACAAATTGGCGACATATTACAAAAAATTTAAAAAAAAAAAATTTTTTTTTTTTTTTTTACTTTTAATGCACAAAAACACAATACAGTGGGGCAAAAAAGTATTTAGTCAGCCACCAATTGTGCAAGTTCTCCCACTTAAAAAGATGAGAGGCCTGTAATTGGCATCATAGGTAGACCTCAACTATGAGAGACAAAATGAGAAAAAAAATCCAGACAATCACATTGGCTGATTTGGAAAGAATTTATTTGCAAATTATGGTGGAAAATAAGTATTTGGTCAATATCAAAAGTTCATCTCAATACTTTGTTATATCTCCTTTGTTGGCAATGACAGAGGTCAAACGTTTCCTGTACGTCTTCACAAGGTTGGCACACACTGTTGCTGGTATGTTGGCCCATTCCTCCATGCAGATCTCCTCTAGAGCAGTGATGTTTTGGGGCTGTCGCTGGGCAACACGGACTTTCAATTCCCTCCAAAGGTTTTCTATGGGGTTGAGATCTGGAGACTGGCTAGGCCACTCCAGGACCTTGAAATGCTTCTTACGAAGCCACTCCTTCGTTGCCCGGGCGGTATGTTTGGATCATTGTCATGTTGGAAGACCCAGCCACGTTTCATCTTCAATGCCCTTGCTGATGGAAGGAGGTTTGCACTCAAAATCTCACGATATATGGCCCCATTCATTCTGTCCTGTACATGGATCAGTCGTCCTGGTTCCTTTGTGGAGAAACAGCCCCAAAGCATGATGTTGCCACCCCCATGCTTCACAGTAGGTATGGTGTTCTTTGGATGCAACTCAGCATTCTCTCTCCTACAAACACAATGAATTGTGTTTCTACCAAACCGTTCTATTTTGGTTTCATCTGACCATATGACATTCTCCCAATCCTCTTCTGGATCATCCAAATGCTCTCTAGCAAAGTTCAGACGGGCCCGGACATGTACTGGCTTAAGCAGGGGAACATGTCCGGCACTGCAGGATCTGAGTCCCTGGCGGCGTAGTGTGTTACTGATGGTAGCCTTTGTTACGTTGGTCCCAGCTCTCTGCAGGTCATTCACTAGGTACCCCCGTGTGGTCCTGGGATTTTTACTCACCGTTCTTGTGATCATTTTGACCCCACAGGGTGAGATCTTGCGTGGAGCCCCAGATCGAGGGAGATTATCAGTGTTCTTGTATGTCTTCCATTTTCTAATTATTGCTCCCACAGTTGATTTGTTCACACCAAGCTGCTTGCCTATTGCAGATTCAGTCTTCCCAGCCTGGTGCAGGTCTACAATTTTGTTTCTGGTGTCCTTCGACAGCTCTTTGATCTTCACCATAGTGGAGTTTGGAGTGTGACTGTTTGAGGTTGTGGACAGGTGTCTTTTATACTGATAACAAGTTCAAACAGGTTCCATTGATATAGGTAATGAGTGCAGGACAGAGGAGCCTCTTAAAAGAAGAAGGTACAGGTCTGTGAGAGCCAGAAATCTTGCTTGTTTGTAGGTGACCAAATACTTATTTTCCACCATAATTTGCAAATAAATTCTTTCCAAATCAGCCAATGTGATTGTCTGGATTTTTTTTCTCATTTTGTCTCTCATAGTTGAGGTCTACCTAGGATGCCAGTTACAGGCCTCTCTCATCTTTTTAAGTGGGAGAACTTGCACAATTGGTGGCTGACTAAATACTTTTTTGCCCCACTGTATATTAGACAATTATTTGGTCAAATATAAAAGATGACGGTATGCCGAATAAATAGATACCAAACATGACATGCTTTAAAACTGCGCATGCCCCATGCAATAGTGACAATCTACATACATTTTTAATATCCATAGGCAACGCTTTAAAAGCCTTTACAAGCTACCATTTTAAATTTACAGAGGAGGTCTAGTGTTAGAATTACTGCCCTTGATCTGACGTTCACGGCAATACCTCACATGCATGGTGATTTTGAATTTTTAAAATGTGTTTTTTACACTGTCCCTTTCATTTTTGTTTTCTTTTTTTGATCACTTTTAGGGCTCGTGCACACTTGACTGTTTACCAACGCTTGCCAAACGCCCCTATAGCATTTGGAAAGCGTTGGTCCGGCAAGAACGGTGTGATCAGATGCTTTAACAATTTACAAATGGTGCGGTTTACATCCTAAGAAACTGAAGTGATGAAATGCTTGTAGCTTCCGATTTCTTAGACTATAGAGATGATTGGCACCATTCCAGTCTCCAATCAGCTCTATGGTCAGTTAAACACCGGCTGCATTCTCAGGTTCCCCCGATGGCACGGGACTGCCCGAGAAGGCTGTGGAAGGCAGCGGGGGAGGGGGGCATCTTCTCCCACTGCTTGTAAAAGCAATCCTGCTGCAGGCATCATCCTGGTATAACCATTCAAAATCCAGTGATGTACCAGTACGTCGCTGGTCCTTGTTGGGTGTATATGCCATGTTCTTTTTTTTTTTTTCTATGCAGCCTGTGGGCTGAATGAAAAGAAGAGAAGAAATCTCTGCCAGAAAAAAAGTGTGTGGTATGCCCACCATTAGAATATACCTCCCTGTATCCACCCACTTCTAATGGTGGGCACACATGAAATGTACCAAAAAAAATTATAAAAAATATACAGTATCTCACAGAAGTGAGTACACCTCTCACATTTTTGTAAATATTTTATTATATCTTTTCATGTGACAACACTGAAGAAATGAAACTTTACAACAAAGTAGTGAGTGTACAGCTTGTATAACAGTGTAATTTTGCTGTCCCCTCAAAATAACTCAACACACAGCCATTAATGTCTAAACTGCTGGCAACAAAAGTGAGTACACCCCTAAGTGAAAATGTCCAAATTGGACTCAATTAGCCATTTTCCCTCTCCGGTGTCATGTGACTCATTAGTCGTACAAGGTCTCAGGTGTGAACGGGGAGCAGGTGTGGTAAAGTTGGTGTTATCGCTCTCACTCTCTCATACTGGTCACTGGAAATTCAACATGGTAAAGAACTTTGAGGATCTAAAAAAAAAAAAAAAAAAAAAAAAGAATTGTTGCTCTACATAAAGATGGCCTAGGATACAAAAAGATTGCGAAGACCCTGAAACTGAGCTGCAGCATGGTGGCCAAGACCATACAGCGGTTTTAGAGGACAGGTTCCACTCAGAACAGGCCTCGCCATGGTCAACCAAAGAAGTTGAGTGCACGTGCTCGGCATCATATCCAGAGGTTGTCTTTGAGAAACACTTATGAGTGCTGCCATCATTGCTGCAGAGGTTGAAGGGGTGGGAGGGGAGGTCAGCCTGTCAGTGCTCAGACCATACGCCGCACACTGCAATAAATTGGTCTGCATGGTTATCGTCCCATAAGGAAGCCTCTTCTAAAGATGATGCACAAGATAGCCCGCAATCAGTTTGCTGAAGACAAGCAGACTAAGGACATGGTTTACTGAAACCATGTCCTGTGGTCTGATGAGACGAAGATAAACTATTTGGTTCAAATGGTGTCAAGCGTGTGTGACGGCAACCAGGTGAGGAGTACAAAGACAAGTGAGTCTTGCCTACAGTCAAGCATGGCGGTGGGAGTGTCATGGTCTGGGGCTGCATGAGTGCTGCTGGCACTGGGGAGCTACAGTTCATTGAGGGAACCATGAATGCTAACAACATGTACTGTGATATACTGAAGAAGAGCATGATCCTCTCCCTTCGGAGACAGGGCCGCAGGGCAGTATTTCAACATGATAACGACCCCAAACACACCTCCGAGATGACCACTGCCTTAGTAAAGAAGCTGAGGGTAAAGGTGATGGACTGGCCAAGCATTTCTCCAGACCTAAACTCTATTGAGCATCCGTGGGGCATCCTCAAAATGGAAGGTGGAGGAGCGCAAGGTCTCTTACATCCACCAGCTCCGTGATGTCATCATGGAGGAGTGGAAGACGACTCCAGTGGCAACCTGTGAAGCTCTGGTGAACTCCATGCACAAGAGAGTTAAGGCAGTGCTGGAAAATAATGGTGGCCACATACAATATTGACACTTTGGACCCAATTTGGACATTTTCACTTAGGGGTGTACTCACTTTTGTTGCCAGCGGTTTAGACATAAATGGCCGTGTGTTGAGTTATTTTGAGGGGACAGCAAATTTACACTGTTATACAAGCTGTGCACTCACTACTTTACATTGTAGCAAAGTGTCATTTCTTCAGTGTTGTCACATGAAAAGAAGGAATAAAATATTTACAAAATGTGAGGGGTGTACTCACTTCTGTGAGATACTGTATATGCTGAAGCATAGGGGCCATCCACCCACTGGCCACCCCAGATCCCCATGCTTCGGCATATACGTTTTCTTTTTTTTTTTTTACTGAGGATGAAAAATCTCATCCAACAGCACTGCACACACCTACTTATGTATATTCTGAGAGCAAGCGCCTGTTGCAATCAGAATAAAAATAAAGTTGGTGTTGCAGCTGTATGTCTTTCCTGCAAAGAAAACAGCAATGGTTAACAATAAAACAGTAAAATCGTAACCGTAGAACAGTAACAACGACAAAAAAAAAAAAAAAAAACTATTTTGGTTTCTAAAAAAATTTTTTGTACTTGTACTTTGTGGGTTTTTTTTTTACTTTTGTTAACTTGAACTTAAACCAGATTGTAGGGTCTCTCAAAAACTGTGTAGGGTCTCCTGAACTGTGCCATGCTGTACCCTATACTAATACTTCACTAGTGTGTGGTAGAGACAAAAGCAGTCCTTGAGGCAGAGACCAGGTTGGCCAGGACAGAAAGGACAAAAAAAGCGGGTATCACGCCTAATTTCATGTCTGCTACAGACACATCTTTTTGGGGGTGTCCTTTGGGTTGGGGTACCAGGAATGGATTTGGGAAAATGCCTCTCATGCAGCCGGCTAACTGCATCTGTGTTGGGGATTTGGGCCACAGCACCTTCTGGATAGAAAAGGGCCATGATGATCTCTTCCTGGAATTTTAGGAAGGATCCACTTCGTCCAGTTGCTTTGTAAAGCACAAAAGCATTATATAGAGCCAACTGAAATAAACAGACACTTTTTTGTACCAGCGTCTGGCTTTTTGGGAAACCAAGTACAGCTTCATTATCTGGTCACTGAAGTCCACCCCTCCCATGTTAAGGTGATAGTCATGGACACAGAGTGGCTTCTCAACACCAGCTGCCGTGGCAATTTGGATGGTCATGTCTGCGTGAATGGAAGACAAAACGAAAACATCCCGTTTGCCATTCCACTTCACTGCGAGCAATTCCTCATTTCTCAAGCAGGCTTTTTTCCCCTTTTTAAGATGGATATTAACTCCAAATGATACCAATTAAACTACCTGAGGCATTCTTTAGTATAATTAAAAAAACCCTGACAAGATTTATCTGGAGGAATAAAAAGCCTAGAATTAGTTATGACATCTTAAGTAGAGACAAAGCGAATGGAGGTCTGGGAGTACCAGACATAAAAAGATACTATAACTTAGTAATACTGGCGAGAATTTTTGATTGGACATATAATGCACAAGAGAAAAGTTGGCTAAAAATAGAAAATATATTAAGTCACACGAATTTAAGTAAAAATATTTGGTTACCTCCTCAATACCGTGGACTAGCAGATAACACAAGTTTGTTTACACGTAATTGTCACGGGTCCCCCACACGCCACACCCACAGCGTTCTAGCTAACCAAGGCGCGCACGTGCGGCCGTGACTTGGGGTAAGAGGGAATAAGGGGGACTTAACTTTGAATATATAAAACCGTATATAAGACCGGCCATGATAAAAATTTTCCCAGCCTGCACTACCCCCTGGCCACCACCAGAGGGAGACTCCACTCCAATCCAGATGGCTGACCACACACAGGCAGATACAAATCTTATATACAATCTGGTGCACAGATTAGAGTTGAGGAGCAGCTTAGCAATTACAAACCCTTCTAGGGTCCCTCCAGCTATCCTACAAGCCAGAACCCCAGTGTTAATCACTCTTCCACTGTCCACACACACCCCCACACCACAAAAGGTAGCCTGCCACCACCCAGCAGTTTATCCGCAGAATGGTCTACTGGGACACCCCACACACACAGATCTCCGTCTGGCAGATCTGTTACCTTTACAATCTGCACGCAATCTGCCCACACGCTGTGCAATTGCATACAGATTGGCAATGAGCTTGACCGAGCGTTTAAAGGCACTATCATACAATACAATCTAAACTCTCCGGAGATATGAGCCTGTGCTTAAATACACAGAAGTCACTAATTAATTTTAAAATTTAATATCCCAAAAGTGGGCAGTGCATAAAATATGTACAAAATATAAAAAATTATAGAAATACAAAAAATACAAGAAGACACACAGACTATTCACTATAAAATAAAAGGGAATAAAACAGAATAAAACTTTTACCCAGATTTACCCTGTGACTGGAGCAAGTCAGAAAAAGTCCATAATCCGTTAGTCGATCGAACCAGCTCCATACGAATTACCCTTGCCAAATGTTCGTGTCTTCAATTTATGGGGATATGGACATAGGCGGGACATTACTCCTCGGCCAATTGACCCTGGGGGGTGTTCCTGTACCCGCCCACAGGATGCTGCCCTGCCCCAAGTCAATCGGACCAAGACCGGCTTGAATCACCAAGTCTGGGGTTGGATTTCCGACACCAGCGCATCATTCCGATCGCAACAGTACCAATCACTGTTCGGCTGATGCAATCCAGCGCCACCTAACCATTTCCTGCATTTTCCTGGCATTCTACATAGGCCACAAATATAGTTTTTATACGCCGATGTGACCCACAGAGTGCCCCATCAGAAGGAAGTATTTTCATCTCTCTGCAACTATTTTAGCTTTTATGAGGGATGAAACATACCCCTTTGATGTATGTATATTCTTTTAGAGCTCCCAATGTCAGATCGGAGACCCCCTGGTGTCATGAAGCAGAAACTTCTGTGTTTCTCTTTTCAACTTCAGGAAGGTGGCAAAGTCTAATTATGTATAGGTGACAAAATCTTATTAGCACCCAGGTGCCACTTCCAGCCTGAAGAAGCTGCTTTGTCTCTTTTCAGATGTTAATTGATGACAATCTGTCTCTGCATACCTATGCCTGAATACATCTTTAAGGACAAGGACTGAAACTTTCGATTTACGATTACATATTGCTACAAGTCACATTTTATCTACTCAAATCTGTACAATTTAAGTCACAGTAATGTCTTGAGAGTTTGGGATGTTCTACACAAGCAAATGGGGTGGGAATTTAATTCACTGTTAATGCCTCTTGGGAATACAGATTTTTTCCCTCCAGGTAAAGAAAACATTACAGGGAAGTGGACAAGGAAGAAAGATGTTCAACTAAGAGAGATAATGAATGGAGAGGAAATATATTCACTTAAGGAATTGGAAAGCAAGAGGGAAATATTCACGAGAATGGATGAATGGCGTTATTTTCAGATGAAACCCTTTATAGGGAACCTCCCAAAGCCACAAAAAAAAAAAAAAAAAAAAAAAAAGAAGGAGGATCGGAACTCTTTTGAGCACTTATTAGAAACACAAGGAGATGGGAAGCACGGGATTTCTAGAATGTATAAGATTCTCAAAGGTTTAAATACGGTTATAAGACCACCATTTATGGAAGAATAGGAAAGGGATCTAGGAGTAACAGTTGATGAGAAAAAACAGAAGAAAATGTATTTCTTAATTCATGGCATTGGAAATATGAAGGAGGTGGAAATGAATTATAAATGTTTGGCAAGATGGTACATCACACCGAATGTAGCACACAGGATAAGTGGGGATAATTCACCTTTATGTTGGCGTAGATGTGGAGAAAGAGGCGCAATGTTTCACTTGTGGTGGGAGTATTATAAAATTCAGGAGTATTGGGGAGATATAGTACAAGTAATATAGGAAATAATGGGAGGTTAATATCCCAAAGCAGCCAGAGATTTGTCTTTTCTATGGTTTTGAGTTGTCAGTAAAAAAAAAATATAAAAAAAAAAAAAAACAGGATTAGTGTACTATCTGAATGCAGCGAAGAGTTTGATACCTACATTTTGGAGGGAAAAACAGGTACCAAGAGTAAAGGATTGGATAGAAAGTGTAGAGAAGATTTATAGAATGGAGGAACTTTACCATATGGATGAAGATAGAATGGAGATTTTCCGTATAAGATGGGACAAGTGGGAAAGATTACTACATCACTGACCTAATATCCAAATACCGCCCAGCACGCACACTCTGCTCCTCACAAGACCTCCTTCTCTCTAGTTCCCTGGTCTCCTCCTCCCATGCCCGCCTCCAGGACTTCTCCAGGGTGTCACCCATCCTCTGGAACTCCCTGCCCCAACCCATCAGATTATCACCTACTCTCCTCTCGGCGCACCCTGAAAACCCTTCTCTTCAGGGAAGCCTACCTTACCCCCTGCTAACCTGCCGACCTCCTCCACTCTTCCTACCACTCCATCCCCCACAGCTATCTCCTCCTGTACCACTATCCCCTCCCTACTAGATTGTAAGCTTGAAAGAGCAGGGCCCTCAATCCCCTCATGTTTTGCATTGTACTGGTATTGTTCTGTCACATGTTCTGTCCCCCTTTGTAATGTACAGCGCTGAGCGAACCATTGGCGCTTTATAAATACTGTATAATAAGAATAATTAAAAAAATCAAATGTATACCTGGAATATATGTAATAAAGAAAAGAAGATATGGAGGATATTCGTAATATTGAAATAGTAGTATTCTTCAAATAAGATCAGTAAAATAAACAGGAAAGAACATAGTCAGGGCTGGGTAGAAAAGGCTGAGGGGTTGGGGGGGGGTATAGGGTTTGGGATATGTAGGGTGGGTGGAGAAAGGGAGAGGGGGAAAAAAAAAGGACATGTATATTATATAGGGCGTGCTTGTTGGAGCCCAACCTCTGTAGCTGTAAGGTAAAGGTGCCAGATGGATATCAGGGATGGATGGATGGGAGCAGTGACACTGAGGCAGCTCTTCTTAGAGTGAAAGCAAGGCTCTAATGCAGTAACAAGAAAAAAAAAGGAAGGCGCCTCTAAGTGCAGTATTAACAATTTATTAGTAAACAAGGGAAAATTTGCACTTACAAGATAAACGGTTAAAAAGACTCATCATGTGGTAATTAGATCCAGGTGGGACATCCAGCCGTCCAGCAGCAAACTATGCCTATAGGATCAGGAAGTAGAATCCAGGATGTGCCTGTTCAACAAAAATTAAGCTTGGAGAGCAGAGTCAGATGTAGCAGGTGAAGGGGGCGGTAATGCATTTCGGAGCATGCTCAATAGGCTCCTTCTTCAGACCTGAGCCCCAGTAGAACCCTGACATTTATAGTGTCACTCATTATACATTATAGTGTGAAGGGAATGGGAGGGAGGCAAGTAATTCCTGGGTCCTAAGGACCTACATGTTTTCCTGCATCGTACAGGAAAATACAAGTATAAAAAAGATATAAAAAACAGAAATAAAAAAAAAAAACACACAAGAGAATAGCTCTAATGCTTTTGGGTTGAAAAGTATACAAGTGTGTATGTATACATATAATATCTAAAAAATGGCATATTTGATAGAAGGGAAATAGAAAATTACAATTAAATCTAAAAATAAATAGAATGGAACAATGGAGGTGAAAATAAATAGTAATAATGAATAAATTAATGAGGTAATGAAAAAGGTAGATTATTGTACCATAAATAAAAAAATTTAGAGAAATAAATATAAAAGCAAAATAAAAACAAAGTTTGAAAAACGCATTTTAATAAAAATGCATTTTAATAAATGGGCTTGCTATAATAGTATGTGAATTTTATGTATCTCCTTACTATCCCTTTGTGATGTACTAAAAGGGATCGTACTAAAAGGGATCGTAGTTAAGTGAGAGAGGGATAAGGAAGGGATATACCTAAATTAGTTGGAAAAAGTACAAACAGCTGTATAAGGATATTGTGTTGATATTTATAACTACCATTTGGAAGGAAGCGAATGTCTCTATAAAATGGAGCTTATTTCAAGCTCTTCATTTAGGCCACCAGGGGATAACACATCCAAGGTGTAGATCCAAAACTATTCCCTGACAGACGCAAAAAGCACTCTGCAAGAGGGAGGTCCCGTGGCATTCCTTCAATGATCCACACACTAAGACCGTCAGTGGATAGTGACATTCAAGGAAATGTCTGGGTACGCTATACTGATCTTTTCCATCCTCTATAAGGCAACGGTGCTCGCCAAAACGTTTACAAAGGGTACGTGTGGTTCTACCCACATAGTTCAGACCACAAGGACAAATTAGACAATAGACCACATATTCAGAAGAACATGTGTAAAATTGCTTAATCTGATATGATATCCCTTTAACAGTAAACTCCTTTTGTCCATGATGAATAAACTGGCAATATCTTACAGGGTTTTTTGCACTGATACATACCAACAATAGGGGAAAGGGTGAGAGGAACAGTGTTCTCTATCTTAGAATTAAGTTTGCTGGGTGCTATTTTCCCTTTTAAGTTGGGAGCTTTCCTGTATGAAAACTTGGGTTGTTGTGGTAAAAGTGATTTGAAGTAAGGGTCTTGATGCAAGATTGGCCAGTGTTTGCGTATAGCATATTCCATTTGCTTATGATGACTATGGAACTGAGTGACAAATCTAATCTGTGATGGCATATTGTCAGTAGGATGTTCTGATGTTGTAGGGCCATTGGTATAAAGTATGTGGGCTTCTTCTACAATATCCAAAGGGTAGCCCTTCTCGATAAATTTATTTTTAAGTATTGTACCTTGTGAAATGTAGTCAGATTGCTGGGTGCAGTTTTATAGAAACATTTGCTTCCTTCCAAATGGTGGTTATAAATATCAACACAATATCTTTATACAGCTGTTTGTACTTTTTCCAACTAATTTAGGTATATCCCTTCCTTATCCCTCTCTCACTTAACTACGATCCCTTTTAGTACATCACAAAGGGATAATAAGGAGATACATAAAATTCACATACTATTATAGCAAGCCCATTTATTAAAATGCGTTTTTATTAAAATGCGTTTTTCACACTTTGTTTTTATTTTGCTTTTAGATTTATTTCTCTAAATTTTTTATTTATGGTACAATAATCTACCTTTTTCATTACCTCATTGATTTATTAATTATTAATATTTATTTTCACCTCCATTGTTCCATTCTATTTATTTTTAGATTTAATTGTAATTTTCTATTTCCCTTCTATCGAATATTCCATTTTTTAGATATGTTATTATATGTATACATACACACTCGTATACTTAACCCAAAAGCATTAGAGCTATTCTCTTGTGTTTTTATTTCTATTTTTATATCTTTTTTATACTTGTATTAATTCCTGTACGATGCAGGAAAACATGTAGGTCCTTAGGGCCCAGGAATTACTTGCCTCCCTCCCATTCCCTTCACACTATAAAAATGTCAGGGTTCTACTGGGGCTCAGGTCTGAAGAAGGAGCCTATTGAGCATGCTCCAAAATTCATTACTGCCCCCTTCACCTGCTACATGTGACTCTGCTCTCCAAGCTTCATTTTTGATGCACAGGCACATCCTGGATTCTACTTCCTGATCCTATAGGCATAGTTTGCTGCTGGACGGCTGGATGTCCCACCTGGATCCAATTACCACACGATGAGTCTTTTTAACCGTTTATCTTGTAAGTGCAAATTTTCCATTGTTTACTAATTAAATTGTCAATACTGTACTTAAGAGGCACCTTCCTCTCTTTCTGGGAAAAAAAAAAGGATACCAAGAGTAAAGTTAATACTTTGATATAACGCCAGATAATGAGTATTTTATGTTAGTATGTATTTATTGGCTTTTGTATATGTAAAATGGTATAATGAAAATAATAAAATATTTAAATACATTTACAAGCCGTTGGGAGAAGCCCTGGTGATTAGGTCGCACGGTGCCACATGCCAATTCCAAGATTGAACAAATGTCTAAATAGTGATATGCTTGAATAAAAATAGTCCAAAAATGGTACCCCATACGGAAAAAGGATGACAAGTCCCAAGCTATCTTGCCACAGGTCCCCATGTATTCTGGGCATCCAAGGGGCTCCACGTGACTAAATTTTCCCTCATAAATCCGAAACTTATATGTATAGCCTGTTGTCCTCTCACAGGTCTTGTATATCTTGACCCCATATCTAGCACACTTGCTGGGGAGAAATTGTTTGAATGCAAGGCAGCCAGAAAAATTAATGAGGGACTCAAACGCAGATGTTTTGCTGGGGAGTATAGACACCTGCAAAATTTTGGTTAAGGTGATTCACGAGGGGCCGAATTTTGTGGAGTCTGTCAAATTCATGGTCACCCCGAGGATGACAAGTGTATTGTCACTGAAATGCATACAACAAATTATACTCTCATATCTATGCCTGGTCATGGCAGCAGAGGACACGGGTATATGATGAATCAGGTCTGTGGACCAATACAACCGCAGTTCATTTTTGTTAGTAATGCCTATGTTTAGGCCTAAAAAAACGTAACATTTGGAAACCGTAATGTGGTTCCATGCGAATGGTCTGGCAAGGTGTTTGAATTTGGGTTGGCAGCGATAAACTGTTGTGCATATAAATTACTTTGATCTAACAATCAGTGCCTACAAATCTTCTGTGAAAAACAGCTCTCAAAAAAACAAAGGGAGTAGTTAAATTTGCTGTTTCCACCTGAATTCCAGGTTGGGCAGTGAATGGAGGAAGTACAGGTACTGCAGAATTTGAGGGCTGCCAATCGGGATTTGCAAGCACACCTGGCAGGATGCTAGGGGCTCTACTAGCCTGTGTGCAAACTCTTGGAGGTTGAGAGACACTACTTGTGCTCGTCACAGCACCAGCTTGTATTGCACTTATGGGACTCGCCACGTCACCAAGTGATACTGCAGTGCTGGTATGTGAAAGACCAGGATGCACTAGGCTGCTGCTGCTCGCCAGTTCACCAAAAGGTAAAACGGGACTAGTACTGGCACTCTGCTGCATATGAGACAAATCATGCAATTGTAACATCTCAGCAACCTGGGAATGGGGTCGGGTACACCTGACCTTAGCAGAGACCTCTTTTCTCCATTGTCTGAGCCATCTGTCAGGGTGCCGCTGCTGTCTACAGGTTCGTATTCTGAGGCTGATTGTATCAGTGAGTCTTCCCTTTCACTGCCACCTGACATGCTCAGAATCCTGTAGGCCTCTTCACTAGTGTACCTTTCCATTGACATTTTGGCCACTAAATTCATAGGTACCTAGTGTGACGCACAGTAAAGAGAGCACATGGCTGTCAGACTGCTTGAAAAGCTACCAAAAAAAAAAAATAACCAGCAAGTGCTAACAGAGATCGGGCCTGATTCTGCGAACACTGTGGTTTTGTGTGCTTGTGTGCAATGTATCAAGCCACAGCGACCTACTGACACTGCACTTGCCTGGGGGGGTGTAAGCATAGGGGCTAAACGCAGGTGCTGCCAGGTTTCGGGGCTGTTCCCGCTAACGCTGCGTTTTTGGGGACACTATACTGTGAATGCTGGTATAGTGCTGATCTGATCAAAGATGCTGATCCGTTCAGACACTATACTAGCAATGGAGGTTTATTGTGTATGTGAGCGTGTTCCTGGCAATAAAGGGGTTAAATGTGATGAGTCTACTTGAAGGCTAGCAATAAAAAACACTTGGTGGAATGCTAAAACTGTTTACTACCATTATGCAAGTCTAAAAAAAATTTCAAGTTTAAAATTGATTATTTTCAATTCAAGAAAACTCTGCTTACCATGCAATTCATAGCAAAATGGTTGTGTTGAGTCTGAAGATCCATAGCTTGATTGTGACTGATGCCAATATCAGTGTAGCTTGTTAAAAACAAACCTTTATTATGTGTTATCCAATCAAACATCTAAAAGAAAAACAGACATAAGTATTATAGTCACGCTTGTGTAAACAGTTTTGATTAAATCAAGCACAATAGTTACTACAGTCAATATTTTGCTATTAATATGACAGGTTTTTTTTTTTCATCCAAGCAAGGTGGTTGAAAAAAGGCAGTGAAAAAACACTTACAAATGAAATTCCACAAATGTTTGTGAAAACTTTTTTAATGAACATATAAAAAGAGAACACAAGAGTTGAGTAACAGTAAATGTAATCCCTCACTTTGTAAAAAAAAAACTGAATTCAGTTTAAAATAGAAATGAAACGCAAAAACATTTGTGCACAAAAAATAAAAAAATAAAAAAGTTACAAATGCTTTTTTTCTCTTTTTTTTTTTTTTTAAAGAAATCACATTCCCTCTGTTCTCAGCTACATAAGAGCTAGGGAAGGAAAACTATCAGGACATTAAACTTGGTGAATGGCTGTGCAGGGGAAAGGTCAGGGCAAGTCTGACCATTAGAGGAGAGCACACTGAGATCCCAGCACTTGCTAGAGAACGGGCCATGGTGTTCCACTGCTTAGCGCGGTCAGTTTTTTTTTATAGGAAAGCAGATGGACTGGCAGGAACCCCACATATTTGACACAAAGGAAGCAGAACAGAATACTTTTTCATACAAATACATGGTACAGCAAGCACCTACAGTCAGGTCAATAAATATTGGGACATCAACACAATTCTAACATTTTTGGCTCTATACACCACCACAATGGATTTGAAATGAAACAAACAAGATGTGCTTTAACTGCAGACTGTCAGCTTTAATTTGAGGGTATTTACATCCAAATCAGGTGAACGGTGTAGGAATTACAACATTTTGCATATGTGCCTCCCACTTGTTAAGGGACCAAAAGTAACGGGACAATTGGCTTCTCAGCTGTTCCATGGCCAGGTGTGTTATTCCCTCATTATCCCAATTACAATGAGCAGATAAAAGGTCCAGAGTTCATTTCAAGTGTGCTATTTGCATTTGGAATCTGTTGCCAAAACAACTGTTTGGAACTGTTTGAAACATTCTTAAAAAGAAGGAACGCACCGGTGAGCTCAGCAACACCAAAAGACCCGGAAGACCACGGAAAACAACTGTGGTGGATGACCGAAGAATTCTTTCCCTGGTGAAGAAAACACCCTTCACAACAGTTGGCCAGATCAAGAACACTCTCCAGGAGGTAGGTGTATGTGTGTCAAAGTCAGCAATCAAGAGAAGACTTCACCAGAGTGAATACAGAGGGTTCACCACAAGATGTAAACCATTGGTGAGCCTCAAAAACAGGAAGGCCAGATTAGAGTTAGCCAAACTACATCTAAAAAAGCCTTCACAGTTCTGGAACAACATCCTATGGACAGATGAGACCAACATCAACTTGTACCAGAGTGATGTGAAGAGAAGAGTATGGAGAAGGAAAGGAACTGCTCATGATCCTAAGCATACCACCTCATCAGTGAAGCATGGTGGTGGTAGTGTCATGGCGTGGGCATGTATGGCTGCCAATGGAACTGGTTCTCTTGTATTTATGGATGATGTGACTGCTGACAAAAGCAGCAGGATGAATTCTGAAGTGTTTCGGGAATATTATCTGCTCATATTCAGCCAAATGCTTCAGAACTCATTGGACGCCGCTTCACAGTGCAGATGGACAATGACCCAAAGCATACTGCAAAAGCAACCAAAGAGTTTTTTAAGGGAAAAGAAGTGGAATGGTATGAAATGGCCAAGTCAATTACCTGACCTGAATCCGATTGAGCATGCATTTCACTTGCTGAAGACAAAACTGAAGGGAAAATGCCCCAAGAACAAGCAGGAACTGAAGACAGTTGCAGTAGAGGCCTGGCAGAGCATCACCAGGGATGAAACCCAGCGTCTGGTGATGTCTATGCATTCCAGACTTCAGGCTGTAATTGACTGCAAAGGATTAAAAAGTGAAAGTTTAATTTATGATTATTATTCTGTCCCACTACTTTTGGTCCCTTAACAAGTGGGCGGCACATATGCAAACTGTTGTAATTCCTACACCGTTCACCTGATTTGGATGTAAATACCCTCAAATTAAAGCTGACAGTCTGCAGTTAAAGCACATCTTGTTCGTTTCATTTCAAATACATTGTGGTGGTGTATAGAGCCAAAAATGTTAGAATTGTGTTGATGTCCCAATATTTATGGACCTGACTGTATAACTTATATGAAAATGGGGTTTACATACTCTCTAAGCAGTACCAAATGCAGTATAGCCTTAAAATAAAAAAAAATAAAAAAATGTACAGCTCATTACTTTAGAGTTAGCGTTTTTAAAGCATGTCAAGACAAAATAAATACAAATGTAGTGCATATCTGCAACATAAGCACATTTCCCTATGCACTCAGCTTCTAAAGTTTATATTACCCAGCATTTCATATTCCTGAAATTTGTATGCTGTACCATGTACTTGTGTTACTAAGTGTCCTGTTCTCTGTGTTGCTTCCTTTGTGTGAAATCCCTGGTGATCGTGTTAGTCCCTATGCTTTCGTATTTCAAACTGACAAAACTAGACACAGACATCCCAGTATGGTCAGTTTTCTGCCTGTGCTGGGAACTCAGCCTGCATGTCCTCCAATGGTGAGACTTGTGCCGACACGCCTCCCTGCACAGAGTGTCTGTGTGTAAATATATATATATATATATATATATACACACATACATACATACATACATACATATACATACATATATATATATATATATATATATATATATATATATATATATATATATATATATATACATACATACATACATACATATATATATATATACACACACACACACACATACACACACACACATATACACACACATATACACACACGAGACCAAGTTTCATTCATGACAATGATATCTGCACTTGAAGAAAACATACAAAGTTTTTAAAAATGAACCGAATGCTGCCACCACATCTAAGTATTGTAAGTTGCACTGCTACTTGAATAAAAAAAGCTCTGTGCCTGTAAAGATACTGAGTTATTCCCAAATGATGTTTCTTCTAGTAGTGTCAAAACTCATGAGTCCCTCAGGCACTCAGAGGTTTCTTCTGTATACCTGTACCTCTCTACTGAGCATTAACCCATGTGCCCCTTTACAACTCTTGATACATACTGATGATAAACATATTATAACTTTTATATAAAAAATACATTAACTAGAGCTATAAAAACAAGGTGGCTCAAAAAGGTCACCCTCATCTGAATTTACCTTGTATTACTACGCAGATATAACTGAAACCACTATGACAGCTACAGAGTTTAAAGGAAAAAAATAAAAACCTATAGTAAATATGTAATGGGAATATTTATATACAATATGATACAAAAACATCCTTTCTCTGTAGTAATAAAACACCAGTAAAACCCATACCAGCAAAAAAAAAAAAAAAAATGTATTTTTTTGTAAGAATTGTGAGTATTGAAAAACAAAAGCCAATATCCCTTTTAAACATATGAAGATTATCAAGCAGCACACAAAATTGTATTTCAGAACGCTCAAAAGGGAAGATCTCACAAACATTGTAGAGTCTAGGCTGTCAGGGATGGGGTGGGGGAAGTATGTTATACATTAGAAGGGGGGGACGGGAGGGGGAACAGGATACCAAGATGTAAGTTAATATATTTGATATTGTGTCAGGTAAATCTGAATTTTATATTTTGATAGGTATATTGTTTGTATTTATAAATTGGTAACTTGAAAAATCTATAATAAAATATCGAAATTAAAAAAAAAAAAAAAAAAAAGCAATCCTAGTGGCTAAGTAGCCGAAGGATTACTTCTACAAGCAGGAGAAGGAGATGCGCGCCCCCCCCCCGCCTTCCACAGCTCAGGAAATCTGAGAATGCATCCAGCGTTTCCTCTAGCTGACCACAGAGCTGATTGGAAAAGATAAAAATGGACAGCTTAAAAATAAAAATTATCTAAAACTAAAGCACCCTTGTCCCCCAGCGCAAGCACAACGGTGTACGCAAGTGTCGGCCCCATGTCGGTATGTAAACAGTAATTGTACCATGCATGTGAGGTATCACCGCGAACATCAGCTTGAGGGCAGTAGTTCTAGCACTAAACATCCTATGTAAATCTAAAGTAGTAGCCTGCAGTTTTTTTAATCAATCTATGGATATTAAAATGTGTGCAGCTTGTTGACATTGCACAGGGCATGCACTGTTTTAAAGCATGTCATGTTTGGTATATATTTACTCAGCATAACATCATCTTTTATATTTTACCAAATGATTGGCCAATATATTGTGTTTTTGTGCAGCAAAATAAAAAAAAAAAGTTATTTTTTAAATTGCGTTAAGGAAAAAAAAAAATCACTGAGCAAGTATACTGTGACATAAAAAAAGTGCAACACCCATCATTTTATTCTCTAGGGCATCTGCTTTAAAAAAAAATATGTTTGGGGGTTCAAAGTAATTTCCTAACAAAAAATACAGATTTTCTTCATGTGAACAAAATGTGTCAGAAAAAGTTTGGTCTTAAAGTGAAGAAGAGTGAGTGATCTGTGGCATAAATTTCTAATGCTTTGAATAAAATGCCAAGAAAACAACCCCCCCCCAATGACTCCTTTTTGGAAAGTAGACACCCAAAACTATTTTCTGAGAGGCATGTTGAGCCAATAGAAGAATTCATTTTTTTATAATACCACTATCAGTTGACCGTGGGATATTTAGTAGCAAGGAAATTTCATGGATGGACTTATTGCACAGATGGCAACCTATCACGGTACCACGCGTGAATTCGCTGAGCTCCTGAGAGCGACCCATTCTTTCACAAATGTTTGTAGAAGCAGTCTGCATGCCTATATTGCTTGATTTTATACACCTGTGGCCATGGAGGTGATTGGAACACCTGAATTCAATGATTTGGAGTGGTGTCACAATACTTTTGGCAATATAGTGTATATATCTATCTCCCTTTAATGCCCAGGGGATCGTGGATTCCTTGATGTCCAACCTAAATTTAGCTGTGTCAGAATGTGTCAGTTAAATAGACAATTAACTTGCATGTCTTAATTTTTTTTTTTTTTTAATGCAAAATCACTTAAAGGACACAAGATTTTAATTTGTACACGGTTTAAATAGAAACCCTGTGCTGTTTTTTCTTTTCTTTACAAATGCATAAGCATATAAAATAGTTTTTCCTAGGTTACGATTTTAATTTTATTATTAAAACTGTAATCTAACATTTACAGCATCAATGCTATGGCACTGCAGCCTTTTTCAGTGACGCCTTCAGCTTGCAAGTGATCACTAAGTGACAGTTTACATAGCAATTACATTAATAAGAACCACGATGCTTAGTTTCTGAACACCTGTAAGACTCAAGCAGTTAGTGTGACAGTCCTCAGCTGCTCGAAGTGTCAGGTGGTAGCTCTAAAAAGGGGAGAACAATTATAGAAACATATGATGTATCATGGTGGGGAATGTTTAAATACAGTCAGCAGGTAGAGAGGGGTTTAAATGCTAGATCAGCAATGGGCAAACTATGGCCCGCGGGCCACATACGGCCCGGCGGACCTTTTAATCCGGCCCGCGGAGCTATGCTCCCGCTAGGCTCCTCTCACAGTCCGCCCTGAAGACCGGTGTAGCATGAAAATCTGTCTCCTATGAGGATCTGTCCCCCTCGACGTATCTGCGCATGTGCCGGAGATCGCCGATCGGCTGCTAATGCCTGAAACTGGCACATGCGCAGATACGTTGAGGGGGACAGATCCTCATAGGAGACAGATTTTCATGCTACACCGGAACGGCGCGGGAACACGGCGAGAGGAACGCGCGGAGCAAAGGTAAGTGAATTGACACAGGGGGGACTTGGGGACTTAATATGGGGGGTGAATTAATATGGGGAATGAATGACTATATGGGGGATGAATGACTATGGGGGGATGAATGACTATGGGGGGATGAATGACTATGGGGGGATGAATGACTATGGGGGGATGAATGACTATGGGGGATTACTATGCTTACTATGGGGGAATATTACTATACTTACTATGGATGACACATACACATCATTCATCTACTCTTGGTCTGGCCCCCGGGTCCAATATATGAACCCATTGCGGCCCTCAAGTCAAAAAGTTTGCCCACCCCTGTGCTAGATAGTGGTTAATTAAGGACTGTTTTGCTAATTTAGCATAACGTAACATAACTCGGAACTGTATTTTGGCAATGGTTAAAACAAGGCTACAATGTTCCATTCCATTTTAATTTCTTTAACACAGTTAAATAAATAGGTACCTTCTCAGCATCTTGTTCAAACAGTCTTAGTTGAAAGCACTGGTCCAATTTCAACTTTCGCTGCTGCCACACCTGATGTAAATGGTGCCTCGTAGAATGAAGCCTGTCCAACATGGTAGAAACTTTGGGTAAAAAATTTTGAAGGTCAGCATTGCCAGAACTTGAATTTTTCTTAGGAAAACTTTCACTGTTCTGAATTCTTTGCAAAAGCATCTGTCCTTCATTATCAAGATCTTCAATTGGTGCCTTTGTAACCCTTTTTTTCAACTGAGAATGTGCCTCGATCATACTCCTGGCACCTTCCAAGTCTTGTGGCAGTTCTTTATTAGCAAGCATTTCCTGTAGCTCATCTAGTCGAGAAAGCATGTGGGTAGCGTTGGTAATAAACTCTTCAAATGCCACCCTGATTTCTATCCATTCTTCATGGTTATACTCCAAGCAACCATCAAATTCGGGGGTTAGCTGGGAGGGATCAACAACTTTGGTGAGGCCTTCCAAAGATACCAAGCTAGTCTGCAAAAGAGCAAAATTATTATGTTATTTATTAACTTTAAATTATTTGACTCAAAAATCACCAAAAAGAGGTTTTAGAACTAAAAGTTATCAGACACAACCAACTTCAGAATGTTGAAACCTAGGAAGGAGAGGGAATCAGAACATATGGAGCCAAGAGTTGGGCTTTAAACAAAAAACAAAAAATCAAAAAACACAATGGTATTATCCATATATCCCCTTCTTTACAATTTTGAACACTTCCCTTCAGAAATTAGATACCCGCTGTCATGTACTTGAAAATAACACTTTTATGTCAATTGTGACATACAAAAAGACAACCTTGGAACACCAACATCGAACGTTCCTGGCCGAATGCCCACTTCCATGATTTATTAAAAATTAAAGGTGATAAATAAAAGTCAAACAGAACACTGAGGTCATCTGGAAAGCACTGCTACCCATCCATTAGTCTTACAGGTTGGAATTTATCAAAACAAGAGCAGCCAGAATCTGTGTATGAGAACCAAGCAGCTTTGAAAAGGAAATCTAGAAATGTATTGGTTGCCACACACAGCTGCTCAAGATGCTGGCTGGTTCAGTTTTGATAAATTCCCCTCACAGCATGTCTAGAGAACCTGAAATGTCATTAGCAACAGAAAATTACCCTAGGTGTACAATGCACTTATGATCAATTACATTCCCTTATCAATGACATCCACAAAGAAACGTTTGTTAATACAATATAACTGGTTTTAAATGAAAATTACAATGTTATTACTTCTTGATCTTCAAATGTATCTAAATGTAATAAATAATAATAAATCTTACATTTAGATACATTACTTCTTGATCTTCAAATGTAATAAAATTATCCATATATCTTGTAAAAAAAATCTCATATGCATGAAAAGGGTTGGTCATTCTTTAGATGCCGCCCTTTCTTTTGGTGGCTCCAGGAAAAAAAAAAAAGTGTACGACGCAGCCATAAAGAGTATGTGCGTGGCATAACCCATTTCCACAGTGCACTATGCAGAAAATGTTTTTTAATTTTTGCTCTGCTGTAGGGCAAAACCAGATTTTCATTGCAAAGACACGAGTTTACATACATTTTCAAGCACGTTTCAAGCAGTGCTGTCTCATCAGTTTTTGTTTTTTTTTGCATAGGAATATGTAACATGAATTCTCTGCAAGAGAACGAAGAAAGCAATTCTTCTCCGTGTGCCCTGTTCACATCACAATATTGATGTCATGTCATTTTTTTTTCCGTGCAGAAAACTGCATACACATTACAGATTCCTGCTCAGAAAAAAATCTGCACATGATACTAGTGTTGTGTTGTGAACAGGGCACATAGAGAACAATTGTTTTCTTTGTGCTCTTGCATAACACGTGCAGAACTCAGAACTCACACATGGTGTGAACAAGGGCGAAAACAATTGCACTAATGCCCGCTGATCTCAACCAGAGACAAGGAACTAAATCGGTGTAGTTCCCAATCTTGTAATCCACATGACAGGCAATGATGATGATCAGTGGTAAGGTTTGTTTAGAAACAATCCACTTGCAGCTGTCACCGAGATTTCCTAGGACTTCTTTTGTGCCAGTGTTCAGACACTTGGAGGTATCTGCATATATCTCCAAAGGTAATGACTACAGATGCGGTGTGTGCCTGCGCATACTGTATGACCAAGAAAACGAATGAAGTGACTCAATAACAATTTCTTTGCACTTAGCCCAAGTTCGCACTGATGCTGTGAGGAATTCACACCAGTTTCTGTGCGATTTTTGCACCACATCATAATTCGCACCCAGTTCAAAAGAACCGCTGCGGAGGGGGGGGGTTTAAGTTAACAACACCCCGAAATCAGTTCTCAAAACACGGTACAGTGTGCAAAATCAGCTCGCATGAGTGTTTACACCCCTCATGAGATCCGACTCTGGTGCAGACAAAGAAAAAAAAAAGGAACCTTCACTTTTCTGGGGCAGATGCGGTGCCATTTGAGCCATACAAAATGTATGGCTCAAATTGCACTGCACAGAAATCGCATATGATTTGCACAGGAATGTGGTGCAGTTCCTGTGCGAATCACATGCGATGTGCCACACCACATCAACGTGAACCCGGGATAACATGTATGCACATATTGTGATGTGCATTGATTGTTTGCAGCACTATCTGGTACTTACAGTTGCTACTAAAAACAGAGCTTTGTTCTAAAGCGCAATATACCAATAGCCATTAAAACATAATAGTACAAATGGAAACAACCACAGACACTGTCTAACCGCTAAGAAACCGCAAGGTCAAAAAGTCCATGCGATTTCCCTGCGGCTGCATTTTTAACAAAGTGTGTGCACCTTATGTGCGAGGAATGCAAGCACGGCAGCCCGTTCAAATGAATGGGCTGCCGTGTCCCAGCAAAAGCGAACCTCACTGCCCGCACAACCGTGAACTAGGGCTAAAAGGGACACAGCTTAAATTTATCAAAATGATACTTGTCTTTAGAGAGCAACATAGCAATTTAGTCCCAAGATTTACTTTAAAACAGGCCATAGAGGAATCGAATAACAAACAAAATTTGTGTCAATCGTCGAATCGTTTTTTCGTATCCGTGTGCCAGCTGCGACACAAGATTTTCGTGCTGCAATCAAAAGTGCCTGATGCAACATTCTGTGATTTACTTTAAAAATTTAAACAATTGATGGCAATTGTATGAGCTATTTTAATTTTACGATGGACAGAACTTTAGTTTTTCAACTTCTCTATTGCCTGGTTTAGCTTCCATTCATATTTCGTGTTACAGAAAAGCAGAAAAATATTCTTACCTCAAACTCAAATTTGGAACTTCCAAAATTAGTTCTTTGCTTCTGCCAAAAATTGTCTGGCTTTATTATTAGTGCAACATGAATACAACAAGGAAAGGATTCTTGTAAAATCTTCAGTAATGGTTTAATGGAATCCCACTTAGAGCCACGCATATCTACAATTACTGTGAAACCTCTTTTGCAAACCTCTTCGCTGTAGAAAAAGAAAAGCAATAAAAAAAATATATAAGTTGCATACATGAAAATAAGTTGTACAATAATCAATTGTTAAATTAGGCTAGGTTCACATTGCTGAAAACTGATTTTCATTAGACTTTTAATGCGATTACATCACCAATTTGGATGTGGTTTCTGGAATCGCACCAATGTAGTACAGGAACCTTTTTGCAAAACTGTGCCATGGCAAGTTGCATTGATGTGAAAGAGCACCCTTGAAAATACCGTGCTTTCCATTGACTCTAGGCAAACCCCCTTCCTAGCCATAAAGTACTGTAAATTTAAAAGACAACTTTTGTTTTGGATAGAGTAGGAAATGGATAAAGCTGACCTGAAATCAAAAGTAAAGATAAAAAGGAAACCTCTAGAAATGTTACATAGTACCCTGAAAGATTTGTAAATCAGAATTCCTCCTAAAAGATACAAGTGCACTTCCTGTAACTTGAGCCTTATAGCTGCAGATCTGCAGTGCTGGATCATCTAAGGCCCTGTGCTTCTTATTGCTAGTCTCACCGGATTAGGAATGAGATATAGCAATGTCAGTACTGTGCTGCTCATTGTTCTCCATGCTGGAGAGAAAGCTGTACACGAGGACCTGAATGATCGCTCTCTTCACATTGTGAATCTGTGATTTCTGCGCCTTTCCGGACACTTTATAATCCCTTCAAATAGTCATTAGGAAGGTAGTTCTGACATGAGAAAGCTATCCACTACCAAGATGGCCACCTACACACACACAGACATGATTCAAAAGGCATAGTAGGTCAGTAATAAGAAAAGATCAGCAGCAGAGATCCTACAGGCAATACTAGTAACCAGTCCTTGTCCCATTGTCTATCCTGAACTCAGCGGCAAGACTCATCCACCTCACCAACCGCTCCACATCTGCCACCCCCCTCTGCCAATCCCTTCAATGGCTGCCGATTGCCCAACGCATCAAATTCAAACTGCTAACTCTAACCTACAAAGCCATTCACAACGCCGCCCCAAACTACCTAACCGACCTGATACCCAAATACTACCCTACACATGCCCTTCGCTCCTCACAGGATCTCCTATTCTCTAGCTCCCTGATCTCCGCCTCCCACGCCCGATTGCAGGATTTCTCCAGGACTTCCCCCATCCTCTGGAACTCCCTACCCCAATCCATCAGAATGTCACCTACCCTCCTCACCTTCAGGCGTACCCTGAAAACCCACCTCTTCAGGGAAGCTTACCCCACCCTCACCTAATAACTGACCTCCTCCACTCCTCCCACCACTCCATCCCCCACAGCCACTTCCTCCTGTACCACTACCCCCTCCCTCCTAGATTGTAAGCTTGAAAGAGCAGGGCCCTCGAACCCCTCATGTATTGTATTGTTTCTGTCTTGTCTCATGTTCTGTACCCCTTGCTATTGTACAGCGCTGAGCAAACCCTTTGGCGCTATATAAATACTGTATAATAATAATAATAATTGTGTCCAGAAAGGCAAGCAGAGGGCAATTTGCTTTTTTCATATATGCATAAATGACAGTCGGGGATTAAAACAAATAGGTCAGACTTTGCAGATGACACCAAGCTGTACAGTAGAATTACGTCCTTACAGGATGTGTCCAACATATAAGCCGATCTCAATGCACTGTTTAATTGGGCGACTACGTGGCAAATGAGGTTTAATACTGATAAATGTAAAGTTATGCACTTGGGGGTTCATTGGCTCCTGCTGCTGTCAATCACAGCCAGTGAGGCAATAAGCAGAAAGTGGGAGGCGGGGCAGAGCCACACTCTGTGTATGAATGGACAATGCCCATTTACAAGAGGACAGCTCGGAAGCGAGCCTACTTGAGTTCCCCCATAGCAAGGGGCTTGCTATTGGGGGCACTTGGCTGGGGGGGGGGGGGTTGAGAGAGCCAGGACCACCTGTGCAAAACTATTATTAAAGCTAATTTGACAGACCTGCAGGTGCCAGTGGGCTACCTCAAATGCGCACTGTCTGCATTCAGAGAAACACACACGCCTGTCTAATAAGGATCTGTAGTTGTGTAGTTGTGTTCGCACTGCCAAAGCACACCCATAGAGTAACAAACTGCCTGCACTCAGCTTCAGCCACAAACTGCTAATTTATGCTCTAAGGACCACAGCACGTGTGTAAATGGGCCCCAGGACCTCATTTCCACATAAACGGTCCACCAGCATCAAGGAGCCCATTTCTTGTCACAGGTGTTTGCAAGGAGCAGCAGCCTGTATATCAATGATGGGCTGACAAACATTGTGGCTATATGCATGTAATCTCACATCTTGGACACAAACCCCTATACACACGTAACAAAGATTTGTTATTTATTAACAAACAACAGTTTTAGTTCTTAGATTTAGTAGAGATTTTGTAAGAGTTTTGCAAGTTATGTTCTGTTTGTGCCCACTAACAATGATTTTAGTGTATTTTTATTGAAAATATTGTTTAGCTTAATATTTGCGCAACTGGAGAGAGATCTACAAACTCAAAAGACTCTGGAGTGAGGTTTGTGAGGTAACTGAGTCCATTTTTACATATATTGATTAAAAACCTTGTACAGGACCATATCCCATGATAGTCCGAGATACTCCAAGCAATTAGGCTAGTTCAACACAGACATCTAGAAAATTTAGGATCCACTGAACCTTTGTAGGATCTGCATTGTCTGTTGGGCATTGGCTGACAGTGCTCGCACTGATTGCTCCCTCAGAAAGTCAGCCAAATGTCTCTTTATGGAAATGCCCTGAGATCAAAGCAGAGGGAGAAGCTCACTTTAATGCTCAACTCTTTCTTGTGTATCATTGTCCTGAAAAGAATGAATTTAGAGAAAAAGAAAATTTTTCACAGCCCAGGTTTGAACCTACAGGCACACGTGAGGCATCTAATCATCACACTAAATTTGGCATAGCAGAGACGAGACTGGAACAGGAAAAAAACTTAGTTTTTTAATTGTAGGCCTGTAATTTAGGAATAACTCACTGAAATCTGTACGAACAAGAGTCTAGTAAACATTCCGTATATGATAAAACTTGAAACACAAAATCATAAATTATAATTTAATAAATATTCATAAAAAATAATATGATAATAATAAATTTAATTCAATAATATAATCAAACCAAAAACACTGAAATTTGAAATATAGCGCCAAGTTCACACATCGCTGAGCAAAGTCGCAGAATCGTTTTCAGTGTCTGATGACGAATTTCCTCACGAATCATTATCACTCAATTCTGCAAGTGGTTCTGATTTACTATCGCTGTTCTCTAGCCGGTCTAAAACCGATTTTGACCTAAAGGGACGCTTTTTGAACGCCATGGACTTTTCTAAGTTTCCAGACAGAAAGAACAGTCAAAATGCAGGCAGGGCGCAGGACAAAGCAGTAGGGACAAAATGTATGTGAAATGCTTTGAAACAGCAATGTTTTACTATGTAATGTTTTTTTAAAAAAAAGTCATTTTTTTAAATTTTCAAATTTGGCACCCGTACGCCCCGACGTCACAGGGACCGGAACACGGAAGCCAGCATCAGCCGGAGGAGATGGTCGGGGACGCATTGCGGGAGCGAAGGACAAGGTAAGCGCTGCAGTGAATCCAAGTGAAACCATGGTAAGCCCGAGTGTAGCTCGGGGTTACCACTTTTGGTACTGAAACTCTACCCCGAGCTACACTCAGGAATACCGCTAGGGAGGTTAACCAAAAAATACCGAAACATTTTGAAAAAAATATTTAGCTTTTTGCTTTAAAACATATCCAATAAAAAAAAATCTAATTTCTCCATAAATTTAGGCCAAACTACATTCTGCTACATGTCTTTGGTAACAAAATAAAAAAGCCGCCTACTCCATCACGCCCTACCGCCACCCCAACCAAGATCTGGACACTGGCCCGTACTGGGCGGAAACGTCTTTCCCGTACACCTCTACGCCCACGACCTCCTAGAGCAGGACAAATACTGGTCTGATGACCTTCCTGGATGGTCTGTTGGGTGTTCTCGGAGTCGCCTTCTTCCCCAATTATTGCACCGCTAACGTCAATGTTGCTGTGCCCTGGTTATGTGCTTTCATTTTGTTTTTCCTTGCCAGGACAGACAATTGGTGAGATGTGTCGGTTGTCATGTTGTCCCCAAACCCGTCTAGCATTAGGCCTAGACGACTTGGGTCTGTTCCCATGTCCCGAGTTTATATCATTACTGATATCTTTGTTTTTTGCTGTTCTTACAGTTTATGTCTTCTGTTTTTATCGTTTTCAGTTTTTTTCATCGATGATGCTTTATTCACTCTTTATACTGGTACAATTGCTTTTTGTAATATTAACTAATGATGACTTTACGGTTACTATCCTATAATGTCAAAAGGTCTTAACTCCATCCAAAAACAGTGGATGGCTTTGAAGGAATTTCGATCCTCAGGAGCAGATGTTATTTTTGCTCAGGAGACCCATTTTAAATCGAATAGCTCTTTTCGTTTTGCCTCACGGTTTTTCTCCCAATCCTACTTGGCTTTAGATCCCACTGGGAAGGCCGGGGTAGCGATTTTGATACGGACACACTACTCCCTTCGGATCGTTTCCTCCAGAGTCGTCCCACGGGGTCGTTTTATTCTTCTAGAATGTATGTTTGGAGGCTCTCCTCCAAACATACTTCAATTCCTTTCCCAAGCACTCGCCAGATTAAAATTCCCTTTCTACACCACACATGATCATTGGTGGTGACTTTAATTATGTCCCCTATAAAGACAGGAAGGTCCTTTTTGAATCCACTCCCTCGAAGCGGCAATGATCCTCCTCAAGATCTTTTCATAAGCTGATCAGGGAACATCATCTCTTTGATGCTTGGTGGGCCAAACATTCCTTACAAACAATTTACTTTCTATTCCTCTCATCGCAGTTATTCTCACTTATACCACTTTGTCTCCGCTCCTTTACTCCCTCTTTAGGTTTCTTCTGAAATCAATCCTATCACGTGGTCTGACCATGCTTCCCTGACTTTGAATCTTCTTTTCCCTGACTTCCTACTGAAGGCCTGTCACTGGCGCCTCAATGAGACTTTCCTCACTACGACCCACCTCCGCGAGGAACTTTCTTAAGGACTAGACATGTACTTTCATCATAATGTGGGCTCAGTGGTTTCTTCCCCGACCCTATGGGAGGCTCATAAGGCTGTCTTTCGGGACTCTGTATTTCCATGGGCTCCCATGTAAAAAAGTCCTCTACTGCTGCCAAGGCTTCCCTTATTCGCCAACTATCTTCGGCTGAACGTCGTTTACTTGCAAAGCCGTCTATTACTGGGCTTCATAGGGTAACTTCTCTCCGTGACCAGGTTAAAACCCTCGATTTGCGTAAATCTTCACAGTCCCTTCTTTGGGTCAATCAGAAATTTTAAGAATTCTCTAATAAACCACACCGCATGCTCGTAAATCAGCTCAAAGCACAATCTCCCTCAACGATACCTGATCACCTACTCCAACCGGATGGTGACCCTACCTACGACCCTCACGTAATGGCCTCAATCTATGGAACATACTATAAGAACCTTTACAACTGCTTGACCCCAGATCTCCACCCCCCCTGCAAAAGGCATCTTGACGCCTTTTTTGATTCTCTATCCCTCCCGACGTTAACACCCCCTTACTTCTGGGCCCTTAATGCGGACATTTCATCCAAGGAATTATTCGAGACAATCAAACAACTCCCGTCTCACAAATCTCCGGGACCTGACGAACTACGCTATTATAAAACCTTTATAGGCACTTTGGCTCCTCATATTCTCTCCCTATTTCAGGATCTCTTAAAGGGCATCACACACCCCCCCCCCCCAATGGCAGAATTTTCCCAGGCATATATTTCTTTAATTCCCAAGCCTGATAAAGACCATTCTACCCCGGCTAACTACCGTCCCATTGCCCTATTAAATTCCAACTATAAAACATTTACTATGATCTTGGCCAACAGGTTGACCAAATTCATCTCCAAGCTCATACATAAGGTTCAGGTGGGCTTTGTGCCGGCTAGACACGCCGTGGATTGATCTGGTTAACCGATCCTCGACTCCTGCTATATTACTGAGCTTAGACACTCAGAAAGCTTTTGATCGCCTTAGCTGGCCCTATATGTTTATGGTCTTGGAGAAGTTTGGCTTCCGGGGTCCATTTGTGGCTGCCTTGAAGGTTGTTTATTCTTCACCTTCTACACAGGTCAGATTAGAATCGTTCCTTTCTCCCTCCTTCCAAATGTCAAACGGTACACAGCAGGGTTGCCCACTTTCCCCCCTACCGTTTAGCCTTTGTCTGGAACCGCTGGCTATCGCCATTTGGTCCAACCCTGACATAAGAGGGATAACTTCTCAAGTGCATGAATACAAATTGTCCCTATTTGCAGACAATATCCTCCTTACGTTAATGCACCCCCTTACTTCCCTACCAGTTCTCCATAAAACTTTACAATTATTTGGGGCTCTGTCGGAATATAAAAAGTGATTGCATCCAAAACTGAAGCACTCCCTGTACACATCCCACCCGACGTATTGTCCTTTCTCCAATCGTTTTATCCATATCGTTGGTGTACTCACTCTTTAACCTCTTCCATACAGGGCACTTTTACCCCCTTCCTGCCCAGGCCAATTTTCAGGTTTCAGCGCTCTCACACTTTGAATGACAATTGAGCGGTCATACAACATTGTACCCAAACTAAAATTTTATCATTTTCTTCACACAACTAGAGTTTTCTTTTGGTGGTATTTAATCACCACTGGGGTTTTTATTTTTTGCTAAATTAACAATAAAAGACCAAAAATTTTGAAAAAAAAACAAAAAAAAAAGTGTTTTTCTTTGTTTCTGTTATAAAAGTTTGCAAATAAATAATTGTTCTTCATAAATTTAGGCCAAGATGTATTCTGCTACATGTCTTTGGTGAAAATAACCCAAATTAGGATGTATTATTTAGTTTGTAGGAAAGTTATAGAGTTCAGAAAACTATGGTATAGATCTGAATATTGATCAATCCTGAAGTACTGACGGCCAATCTAATTCTTGAGGTCCAAGAATGTCAGAACAGTACAGATATCCTCCAAATGACCCCTTTTTGCAGAGTAGATAGTCCGACGTACTTCATAAGAGGCATGGCGAGTTTTTTGAAGTTGTATTTTTTTTGTCATAATTGTTCGGAAAATGAAAAAATAAAAAAAATTATTTTCACTATTTGTTTTTTTACATACTGTCACCAGTGCAGTACAGCATCATCATATAACTGGTATGGCGGTGATCAGGGACACTGGTGACAGTATGAAAAAAAAAATTAATTTTTTTTTAATTTTCAGTACATTTTTTAAAGATTTTTTTCATATTTCACTATGACCAAATTAGTACAATGTTACCATAGTAACATACTACTTTGAGGAAGTGATCAGTTTTTTGTTTTTTGTTTTTTTTCTACACAATTTGCTTATAGCAAAGAATTACTTTGCTATAAGCAAGCATTTACCTGAATGACATCGATTCATTCAGGGTTTTTTTTTTTTTTGTACTTAGCTGTGATTTGGCCACAGCTAATCACATGACACAGCTGGGCTGTGATTGGCCCAGCTTGTGCATGTGATTGCTGTGACCATTCACAGCTAGACACACCAGTATACAATGGATGGCATGAATGAAGCCATCTATTGTATACAACTATCATGAGACCTACTGTGCTTGGTCACAGCAGGTCACATGGTTCCGGCAACGGGACCGGTACTCAGATCTGTCATCGGCCGTGTCCGAGGTACGCGCACAAACTGTGCATGCCCGAAAGGACGCCATATGGAGTCCACCCAGAAAGGTAAGGGTCTTTGCCGGCCGCCATTCGGCCATAGGCTGGGCGGAAAGAGGTTAAAGTACTTGGGTACCAACCTCACTTCTTCATACCACTCTATATATGAGGCTAACTTCCCTTCATTATTCATTATTGCCATTTCCCAATCTCTAAAATTCTGGGACACCCTGACCCGGGCACTTAAACCCTTCTCTGCTATCCAGAAAAAAGCCCATCTTCCTCCCCAGCATTTTTACCTCTATTTGCAGATAAGCCATTTCTTTTCTACCGTGCAACCCTCCTTGACCCTTGAAAAGCCTACTCCTTTTGGAGCATCTATGTATACAGGGCCCACATCAAAGGGGCATAATCTCCACTACCTATAAACTCCTTATGGACACCTACCCCTTATCCAATGATGCCCACCACTATATGCGTAAATGGTCCCAATTTCTCAGCTGTGACATTGATTTGATGCAGTGGAAAAAGATTGGAAAATGCATCTAAATCTTCCATATACGTAGTCTATAAGGAAAATGTGTATAAAATCATGATGTTTTGGTCCAGAACACCTGATGTACTTCATGCCCGTAACCTGGGTGCTTCTCCTGCCTGCTGGCGATGTGGGAGAGAATCTGGTTCTCTTTATCATATTTTTTGGGAATGTAGGTCTATCATTCCCTTTTGGGAGGATGTACAGTCCCTGCTACGTTCTTTACTACGTACCAACATTCCTTTTGAACCCCTTTACTTTCTTTTGGGCCTTCCCTTCCCTGGCCTCCCCAAATTGTCCAAGAAACTCTCCATGCATGTTTTGACGGCGGCCAGGAGAAGCATCCCGATGTGTTGGCTCTCTTCCACACCCCCCCCCCCCACTGCCGACATTATTTAAGATTATTACAGACAAATGGAATACCTAACCGCTCTCCATGCCAGCTCTGTATCCATATTTGAAACTATATGGAATCCATGGGATGCTTAGATCTCTGCTCAAAATGTACTGATTTGATTATTTTTCCACTGTTTCATTGACTTTGTATGTGGTTTTTTTCTTACATGTTTTTATCATCGATGAACCTCTCTCTTCCCTCTCTTTTTTTTTCTTCAAAAGTTTCATATTTATACGTGTGAAAAAACTCAAAAAATGTTACTTACCAAAAAAAAAAAATCCCAAGAGTATATTATAGCATCTACTGTACAAACAATGATATGTACACTGGAATTTTTTATTTTTTTTTTTAATACTACTAATACTAGAGATTAGCGACATAGTGGGACTGTGATTATGCGGCAGGCAAATTTTACATTCCCTCACATAATAAAAAAAATAAAATTTAGGCCCGATCATACCAAAAAAGCCCTCGTTTATCTATAGGAAAATGAAAAACCAACGAGATGTTTTAGTGAAAAGTATGATCTCTCCTCCTAGGCAGAAAAAGATTAATTGCTTTTAAAGGTTTTTATCCATGCAAGAAATGTAACATCTGTAAGACTTCTGATGTAAAAACAAGTGATTTCAGATTTTATTTCTCAGAGTACAGGACAAACTTAATATTAAGACATTACTTGCTCTTCATCATTTGTAACGTATTTACTGGAATGTCCGTGTCATCTCCAATATGTGGGTAGGACATCCAGACCCTTATATAAAAGATTGAGAGAGCATGTGGCAAATATAAAAGACAGGAAAAAAAGACCACTGTCTTTCAAGGCAATTCAGGCACTTCCATAACTGTGATCCGGGGGTTTTGAAATTTTGTGGAATTGATAAAATAGAAGCCCATTGGAGAGGCGGGGGATAAAATACAAGCTATCTCAAAGAACAAAAACCCTCTGGATTTTTCAATTACAAACTTTAAGACCAAAAGGATTGAATGTTGATCTAAAATTGTTTTATTTCAAACTACTGATGACAGGAGCTAGTATTTATGAGTATTAATTAACTGACATTCTTGATTTTTTTAAATAGTAAGATAAGGGGTAATAATATAAATTCAAAATTACTATTTTATTTTTATTTAATAATTTAGGATATTAATATTTAAAAAAAAAATTAAATAATTTTAGGAATGTGTATAACAGAGAATATGGGATTACAATTCATTTATTATTGAGGGTTTATATATATTTATTTTTATTTTACTCTTAATACACTTATATTTAATTAAAATTCAATATTGTTGTCTATAAACATATTAATTAATGATACAGTAGAATTATATTGAAGGATAAGTATTAGCAATTTTATGTAGTTATGAGTATATAATTAGTTATGTTAAAAAGTCCTTATTAGTTCCTTGTTTTGTGTGTGTGTTTATATTTAACTATACCCATATATTTGTAATAGATATATATACACAATATCAGGAATTTATATCCTATAGGATTATGCCTCATCGTTTAGAATAAGGATCATCTATGTTATAGTTTAGTTTTAGAATATGGGAGTTCAGGATTCCGTGTATATATATGATATATGATCTATATAATAATATCTTGGATTGTGGGGAGTTAGGGTGTTTATATAAGTGCCTCGGTATAAGTTCGGGTAGTGATAAGCAGTCCCATTATAGCTGCTGTATCAGGTGAGAAATGACTCCGTAATTGCATAAAGTATTGGCAGCTTTCCCTCTCCCGATATGGCAGCCGGGGGTCTGGAGCCGCGGGGAGGAGAGCTATAAAGTGCGGCCGGTCAGTACGACGAACACACCCCTTAAGTCCTGGAAGTGACGAAACGCGTCAAGGGAAGTGACGTCGGATGCACAAGAGAGGAACTGGAAGTGGCGGATCGGCCATCTTGGACATTGGAAAACACATGCCAAACAATCCTGGAGGCTGCTCAGTGACCGTAGAGGTTTGATGGCATGAGAACAAGGCGATTTTATTATTAATTTAATGTGAGCATATAATAAAGTATATTTGTATTAATCCCATACGGAATTACACTATATCCTTTTCATATACCATTCGCATATGTTGGAGCATGGGTACTATAAGTACTATGGAGTACTTCCAAAAAAAGCCATGATGACACCTAGAAGGTTGTTGATGACATCATAAAGAGTGTTACTCAGGCTTGGAAGGCGTTCGTTGGAGCGTGGTGCATATTTCCCCAGCAATATTAAGGCGGTTTTTTGGTTGTTTTTTGGGAAGGGTATTTATGCCTTACACTTTAGAAGTTTACACTGAATGGTCACTTGGATTAATTTATTCACAGAATGATGCACAATCACGGTTGTTACACTGTGTTCACTTTTAAGGTCACGTTTTTTGAAGTTGCACAGTGCATATTGTTTTTTATTGGTATTCATTTATCTTATAAAGTTAATGCACTATATGAGTTTTCCTTTTTTTTTTTTTTGAGGTTCACATTTCCTTTGGGAGCCAATAGGAGGGCTCGTTATTAAGGATCCGGAAATTTTCCATATTGGAATCAAAGATTGGAATATCTTTTACTTTTGGACATGAGTGACTTATTCTATTAATATATTTAAATATTTTGGGGGGTTTTTTACTTATTATATGGTATTTCAAAAAAAATTTTCAAAAAGTTGCTTCACATTTTGCATTTGTAGGAGAATATGTTACAGCATCTTGGGGTATTATTGAGAAAATTTCACATTCCCTGACACTGTGGTAACAGACATCTCCAGTGACAGTGCTAATATACACTGTCACTGTGCTAATGACACTGGCTGAGAAGGGATTAACATCTAGGAGAAAAAAATTGGAAAGAAAAAAAGCACACCGCTGCTGCCTGTGCCTGTCAAGAGCTTTGTGTTGCTTACCAATATAGGGCTCTCTTCTGTCATTCACCACACACACACACACACACACACACACACACACGATCCGGTGCAGCGGGGCCGCACTGTAGCAGTAAAGCTACAGTGCATGGACTACAAGTGGTTAACATAATACTACCTTCTCAATCCTCATGCTGCTGTGCTTACATCACCCCCAGAAACAAAGGGGCGGTGAGCAGACCAGTCACCAAAGAGATCAGAAGTAGTGAAATTTGACTGGTCCCCAGAGCAGGTAATCATGATTTAGAATCCTGGCTATTCACTTTGAAAGAATAAAACTCAGGCTGTGTTGGCAGGATGTTTTGCCAGGGACTGTCGAGGGCCCTTGAGGGACACTAAAAAAACAGACAGCCACCTCACTGTTAAAGCACAGCAGTTTAACCCCTTGATGCCGACGTCACACAACTATGCGGCCTCACAGAACTGGGCTTTTTTCAATGGGGCCGCATATTTGCGTACCTATCTTTGTGCTGGGACAGCATCGCATAGCGCGCTCCCAGCACAAAGGTCCTGGTGTCACTGAGATTCCCGGGTCCCGTTCTAACAATCAGGGCTTGAGACTCCCGATTCTCTGATTAGCTATCATAGTGATCAGTCACTGTACAGCCCAGCCCCCTTGTTTTTTTTTTGGTTTTTTCTTTTCTCTCTATGAATGGAGGAGATACATTGTATCTCTCTAACTCCTGGCATAGAGGGGAAAAAATGTTTTTTGTTTTAACAAAAAGATAAATAAATATTAAAAAATAAATAAAAAATACCTAGATCAAGGTTTGATCTAGTTCAGTGCCAGGGTTAGTGTTTGGATCAAAGTCAGGGTCAAAAAGGCAAAGGTCAGGACTTACAAAATAAATTTGGTATTAGTGTCAAGGTGTTTTAGGTAAACAAAAAACAAAATGTGCACTAATTCACCTGGATGTACAAAGTAGGTGTGATGATATGTATGGTTTTAACACACGTCAATGTTGCAAAATTGTGCTGAGGCATTAAGATTTGTTCTACTCTTAGGCATGAAGGGGTTAAACATACCAACAGCTGCAGTGAGCTGGCGGCAGATGCACGATTCAGCACATCACACAGTTTTTTTTAAGTCTTTTAGTCCCTTTTCTCAAACATTATTTGGAGTGCAAAAAAGTGACACTTCAGAGCTATTGGCTTCCACTGCTGTCATTTACAGACAGTGAGGAGGGAGCAGGGCGGGGCCAAGATGCACTCTGGGGACCATCAGGGGGTTGGGGGGTAAGGGAGACAGGAGCACCTGCTAGGGACCTGAGAAGAGGAGAATAGGATGTGCTCTGTGCAAATCCAATGCAGAGAGAAGGTAAGTATAAACTGTTAGAAAAAAAAAAATCTTGAATCTTTACAATCACTTTAAAGCTGCATTTGAAGAAAAAAAAGTTACCCTTTTATCAAGGGGTAACGAGTAAAGGGGAATAACCGCAATCACAGGAAAAATACTGCTTTCGAAACGATCGTACGATAATCTGATCATTAGTAAACAGCTTTCCAGAGCCGATCAGGGTAGATTGCGAGAAATTATCCGATGGGACAAGAATTAATTTTTCCTCGTACAATACCAGACCGGACCATTTTCATTTAATCAGTACAGTTTGTGTGTACCTGGCTTTAGTTTACATTTTTTTTTGTTTTAAAGATGAGCACTTCAAGCTTAGATAGCAAGCTGAATAGAGGCGACACTCCTGTTTTTTGCAGGTAAATCCTAGTTATAAAAGTATATATAGCCATTTTTTCTAGTTTTGCATGGAGTAGAGAAGTGTTAAAACTGCCAGTTTATTTTTCGCAGTTTATATACCATAGGGGAAATTTCCCTTCACTTATTGTCCCACAAACAAGACACACTTTAGAGGAAATCTTCAAACATTTTGGGGAAATTCCCTCTAGACAGATGTCCGCAGAACAAGTGTCCCTGTTAGAAGATTTGCTCTTACTTTTTGCTCTAGGGACATCCCCACGTCATCCAAAAAAATTGGAAAATAAAGTTTTGCATAAAAATAGGAGTTTTTTCCCCCCCTCACACTCGCTACAAATTTCAGAAATAAATACTAATAGAAAAATACCAGCTTTAATAGAATACAACAAAAAGAAAATCTAACCTAGGAATGCAAGCCAGATATGATATGAGTCTTCTGAGATCCTCTTGTCTTATTCTGTCATGATTTGTTCGAGCTGGAAATGTTAAAATTGGACCCCCTCGTTTATCTCTGCCTCCTGAAAAACAAAATTTTTCAAAGTAAAAATCTCACACTATATTTGCGCTACTTTTTTTTTATTAAATCTATATCTTCTGTAAAAAAAAAAAAAAAAAAAAAAATACACTTTAGACTTCAAAGTATACAAACTCAATAAAATCGCCAAACTTTTCGTAAAATGTAAAAAAAAAAGATAGTCAAGTAAACAGATACCAAATATGTCAAGTCTCAAACCTGCCTTGACAAGGCAAACACTATGATACCCAAATACGTCCAAAGGCGACGCTTTAAGAAAGCTTATAGTTAACCATAGAACGATGGCCCTAGAATTATTTCTCTCATTCTGGCATGCATACTGATACCAAACACGTTGTCATTTATGTACATATGTGAATTGTATGTGTTTGTGTGCATGTGCGAAAGAGTGGGAGGGAGGTTTTTTAAAAAAGCTTTTGTTTTTTATTTAGATTATAATTCATTTTTTTATTTTACCATTTCTTACTAACCTTATTGCATTTCAAGGGCTGGCTAGTGAGCCCCCTAAGTGACAGCACTTTTTGTGCAACATTTACTCTTCATGGAGACATTAGGGGTCTTTAGGACCCGTAATGACTTTTCTGCACTCTGCCTGCTCTGATAGAGGAAACATCACCCTGCGATTCAGCGGATTCATCCAGTTCTCCTAACCAGAATGTGACAGGTTCATACTTTACGAGAGAGATGGAGGAAGCAAACACACATTCTTGAACATCAAGGCACACTTTATTAGGCATAAAAAAAAAATAAATAAAGGGGGGGGGTGTGTGTGTGTATAAACGAGCGCTAGGAAATAAATTATGAGCAGCTAGCTAGCATAAAGGTATAACCTCTGAACCTTTGGTGTAAAAACTGTCAAAAAATGCAGCGCTATGATTCAAACGATAAAATGAACAGTACTATAAACATAAATCCGTATAAATGCGCTGTGGAGCGCTTGAGTGATGGCAAGTGTAAAACAGCTTTGATAGTGACATTTAAAGTGCAAAAAGTGACATAATAAATAGACTACAAAATCACACAAAATAACAGTAAAACGTCCAATAATAAACCATAGGTGAAATCCGTGACTGTGAATGAGTATATATTGCACTAACCAGATAGCGCAAATACATGCGCCTTTGAGTTGTCAGACCACTCCTGGTCATCTGGATCTGGAAAGGCGAGGATCAAGAGATCATCTGGCAAACCAGCAGCAGGACAGGTGACCAGCGTGTCATCACTCTCCAGGTAACATTACTCATCCATCCAGCAGGGGGGGGGGGGGGGTCACACTCCAGGTATCATATGATCTCCTGATCCTCGCCTTTCCAGATCCAGGTGATCAGGAGTGGTCTGACAACTCAAAGGCGCATGTATTTGCGCTATCTGGTTAGTGCAATATATACTCATTCACAGTCACGGATTTCACCTATGGTTTATTATTGGATGTTTTATAGTTATTTTGTGTGATTTTGTAGTCTATTTATTATGTCACTTTGTGCACTTTACACGTCAATATCAAAGACGTTTTACACTTGCCATCACTCAAGCCCTCCACAGCACACTTTATTAGGCAGTCTAATGAACAGCTCGTAAGGCAAAAGCACAAAAAATGTTGCATTTCTTTGATAAAAGAAATGCACCAATTTTATTCATAACTGGAGCAGACAAATTCTGCAGTGGCTGTGCATGACAACCAATCTGCCGCTCTCTTCAGTCTGTTTCGTTAATCTTTGAAAACGAATAAAAGATACTGATTGGCTGCTCATGCACAGCTGCTCCAGATTCTGTCAGCTCTACTTTTGATAAACTTTCCATCAGTTTTCACTGTAGTGCCATGTGGTGCTCCCAATCCAAGTTCAACTGAATAAAATGAATGGCACTGCAACACACTAACATACAATACTAACTTAATGTGTATTTTTTACGAACATAAAGAAAACAGTGGGGCGTAATTATTGAAGAAAACGCCCCTGAGCCCCACTGCGACTCAGCGATGTGCACAAGAGCCTTGGCTCTCCAGCCATTGGCTCCCACTGCTGTCATTCACAACCACTGAGCCAATTGGGGGGGGGGGGGGCAAGCCGCAGCTGTGTGTGTGATTGGACACGCACAGCAGCAGCTTGGAATTTGAGAGCCATCGAAGAGGAGGTAAAGGGCTGCTCTGTACAAAAAAAAACAAAAAAAAAAAGTCATATATACCTGCTCTGTGCAGTGGTTAATTGCCTTTCATATCACTTTAACTAAAATATTTTGTTTCCTATAGAGAAAAGATCACACAGTGGAAGTCCTTGCACTGTGGGATACCTCACACATCAGCCAATCTGTACAGAGCTAGCCTGTGTTTTAAACCTCTTGAGGTAGCTATATGAGAGATGCATGCCTTTCCTGGAAACATCCAATGATGGGTCTAGTGCAGTGTTTCTCAACTCCAGTCCTCATGGACTCCCAACAGGTCATGTTTTCAGGATTTCCATTATTTTGCACAGGTGATTTGATCAGTTTCACTGCCTTAGTAATTACCACAGCTGTTTCATCTGAGGGAAATCCTGAAAACATGACCTGTTGGGGGTCCATGAGGACTGGAGTTGAGAAACACTGTCCTAACCCAAAGTTGCTCATCCATGTCTTTATGGACCCTGCTTTGTGCACTGGTGTGCAGTCATGTTGGAACAGAAAGCAGTCATCCCCAAACTGTTCCCACATAGTTGGGAGCATGAAATTGTCCAAATTGTCTTAGTATGCCAATGCCTTAAGAGTTCCCTTCCCTGAAACTAAGGGGCCAAGCCCAACCCCTGAAAAACAACCCGTCCACCAAACTTTACACTTGGCACAATGCAGTCAAGCAAGTAGTTTTCCTGGCAACCGCCAAACCCAGACAGGTCCATAAGATTGCTGGACAGAGAAGTGTGATTCGTCACTCCAGAGAACATGTCTCCACTGCTCTAGAGTCTAGTGGCAGTGTGCTTTACACTACTGTATCTGACGCTTTGCATAGCACTTGGTGATGTAAGGCTTGGATGTAGCTGCTCAGCCATGGAAACCCATTTCATGAAGCTCTCTATGCACCATTGCTGTGCTAATCTGAAGGCCACACAAAGTTTGGAGGTCTTTAGCTATTGACTCTGCAGAAAGTTGGCGACGTCTGCACACTTTAACGTGGCCTCAGACCCCAGACCTTCTGACCAAACTCGTGACCGGAGGACTAGCCGATCTAAAACCGCAATGTCACGTGCGTAACAATGCCACACCCAGCTGCACCCTGTACAACAATTTTCCAGCTGATTGGACCACAATCGATGTACCGGCAGCCTGAGCGATTGTTACTGGGTCAGGTTAATTACGCAATTAACCCTTCACACTGCCACCACCTCCTGTTTGTACAGAGAAAGAGGAAACTCAGCGATATCAGTTATAACACTAGGTAATCGTCTGTATAACAGAGGGTTAAACAAACAGTAGCGTTCTCTTTAGAGGCAGGAATTCGTAAACTGCAATAAAGCCCTATAGAAACAGTTCAACACAGATCAGTTCCAAGTTTCAGAGCAAAATGGTACGGGTCTCCCCAGGTGGTATTGATGTTAAAATGGGAGACGTCTTCAACTTCCACTCTTAGGCCTGACAGCCTATTTAGTAGTCCCCAGCAGGGGACCAATACCCCGTTTAGGGCGTGGAGGTATGGGTGGATACCTCAACTAGAGCCAAAATCTCCCATAACTCATTATGGCCCATAACTTTCCATCTGCACAAGTGACATTCCACCCGCGGGTAGATTATTATGCAGACACGTCTGAGGATTGATTAGATCTGAATTATGAAATTATACACTGTATGGTTCACGCGATCTACTTTTATGTTTTCCTATGTATTTGAGACAATGCGAGTGACCTACCAAACTGTTCACCTTCTTGTGGCCAAATTGACGATATGTCCAGTTTTTATGCAAGTCTCTCATATTCCAAGATATGAGACATAGGGGAAAAATGGATTTTAACAAAGGTTATCTGATCAAGTTTCCTGGGAAGGTTCTGTGAACTCCTGGGAAAGCTTGCCTTATCTTACACGAGGTGTTAAATTGCACAGGTTCTTTGGACAGCTAGGCCCCGACTCAGGTGTTTTATAGCTCTGGGCTCCCTGCTGGCTCTAGCCTGCCAGTGACCCACAACCAGATGTCCTTATGAACAGAGAGGGAGGGGGAGAATGAAGGGGAAATATGTTTGCCAGGATGGTTAACCCCTTTGCCAAGATGGAGGTTGAAGCCAAAATGGTTGAACCTCGACCATCTCTGGGTATACGCTGTTACATACCACTTCGAGGCCGAGTTGCTGTTGTGCCTTGCTGCTTCCACATTGTTATACTACTAACAGCTGGCCATGGAATATTTAGTAGCAAGGAAATTTCACGCATGGACTTATTGCACAGGTGGCAACCCATCACGGTACCACGCTTGAATTCAATGAGCTCCTGAGAGCAACCCATTCTTTCACAGATGTTTGTAGAAGCAGTCTGCATGGCTAGGTGCTTGATTTTATACACCTGTGGCCATGGAGGTGATTGGAACACCTGAATCCAATGATTTGGACAGGTTTCCCAATACTTTTGGCAAAAGTGTGTGTATTTACACAGTTGGGTCCATATATATTTGGACACAGGCACAATTTTTTATACTTTTGGCTCTGTATGCCACCAGAATAAATTAAAACGAAACAATCCAAATGAATTTGAAGTGCATTCAGCATTAATTCAAGAGGTTGACCATAAAAATAAAGTACAAATTTTAGGAAATGCAATCATTTTTTACACAGTCCCTCCATTTTCAGGGGCTCAAATGTAATTGGACAAATGAATATAATCATAAATAAAACGTTAATTTCCAATATATTTTGAGAATCCTTTACTGGCAATGACTGCCTGAAGCCTGGAACCCAAGGACATTACCAAAGACTGGGTTTCCTCTTTCTGATGCTTTGCCAGGCTCTAACTGCAGCTGTCTTCAGTTGTTCTTTGTGTGTCTTTTCGCCTTTAGTTTTGCCTTCAGCAAGTGAAATGCATGCAAAATTGGGTTGAGGTCAGGTGATTGACTTGGCCATTGCAGAATATTCCACTTCTTTTCCTTCAAAAGCTCCTGAGTTGCTTTTGCAGTGTGTTTTGGATTATTGTCCATCTGTACTGTGAAGTGCCGTCCAATCAACTTGGCTGCATTTGGCTGAATCTGGGCTGACAGTACATCTCTAAACACTGTAGAATTCATCCGGCTGCTTCTGTCACATCATCAATAAACACCAATGACCCAGTGCCACTGGAAGCCATGCATGCCCATGCCATCACACTGCCTCCACCATGTTTTACAGATGACGTTGTGTGCTTTGGATCATGAGCTGTTCCAAGCCTTCTCCACACTTTTTTTTCTTCCCCTCATTCTGGTACAGATTAATCTTAGTCTCATCTGTCCAAAGAATGCTTTTCCAGAACTGGTCTGGCTTTTTAGATTTTTTTTGGCAAAGTCTAATCTTGCTTTTCTATTCTTCAGGCTTATGAATAGTTTGCACCTTGTGGTGAACCCTCTGTATTTGCTCTTGTGAAGTCTTCTCTTGATTGTAGACTTTGACAATGATACGCCCACCTCCTGGAGAGAGTGCCCTTCACTTGTCTGGATGTTGTGAATGGGTTTTTCTTTACTATAGAGAGGATCCTGCGATCATCCACCACTGTTGTCTTCTATGGACATCCATGCCTTTTTATGTTGCTGAGCTCACCGGTGCCGCCTTCTTTCCTCAGAATGTACCAAACTGTTGATTTGGCCACTCCTAATGTTGCTGCCATCTCTCTGATTTGTTTCGTTTTTGAAGCCTTACAATGGCCTGTTTCACTTGCATGGACAGCTCCTTTGAACGCATTATGTAGGTTCACAGCAATAGATTCCAAATGCAAATAACACACTTAGAATCAACTCCAGACCTTTTACCTGCTTAATTGATGAAGAAATAACAAAGGAGTAGCCCACACCTGGCCATGAAACAGCTTTAGATTCAACTGTCCAATTACTTTTGGTCCCTTGCAAAAGGGGGGATGGCTACTCTTAAGAGCTGTAAAAAACCCTTCCTCCAATTTGGATGTACATACCCTTAAATTAATCCTGAGAGTGTGCACTTTCAGCCAATATCCATTATAGAACTATAGCTTGAATACATTTTGGTAAATACCTGAAAATAACTAAAATTGTGCCTGTGTTCAAATTTACAGTATCTCACAGCAGTGAGTACACCCCTCACATTTTTGTAAATATTTTATTCTATCTTTTCATGTGACAACACTGAAGAAATGACACTTTGCTACGATGTAAAGTAGTGAGTGTACAGCTTGTATAACAGTGTAAATTTGCTGTCCCCTCAAAATAACAACACACAGCCATTAATGTCTAAACCGCTGGCAACAAAAGTGAGTACACCCCTAAGGGACAATGTCCAAACGAATTAGCCATTTTCCCTCCTCGATGTCATGTGACTCGTTAGTGTTACACGGTCTCAGGTGTGAATGGGGAGCAGGTGTGTTAAATTTGGTGTTATTCACTCATACTGGTCACTGGACGTTCAACATGGCACCTCATGGCAAAGAACTCTCTGGAGGATCTGAAAAAAAAAAAAAAAAAAAAAAAAACAATTGTTGCTCTACATAAAGATGGCCCAGGCAATAAGAAGATTGCCAAGACCATGAAACTAAGCTGCAGCACAGTGGCCAAGACAATACAGCAGTTTACTAGGACAGGTTCCACTCAGAACAGGCCTCGCCATGGTTGACCAAAGAAGTTGAGGGCACGTGTATCAAATTGGTCTGCATGGCTGTCATCCCAGAAAGAAGCCTCTTCTAAAGATGATGTACAAGAAAGCCCGCAAACAGTTTGCTGAAGACAAGCAGACTAAGGACATGGATTACTGGAACCATGTCCTGCCATCTGATGAGACCAAGATACACTTATTTGGTTCAGATGATGTCAAGCGTGTGTGGCGGCAACCAGGTGAGGAGTACAAAGACAAGTGCGTCTTGCCTACAGTCAAGCATGGTGGTAGGAGTGTCATGGTCTGGGGCTGCATGAGTGCTGCTGGCACTGGGGAGCTACAGTTCATATTGAGGGAACGATGAATGCAAACATGTATTGTGATATACTGAAGCAGAGCATGATCCTCTCCCTTCGGAGACTGGGCTGCAGGGCAGTATTCCAACATGACAACGACCCCAAACAACTCCAAGACAACCACTGCCTTGCTAAAAAAAGCTGAGGGTAAAGGTGATGTACTGGACAAGCATGTCTCCAGACCTAAATCCTATTGAGCATCTCTGGGGCATCCTCAGACAGAAGCTGGAAAATAATGGTGGCCACACAAAATATTGACACTTTGGGCCCAATTTAGACATTTTCACTCAGGGGTGTACTCACTTTTGTTGCCAGCGGTTTAGACATTAATGGCTGTGTGTTGTTATTTTGAGGGGACAGCAAATTTACACTGTTATACAAGCTGTACACTCACTACTTTACATTGTAGCAAAGTGTAATTTCTTCAGTGTTGTCACATGAAAAGATAGAATAAAATATTTACAAAAAAGTGAAGGGTTTACTCACTTCTGTGAGATACTCTATATGGACCTAACTGTAGTGTATGTATGTATGTAGATAGTACAGATATCAAATGACAAAAGATTGCGCTGTATAGACTGCAAAAATGGGCAATTAAGAACATATTCAAATCCTGACTTCAACAGCAAGCAATTGCATTTGAGAATAATAGTACTGAGTATATGAATTGAGGGTGGGTGTCAGGGTCCTGTCCACAGCAGGAGTTCTGGCGTTTCTGCCAATACTCTACAGAGAAGGACGCAGAAGGACACATCAGCCTCAGTCTGGCGCCAGACGGCCTTTATAAGGAGACTCATCACTTCCTCTGGTTGCTGGATGATCTCTAGCTCCCCGTGGTTTGTTCCTGTTTCCTGTGACTTTCTGATTGCGACCAGGCTTGTACTTCGACCTGTCTGCTCTACTGAACCCCTGATCTGACCTAGGCTTGGCTAAAGGATACTCTCTCTCTCGCTCCTCCGTGTATGACCTCGGCTATCCCACCTGACCAAGTCTGTTCTGTTCCCCACCAGGTACCTGACCTTGGCTCGAACTGACTAACCAGCAAACATCCAAATCCCGGAAGGCTTGCATACCACGCACAGGCGCCTCCAGTCTGCAGACCTATTCCCGTGCACCAGCTGTGCTCCTGAGTGGACCACCAATCAGCACTCCTACAGGCGACCTGTGCAACTTTGGGCCTGACTCCCACTGTCCCACTCTCAGGGGAGTCCGGAACTTAGCCGCAAGGGAAGCCCTCTTTCCATTGGCCTCCATCACCAGGTACGTGATAGTGGGCCAGGTTAAGGCTGCACCTGTGCATCTTGACCTATAATATCAAAAACCATAGTATGACAAGCCATGAGCAGTGTGTCAGTGGTGGCATCATGTTTGGGGTCTCCAGCAGTCCCAACAACAGGGTCTCCTGTAGGCCACAAAGGAGGAAAAGGAAAAGCTAACTCACACCAAAGTACAGTTCTTGAGTCTGAGGCCAGGAGACTGTGTATGGTCATATTATCAGATCTCCAAAGTGAGACAGTTTATGAACTTGGGATCTTGAGGCTATGTATTATCATAGAGATACAGCTGGTGGCAGCAGCTTCAGATTAGGTCATAATCAAGGAGAAGCCAATAGTCTCTGAAACAAGACAGGACTGTGACATGACTCTTGATAGTGCCGAGAGCCAAACACTGGTCCGGAGAAAGCCATTTTCTCCCCTGCTACTACTATAGTTTTAGTTTTTTAATTACATTTATACATTATTTACACTTTTATATTTACAGATTAACATTCATACATTGTCATTTTTGTTTTGTTTTTACCTTCATTTTCCTTTATTATCTCATTATTACCATCTCTGCCCTGGTTGAACAAACACAGGCAGGGACAGCAAGGCTGTTAACTAAAAATGCTTAAAAGAGATCTTATCCATGAACTACTGGGCGTCAAGGATGTACCATTGGCTGAAGGTAGTCCAATATGCACTTGAGATACTGCTAAGGGGGTTAATTTGTGACTGAAAATTTAATTTTAATAAACTTGAGTGGCAGTTTGTATACGTAGGGACATTTTTCTATTATAAAGTGGAATGTTAATATAAGGGTTACATTTCTCAGCACCATACAGATTCTGGGAATGGCCATGACTGTACACTGTACTGCACATGCAAACCAACACAGTGTACAGGTAACGTTTTTTGGCTGAACAGACCTAAGAAGTCTGGTAAATTTTGTTTTTCAAACTTTAGTTTCACTTTAACAAAACCTGTACAGACAACCTGTGTTGAATTCCCATTTTGGAAATGCTAGCTTCATGGCTGTGATACTGATCCACAAGCTGCAATAGTTTAAGTCAATGTCCCAGAATAAATTAGCAGATTAAGAGCTCAGATGTTCTTCACGTGCTTGACGCAGAAGGTGCTGAGGCCAGAGATAGCCAAGTAACTAACATTTTCATAAGGAAGGTAACAATGACAGCTTTCATGCATCTCTTAGAGCAGGTTTCTTCCAGTACTGACATCACAGGTAATTTTTTTTCCTTAAAGTATAATGCCCTTTATGTCCTTAAAAGAGACGTTCAGGATTTAGAAGAAGAAAAAAAAAAGACATTTATACTCACCTAGGTGGATGCAGCATCGATCTGATGTTGCATCTGCCCACTGTCAGCTCAGCACTGAGAATTGAGCAAAGACCACTGATCACTCAGTTCCCAGCATTCTGTGAGCAGAAAGTCAGTGACCATCACTCACCAGCTCTATGCTCTGCCCTTCCAGCGCTCACTGGAGCACCAGGCAGGAGGTGCTAGCGCAGGCTCTTAGCGGATCGCTGAGAGACTGAGCCAGGTGCCAGTCCAGAATTCTGGGTGGATCCCAAACATTTGGTCGGGATCTTTTTAGAGCTCGGACCGGCTCTGTGATGTCAGCCAACAGAGGGCTTCAGCCTGTTACCTACTGAGCTTGCTCCAGTTTCAATTCCTTCTAAGCTCTTCATTTCCTTTTTTCTTGTCTGTGCAGCCAATATGACTATAGAGTCACACATGTGGGCGTATACACAGTGGTAAATGACACTCCCCTCAGTTCATGTCCTCCTATTGCTAAACACAGGTGTGTGGAAATTTTTGAAAAAAAAACTACTTGTCCAGGGACTAAATCGGTGCCTCAATCTACTTGTCCCTCATGACAATCTACTTGTCCTGATGAAGGAAAAAAAAAAAAACACACCATACATACATTTTAACCAAAACTGTATTTAAATCTGCTTTAATTCATGTCTGGGGCTTTTAAAAACAAAAAGGGGCCCCCCGGGGACTAGCAAGGAGGAGAGAGACCGTGCAGTGTAATGAGCACCGATTGGGTGCTAGTCAGGAAAGGGGAGTGTTGGTCTTATCCTTTATCCATTTTGCTTCCAGAGCCGATTTTGAGCCAATTTAAGAACTGAAGATTACACAAAAACCCCAGCATTATATATTTTCTGAAATCAGAGATTCTAGAGAATAAAATAGCAGATGTTTAAATTTTTTATGTCACACAATATCATCACAAAGGTCTAGGAAACGCAAAATTTCAGTAACAAATACACTTAAGTTAATTTTAGAGGACAAAAAGCAATAAAATTATCCAATTTTTTATAAAATATATAATTTTTTACATCGAGTAAATAGCTATCCAACATGTCAAACTTTAAATTTGTGTGCGCTTGTGAAACTGGCAACAAACTTTAGTACCTTATATTTTCTATAGGTGGCGCTCTTAAAGCCTCTTATAGGTCATCAGTTTAGCGTTACGGAAGAATTATTGCTCTCATTCTGGCATGCGCAGCAATATGTAACGCAATCGACATTTTCATGTGTCGTGCCCCAGCATGTGCTTTTACGTTTGTGCGTGCATACATATGTGGGGGTGGGGACCTTGAAAAATTTGGGGGGGGGGGGGAGAATATATGCTTGAGTGTAACTTCCATTTAAAAAAAATAATTTTTTTTCTACTTTATTTTTTTTTTTTTTTTTAAACACATAGGAGACAAAGTCCCTTATGTGATTATTTTTTGGTGACAAGTTCTCTTTCTTGAGACATCCAGGGTCTACAAGACCCTGGATATCTCCCCTGTGCTCCCCTGAATATAATACAGTGCACTTCGCATCGCATTACATTCTTTCCTGGCCTCAGTGACCGGGAATCTGTCAAACGGGGACCCGGAAGTGACATCACATCACTTTCGGGTCAGGACAAGAATGGGAGGGGGAGCGGATATGTCCGCTCTCCTCCCTCCCATATACCACATCCTGTCAGTACCCACTGAACAAGTCCCGGGCCCACAGATGGGCAAGTGAAGCCTGTGATATTATAGCGGGCAGGGGGGAGAGCCTGGCACTGTGGGCTGTGTGGAAGCAATGGGGTGGCAGCGCTGCCTGAATGCTTTCACCTGACAGGTAAGCCCTGCTGCTTGCCCGTAGCAGGGCTAAAGGCAAAAAAATAAATAAATAAAAGCTACCTACCCGGCACTGCATGTCCCGGGCATCAGGCGATATGAACTGCACATCCCTGTAAACACTATGGGGGAGGGGGGGGGGGAAGATATAGTATGCCGATTTAGAGAGTTTCTTAGCGAATGTAATCAGTTATAATATTAATCAGTATTAAATATATCAAATATAAATTGCTGCCAATGTAGGAGCTTACCTATATTAACTGGGGTTGTCCTTGGAAATATGATAAAGTTTGGGCTCCTTGGATGTCTGATCAGTACGGATTGGTTTACTGATGGATGTGGATGAAGAGAACTAGGTGGACTGTACTATTGTACTGCTTCGGGTGGGTTTTTTTTGCCTTCCCGTTCACCCCCCTTCTTTCTCCTTCCTCCAGTCTATCCCCATCCCTTTCCTCATTCATCCTCCCCTCCCTCCTCTTTCCACTATGACTATGTGGGATTGCAAATTCTACTTTTGTTTATCCACTCGGCATATCACACGAGTGGACGGTTGTGGTTTACTGTGTGTTCTCTCTCTTTCTCTATATTCTCTGACGATTGCTTTGGTATTGTACCAGGTCTGCTTTCATGCGGTCACGTGTATTTGGTGTTAATAAAGCACTCCGTTTTGTTAATATATATATATATATATATATATATATATATATATATATATATATATATATATATCTCTCTCTATCTCTATCTATCACACATACATACATACATACATATACATACATACATACATACATACATACATACATATACACACACGACTTGGACGCAGATGCTGGCTAGCCAAAATGAAAGTTAGTGTCAATCATATTTGACTCTGCCTACTACACCATAGTAATGCACAGAAGAAAAAAAAAACATTTGATGTTCAATAAAGATTTATAGAACAGTTTTTCAATATTTGTAATTTAATTTGCATTGCGCTTAAGAAACTTTTTTGGCATGTGACTGGCACAGCACCAATCGGGGCTGTGCAGACACAGATTCATACTGTAGTGCAGACATTAGCAGAGTTATATAAGGCCCTCCCCAAGGATCTTTCCCTGCAGGTGCCAAAAGAACAAAGAAAGATCATGTGACCACACAACAGCTCTGCAAAAAATAAAAAAATTACACGGGCATGATATGTTAGATTTATATGACTGAATTATGGCAATTACCACTTCACTGTTTAGTATCACTAAATCACAGGGTTTTCCTACTTCTTTTCTTTTAATGAATAAGGCCCTAAGCACATCAGGTGTGTAGCCCTGGTGCATGAGGCTCTGGCATTTAGCAGCAGACAGAAGGCACAGGTGTCCCCCATCCAGCCCCGTGGCAACAGCCTGCATGGCAGATGCATTTAGGGCAGTATGCACCCAGGAATGAATGCCCGAAATGCAACACGTCTGCTCCACACATTCGTCCTTAGGTGCATTCTTCGCTAAATGTTCATACTGCTGGGTGTCCTTCCAACTGCCAGCAACAGGGCTGAATAGGACACCTATGGCCCCTGCCTGAAGCTAAACACCAGAGCACCTTGCACCAGGGCTAAACACCCTGGGTACATGAGACCTAAATATTTTCATGGGTTACCATATTCTGAAACACATCTACTGCCCACCTGGTTTTGACTTGGAACTGTTGATTGGTGGGGATGAGGCATAGCATTTAACGTGAACCTGTGTCCAGACTGTGCATATTTAGGTGTTTATATTTTCTGAATAAGCATTTAAAGCACTTTGTTCGCCCTCAAAAAGGCAAATGAAAATTTAATTTTCATTTTCTATTATATTGGCAGCCTGCCATCCCTCTATCAACCCCAATTCCAAAAAAGTTGTGATATTGTGTAAAATCTACATAAACAGAATGCAATGATGTGTCAATCTCATAAATCCATATTTTATCTGCAATAGAAATTAGAACATATATCAGCTGTTTAAACTGAGAAAATGTATCATTTAAAAAATAAATAAGGTAATTTTTAAATTGATAACACCACATCTCAAAAAAGTCGGGACAGGGCCATGCCTACCACAGTGTACCATCCCCTCTTCTTTTAACAACACTCTAAACATCTGGGAACTGATGATACCAGCTGCTGCAGTTTTGGAAGAGGAATGTTTTCGTGTCAAGAGGAACCAAAATATTTTATTAAAATGTCTGCACTGCAGGAAGGTCACTCAAGCACCCGCACTCTACCACAAAGCCATGCTGTTGTCATAGATACAGTATGCACTTTAGCATAGTCCTGCTAAAATATGCAAGGCCTTCCCTGAAACCACATCATCTGGATGGGAGCATATGCGGATCTAAAACCTGGAAATAATCTTTTAGCATTGATGATGCCTTTCTAGATGCACAAGCTGCCCATTCCCATATGCACTAATGCACTCCTATACTATCAGATACAGGCTTTTTAACTGAACGGCAACAAGCAGAAGGTCTCACACCTCATTAGTCCAGAGGACACGGCGCCCATGGTTGCCAAAAAGAATGTCAAAATTTTGATTCGCTGGACCACAGAACAGTTTTCCACTTTGCAACAGACCATTTTAAATGAGCTTTGGCCAAAAAAAGACAACTTAATTTCTGGATATGCTCAGACATGGCTGCTTATTTGCATGATAGGGTGTTAACGCTTGGATGGCATAGCAAACTGTGTTCACATACAGTGATTTCTGGCAGTATTCCCGAGTCCATGCAGTGATAGTCATCACAGAATTAAGTCTGGTTTTAAAGCAATGCTGTCTGCAGGTCAAAAAAAAAAAAAAAATCAAAAGGAAATCGAATATTGCATTTTGTCCTTGTCCCTTATACAGAGATTTCTTCAGATTCTCAGAATCTTTTATTATGTATTATAGGTAATATATTTAAAGTGGTTCCAAAGCCTAAATATTATTTTACCTTAATGCATTCCTTGCATTAAGGTAAAAAATGTTTAGGCATTGGTATTGGCCCCTCACCCCCCCCCCCCCCTTTTACTTACCTAAGCCCTCATACAATCCAGCAATGTGTAGCTCTACTCCATCCCCACAAGCTTTGCTGAGGCAGCAGCAGCCATGAGCTCTCACTGATGTCAATCAAAGCTAGTGACGAGGGTGCGGGTGGTCTGTGCCAATGGACGCAACAGTGGGGCACAGGAGTGAGCCCGCACAAGTGGTCCCGTGGAGGTTCGGGGCCCATTCTGTGCAATTCTACTGCAGAGAGCAAGTATGGACATGTACACTCACCGGCCACTTTATTGGGTACACCTTGCTAGTACCGGGTTGGACCCCCTTTTGCCTTCAGAACTGCCTTAATTCTTCGTGGCATAGATTCAACAAGGTGTTGGAAATATTCTTCAGAGATTTTGGTCTATATTGACAGGAGTTACTGTTGCCTTTTCTATTATTTCAAACTAGTCTGACCATTGTCCTCTGACATCAACAAGGCATTTTCATCCACACAACTGCCACTCACTGGATGTTTTCTCTTTTTCAGACCATTCTCTGTAATCCCTAGAAATGGTTGTGCGTGAAAATCCCAGTAGATCAGTATTTTTTTTTAAATACTCAGAGCAGCCAGTCTGGCACCGACAACCACACAACGTGCAAAGACACTTAAATCCCCTTTCTTCCCCATTCGGATGCTCGGTTTGAACGTCAGCAAGTAGTCTTCACCACGTCTACATGTCTAAATGCATTGAGTTGCTGCCATGTGATTGGCTGATTAGTGATTTGTGTTACCAAGCAATTGAACAGGTGTACCTAATAAATTTACAATATTACGCTGAGGAACGTTATTTATAAATTGTTTAGATGCAGTCCACAAGTTTAGATGCAGCTGAACCTCTACCCATCTTTACTCCTGAGACACTGTGGACTCTCTAAAGCGGGCCATACATGGGTTGAGTTCCGAAAGAATTTTCTTTTGAAAATGTTTTCCGAAGAATTTTCATTAAAATTTTGCACCATTAGTGGGCCACAGCAATGGCCGATTTTCGAGCAACCATCAAATTTGAGTGATTAGGCATGTTGGAAACTTTTTGAAAAAAGAACTAAATTTCTAATCAATGATGGAAGAATCATGCAAGAAATGTAATTGAAAAAGAAAGGAGCATGAGCTGTGACCTGGAAAGAAAAGAAAATCCTTGGCCATAAAAAATTTTTCTGTAGCAACATGAAGTGAAATTAAAGGCTTGGTTGGTTGAATTTGGAAATCAATGGTGACAACATCAGATTACAAAATGCACAAAATATCCAATTTTCTAAAGAAAATTTGTTCAGAATCCAACGCATGTATGGCCTGCATTCAATGCCCCTTTTATACTCAGTCATGTTACTCACCTGTTGCCAGTTAACCTAATTTGTGGCAAAATGTACTTCCAGCGTTTAGTATCACTTAGGCTGGCCATACATTATACAATTTTCTTGAGAATTTTGCTTTAGATTTGCCAAAAACCATATAATATGAGGTCATTATTAAGCAGGTCCTTGCACTACATAGTTGAAGGTAAATCTAAAGGAAATTTGGCAGAAAATTGCATAGTGTATGGCCAGCCTTACTTTGTCAGCTATTTGTTGCCCCTTCCCAACATTTTTGACGTGTTGCTGCCATCAATTTAAAATTTACCTTTTTTTTTCTTTAAAATTGTATATTTTCTCAGTTTAAACATTTGCTATGTTTTCTATTTTCTGTTATATTCAACTATTTTTATTATAGGTTTGAGATTTGCAAATAATGACTGAATGGTAATGACTGAAATGGTATTGAAACCAGACTTTAGTCCTTATCGTAATTTTTCATGATCTTTTAGAATGTATTACTTCACAGTACAAGCAGCTACAGAGGTGTATGAGGGCTTGTTTTGATGCTTGTTAAGAATATGTAAATTTCAGTAACATTGACACAAGTGCAATTTAACTTCTTGCCCTCCTGGGGATTTACCCCCCTTCCTGACCAGGTGATACAATTACGCAGTGGTATTTGATTGCCTGTGCGGTTATTTTTTGCGCTATAAAGAAAAAAAAAAAAACTAACAATTTTGTGAAAACCACAAAAACAATATTTTTAACTTTTTGCTATTACACATGTTTATGTGTGCTTCACTGTAATCACACTGCTTTGGATGGCTGTCCATCTCCGACGGGGAGAACTCTATGTAAACAATACAGTTCTACATGTCAGCTCGTGATCACTGCTTTAGGTGGCTGTGCTGGGCCACTGCCCAGCACAGCCACCTAAAGCAGTGATCACGAGCTGACATGGAGAACTGTATTGTTTACATAGATTTACATGATTACAGTGAACAATACACATAAAGCTTACTGTGAAAAAGCAGTGTTAACCCTTTCATTGCCCCTCATGTTAACCCCTTTCTGCCATTAGTACAGTGTCAGTGCTTTTTCTTTTAGCACTGATCACTGTATTGGTGTCACTGGGGATGTCAGTGACACCAAGTTAGTTCCCCCCAGTGTCAGAACGCCTGCCGCAGTCCAGTGTCCCCCCAGTGTCGCTCATCGCCGCCATTACTAGTAAAAATAAAAAAAACTATATAAAAAAAAAAAATCCCAATATATATACCGCCATTTGTAAACGCTATAGCTTTCACGTAAACCAATTATTTTACACGTTGGGATTTTTTTTTTTTCAGCAAAGACATATAGCAGAATACATTTTGGCCTAAATGTATGACAAAATTCAATGAATTTTTTTTACTGGACATGTTTAATAGCAAAAAGACAAAAATGTTTTTTTTCCCTCAAAATTGTCAGTCTTTTTTTATAGCGCAAAAAGTAAAAACTGCACAGGCTATCAAAAACCACTGAAAGAAAACTCAATTTTCGAAGGGGGGGGGGGGGGGGGGGAGACGCAAATTTAATTTGGGTGCAGCATTGCATGACTATGCAATTGTCAGATTAATGCAGCACCATAGCGCAACAAAATGGCCTGGTCAGGGAGGCGGATAAATCCTCAGGAGGAGGACAAGTGGTTAACACATTTTGTAAGTATAAAACAGAAATCTGCATGTTAAATACAACAGAAAACATTGTGCCAAAAAAATAAAATTAAAAAAAAAAAAAAAAAACACAACACTTACCAGACAGGTATGCAACTTTTTCTTTTAAAATAGGCAATACTTCCACAGCTTTCAAACCATCGTTTCTTTGATGACCTAAGGGAAAGAAAAAAAAAAATTAGGATTAACCCATCCTTTCTTTCTGAAAAATAATGCTTTTGGGCTTTGTGTGAACAAGTGTGTGGTGAAAGAAGTCTATACACTGTGTGCATCATCAGGTCACCACCCACTTAAAATATACCTGGTTGGAAAGGCCTTATACAATTAAGTTCATTTAATGCAGTGATTTTAACACTTTTATAGCTTTCTGAAATGTCAGAATTACAGCCAAACCTCTATTAACTGCCCTATCTTAACTGTGCATGCCAACTGTCAGATGAAATCAAACTGAGTGGTTGTACACCTTTCACAAACCCCTGGTAGTGGCCCACGCCCCCAACATGTTTCTCAAGCTCCACTACCTGCGGGCCCAGTTTCACAATTCATTTAAGTATGCAAAACGTATAAAGCAGCAATATAATGGCATAGAAAGCAGCACTATAATGGCATAGAAAGCAGCAATGTGTACAGAGGTGGTACCATTTAAGAAATATACCAGAACATAGTCATGTGAGATATATTCAGAAAATTTACAGCACTGCCACTTGCAACAGAGAAGATTTTATGGCTAGCTCGAAATTTAAAGAAATTGATGGTGCCAGTGAAGGATTCTCTGTGATACTAATTGAAAGAACCTTCAAAAAAGGGGGGGGATAAAGAGTGTGTACACGAAACGCGTTAGAGAGGTGCCCCTAACCATTACTAGCACACCGCACGGCCCTTATGAACGGCCGGTGGCCATCTTGGATTTTTAAATTCCCCCCCCCTTTTTTGAAGTTTCTTTCCTGACCTGATGTATGCATATGTGCACAATCCCCCTGGTGGCTGAGACCTGTATGGCTGGATACTGGTAACCTGTCCTGGATGCATGACACCTGGTGGTTGCTTCTGCCCTGATGACTTCATCCGTTTGCAGTGTTTCCAGATCCTGAGCACCTAGGAGTAGGTCTTATACACTCCAATGCGCAAGTGATTGCGCTATCTGGTTAGTGCAATATACAGTCAGGTCCATAAATATTGGGACGTCAACACAATTCTAACATTTTTGGCTCTATACACCACCACAATGGATTTGAAATGAAACGAACAAGATGTGCTTTAACTGCAGACTGTCAGCTTTAATTTGAGGGTATTTACATCCAAATCAGGTGAACGGTGTAGGAATTACAACAGTTTGCCTATGTGCCTCCCACTTGTTAAGGGACCAAAAGTAATGGGACAATTGGCTTCTCAGCTGTTCCATGGCCAGGTGTGTGTTATTCCCTCATTATCCCAATTACAATGAGCAGATAAAAGGTCCAGAGTTCATTTCAAGTGTGCTATTTGCATTTGGAATCTGTTGCTGTCGACTCTCAAGATGAGATCCAAAGAGCTGTCACTATCAGTGAAGCAAGCCATCATTAGGCTGAAAAAAACAAAACAAACCCATCAGAGAGATAGCAAAAACATTAGGCGTGGCCAAAACAACTGTTTGGAACATTCTTAAAAAGAAGGAAGGCACCGGTGAGCTCAGCAACACCAAAAGACCCGGAAGACCACGGAAAACAACTGTGGTGGATGACCGAAGAATTCTTTCCCTGGTGAAGAAATCAACCTTCACAACAGTTGGCCAGATCAAGAACACTCTCCAGGAGGTAGGTGTATGTGTCAAAGTCAACAATCAAGAGAAGACTTCACTAGAGTGAATACAGAGGGTTCACCACAAGATGTAAACCATTGGTGAGCCTCAAAAACGGGAAGGCCAGATTAGTTTGCCAAACGACATCTAAAAAAGCCTTCACAGTTCTGGAACAACATCCTATGGACAGATGAGACCAAGATCAACTTGTACCAGAGTGATGGGAAGAGAAGAGTATGGAGAAGGAAAGGAACTGCTCATGATCCTAAGCATACCACCTCATCAGTGAAGCATGGTGGTGGTAGTGTCATGGCGTGGGCATGTATGGCTGCCAATGGAACTGGTTCTCTTGTATTTATTGATGATGTGACTGCTGACAAAAGCAGCAGGATGAATTCTGAAGTGTTTTGGGCAATATTATCTGCTCATATTCAGCCAAATGCTTCACAACTCATTGGACGCCGCTTCACAGTGCAGATGGACAATGACCCAAAGCATACTGCAAAAGCAACCAAAGAGGTTTTTAAGGGAAAGAAGTGCAATGTTATGCAATGGCCAACTCAATCATCTAACCTGAATCCGATTGAGCATGCATTTCACTTGCTGAAGACAAAACTAAAGGGAAAATGCCCCAAGAACAAGCAGGAACTGAAGACCGTTGCAGTAGAGGCCTGGCAGAGCACCACCAGGGATGAAACCCAACGTCTGGTGATGTCTATGCGTTCCAGACTTCAGGCTGTAAATGACTGCAAAGGATTTGCAACCAAGTATTAAAAAGTGAAAGTTTAATTTATGATTATTATCCTGTCCCATTACTTTTGGTCCCTTAACAAGTGGGAGGCACATATGCAAACTGTTGTAATTCCTACACCGTTCACCTGATTTGGATGTAAATACCCTCAAATTAAAGTTGACAGTCTGCAGTTAAAGCAAATCTTGTTCATTTCATTTCAAATCCATTGTGGTGGTGTATAGAGCCAAAATGTTAGAATTGTGTCCATGTCCCAATATTTATGGACCTGACTGTATACCTACTTCCCACAGCCACAGGAGTCATGGAGTTTTGCACTATATGACTTTATTTTGACTTGATCACAATTGTCACTATATGCACTTTTTCAGGATTTACACGAGACTGTTCTTTTTGCTCTTCAGCGTGGTTTAACACCACTGTATTTTGGTTTCATATGTTTATTTATTACCCATTTATATTTATTATCACGGTTGCTGAATACATATTGTTTTTAGCGCTGCATATTTATACTTTTACACATTTTTACTGGAGGTTCCCCTCTCTATGCTGGCAGCTATTCATCCACACTACCATTAACCCAGTGCTCGTTTGTTTTTATTTTTATTTGTGGAGTACCAAACACTGTTCAACTGTCACACTCCAGCACCACCTAACCATTTCCTGCATTTTCCTGGCATTCTACCTAAACCACAAATATGGTTTTCATACGTTGGTGTGGCACACAACGTGCACTATTGGAAGGAAGCATTTCCATCTCTCTGCAACTAATATTTCAGCTTTTATGAGAGATACCCCTTTGATGTATGTAGACACTTTTAGCTCCCCATACAGATCTGAGACCCCTTGCTGTCATGAAGCCAAAATGTATCCAGCCATTTGCTTTAAACCAGTTTTACTAGAAGGTGACAAAACCTCATTAGCACTTAGGTGTCACATCCAGAGGAAGCTGGCTTTTCAGACTCTAACTGATGAGCTAATTGATGACCCTCTGTCTGAGTGCCTATGACTGAATACATGACTGAATACATCTTTCATAACAATAGAATGCACCTACGGTTACGATTACATATTGCCATCTTATCTACTCAAATCTGTACATTTATGTCACATGTACGTTACATCATGTCACATGTACGTTACAGGGACCAACATACATCTGTTCACTGATCTCCACTAACTGAAAAGAACATGTATATTACCTTAAAAAATACTTTGAGGAAATTGCATACAATAGATGTCCAATGATCAATTAAAAAAAAAAAAAAAAAAAAACACACAATCAACACAAATTCCAATGGGGTCGATTTACTAAAACTGGAGTGTTCTAAATCTGGTGCCGTTCTGCATAGAAACCAGCTACCATGCTAACTGAACAAGCTCAAGTTAGCCAATCAGTTAATATCATGAACAGCTGAACCAGATTTTCTGCTCTCCAGTTTTAGTAAATCAACCCCAATGTGTCAAAAAGGTAAGCGAAAAAACAAAAGTAATTATTTCCAATGAAAAAATAAGTGGACACACAAAACTGGTTTTCCCAATTCCACACTGATCTATAATCTGGTCCCTGAAGACATTGACCTTTATGCTATAGGAGGTCCAGGGGTGTGGATATTTTTTAAAAACTACTTGTCCAAGGGACTAAATTGGGGTTCCAATCTACAGTGGATATAAAAACTCTACACACCCGTTAAAATGTCAGATTTCTATGATGTAACAAAATTAGACAAAAATAAATAATTTCAGCACTTTTTCCACCTTTAATGTGACCTATAAACTGTAGAACTCAATTGAGAAACAAAACTGAAATTTTTTTTTTTTGTGGTGAGTAAACATAAAAAACTAAAATAATTTGGTTGCAGAAGTGTGCACACCCCTTTTATAACTGGGGATGTAGCTGTGTTCAGAATTAAGCAATCACATTCAGAATCATGTTAAATAGGAGTCAGTACACAACTGCTATCATTTAAAGTGCCTCTGATTAACCGTAAATAAAGTTCAGTTGTTTTAGTAGGTCTTTCCTGACATTTTCTTAGTCGCATCCTACAGCAAAAGCCATGGTCCACAGAGAGCTTCCAAAGCATCAGAGGGAATCTCAATGTTAAATGGTATCAGTCAGGAGAAGGGTACAAAAGAATTTCCAAGGCATTAGATATACCATGGAACACAGTGAAGACAGTCATCAAGTGGAGAAAATATGACGCAACAGTGATATTACCAAGAATTGGATGTCCCTCCTAAAATCGAGCTATGGGGTAGAGTGGAAAAACATCCAAGCCCAGTTAAATTTTGCAAAAAAAACAAAAAAAAAAACAAAAACCACATCTGAAGTCTCCCAAAAGCATATGGAAAAAATGTGTTATGGTCTAATGAAACCAAGGTTGAACTTTTTAGCCATAATTCCAAAAGATATGTTTGGCGCGAACACAACACTGCACATTACCAAAAGAACACCATACCCACAGTGAAGCATGGTGGTGGCAGCATCATGCTTTAGGGCTGTTTTTCCTTCAGCTTCAACTGGGGCCTAAGTCAAGGTAGAGGGAATTATGAACAGTTCCAAATACCAGTCAATATTGACACAAAACCTTCAGGCTTCTGATAGAAAGCGGAACATGAAGAGGAACTTCATCTTTCAGCATGACAACGACCCAAAGCACACATCCAAATCAACAAAGTAATGGCTTCACCAGAAGAAGATTAAAGTGAGCCTAGACCTGAATTCGATCGAAAATCTGTGGGGTGATCCGAAGAGGGCTCTGCACAGGAGATGCCCTCACAATCGGACAGATTTGGAGTGTTTTTGCAAGGAAGAGTGGGCAAATATTGCAAAGTCAAGATGTGCCATGCTGATAGACTCATACCCAAAAAGACTGAGGTGCTGTAATAAATTCAAAAGGTGCTTCAACAAAGTATTAGTTTAAGGGTGTGCACACTTATGCAACCATATTATTTTAGTTTGTTCAATTGAGTTGTACAGTTTATAGGTTACATTAAAAAGGTGTAAAAAGTTCTGAAATTATTTATCTTTGTCTAATTTTTTTACATCACAGAAACCTGACATTTTAACAGGGGTGTGTAGATTTTTCATATCCACTGTACTTGTCCCTCACGACAATCTACTTGTCCTTATTAAAAAAAAAAAATTATAATTTTTGCCAGGATGGAAAAGATGAAGGGTTGAGGGTTTTTTTTGTTTGTTTTTTCGTATTTATTAGGCAGAGGTGCTTTTAAAAACGAAAAGGGGGTGTATGGCGACAAACTGCTAGAAAATTTCTTAGAACACACGCACTTTTTTTTGTTCTTTTAAAGCAGAGGCCCTAGAGAATAAATTGGTGGTTTTGCAATTTTTTATGTAACACTATTTGCACGTTTTGGGGTTTTTTTTGGGAGGGGGGGGGGGGAATACACCTTTTTGAATTTTAATGCAAACAAAAAAAAAAACTAAATCCATTTTTTTTGTATAATATAAAAGACAATATTATGCTGAATAAATAGATAAACATGGCACGCTTTAAAACTGTGCACGCCCCTGCAGCGGCAAACAAACAACTTAAATTTTACTATCCATAGGAGATGCTTTAAGCCTCTACAGGTTACCACCTTAGATTTACAGAGGGGGTCTGGTGCTAGAATTACTGCCCATTATCTGACGTTCTCAGTGATACATTACATGTGTGGGCCGATTGAAATTATTTATTATTTTAAACACTTAAATTTTTTTTTTTTCTTTTTGGATCACTTTTATTGCTGTCACAAGGAATGTAAACATCTCATGACAGCAACAGGCAGTGACAGGTGCTCTTTATAAAGAGATCTGGGGTCAATAAGACCCCAGATCCCTCCTCTGCTCTTAAAAGCCTTTGATCACACAAGATCAGTGTGATCAAATGTGTTCCAGAGGAAACTGGATGTATGCTCATTGCTTCCTGTTTCCTATATCATAGAGGCATTTCCCTCAGTCAAAACACAAAAACAAAACAAATCTAATGCTCCCTGTAGAACTTTATTGCAAAGAGATACACAAAAGAATATCTAAATCGGCACATGTACAAAAAAAAAAAAAAAAAAAAAAAAAAAAAAAAAACTGCTGCAGACCAGGCTCATGGGGGATTTCATCGAAAACTATGTGATGATGTCACAAAAAGGGGTGGGTTCAAGCTGAGGAGTCTTGTTCGTGTGTGGAACTTCTTCAAAAGTATGGACACCCAATATCAACATGGCATTTATAAAATGAATACACACACACACACACACTATAATATTATTATACAGTGTTTATATAGCGCCAAAAAGCTTGCTCAGTGCTGTACAATATAGTGGGGGACAGTACATGAGACAATACAGCAACAAACAATATACGAGAGGTTCGAAGGCCCTGCTCTTTCGAGCTTACAATCTAGGAGGGAGGAGATAGTGGTACAGGAGGAAGTGGCTGTGGGGGATGGAGTGGTGGGAGGAGTGGAGGAGATCGGCTGTTAGGTGAAGGTGGGGTAGGCTTCCCTGAAGAGATGGGTTTTCAGGGTGCGCCTAAAAGGTGAAGAGGGAAGGTGACAGTCTGATGGATTGGGGTAGCGAGTTCCAGAGGATGGGGAAAGTCCTGGAGAAGTCCTGCAGTCGGGCGTGGGAGGAGGAGACCAGGGAGCTAGAAAGTAGGAGGTCTTGTGAGGAGCGAAGATTACGGGTTGGGTGGTATTTGTGTATCAGGTCGGTGAGGTAGTTTGGGGCAGTGTTATGAATGGCTTTGTACATCAATGTTAGAAGTTTGAATTTAATGCGTTGGGCAATCGGAAGCCAATGGAGGGAATGACAGAGGGGAGGTTGCAGATGCGGAGAGGTTGGTAAGGTGGATGAGTCTGGCCACTGAGTTCAAGATAGACTGAAGCGGGGATAGTCTGTGATGAGGTAGGCCGGTGAGGAGGGAGTTGCAGTAGTCGAGTCGTGAGATAATAAGGGAGTGAATGAGTTTAGTAATGTCTGGGGTTAGGAACGGACGTATTTTGGAGATGTTGCGGAGGTGGAGTCTGCATGAGTTTGCCAATGATTGGACATGGGGTTGGAAGGACAGACTTGAGTCTAGAGTGACACCTAGGACTTTGGCTTGCGGGGTGGGACTGATGATGGCGTTGTTGGTCGTGATGGAGGGGGGGGGGGCGCAAGCTGGGGGGAAAATTAGGAGCTCAGTTTTGGAAAGGTTTAATTTGAGGAAGTGGATATTGCCAAAAGTATTGGGACACCCCTCCCCACCCAAATCATTGGGTTCAGGTGTTCCGGTCACATCCAAGGCCACAGGTGTATAAGATCAAGTACCTATCGGGGTCAACGCGTGCTGAAGCACACAGTGCGCAGAAGTCGCCAACTGTCCTCCGAGTCAATAGCTGAAGACCTCCAAATTTTGTGTGGCCTTCAGATTAGCATAACAGGTCGTAGAGCGCTTCATGGAATGGGTTTCCATGGCCGAGTAGCTGCATCCAAGCCTTACATCACAAAGTGCAATGCAAAGCGTCAGGTGCAAAGCACACCACCACTGGACTCTAGAGCAGTGGAGACGTGTTCTCTGGATAGACGAATCATGCTTCTCTGTCCGGCAATCCGATGGAGTGTCTGGGTTTGGCCATTGCCAAGAGAACGGTACTTGCCTGACTGCATTGTGCCAAGTGTGAAGTATGGCGGAGGGGGGATCATGGTGTGGGGTTATTTTTCAGGGATTGGGCTTGGCCCCTTAGTTCCAGAGAAGGGAACTTTTAAGGTGTCAGCATACCAAAGTGTTTTGAACAATTTCATTCTCCCAACTTTATGGGAACAGTTTGGGGATGGCCCCTTCCAGTTGCAACATGACTGCGCAGCAGTGCACAAAGCAAGGTCCATAAAGACATGGATGAGTGAGTTAGGGGTGGAGGAACTTGACTGGCCAGCACAGAGTCCTGACCTCAACCCGATACCTTTGGGATGAATTAGAGTGGAGACTGCAAGCCAGGCCTTCTCGTACAACATCAGTGCCTGACCTCACAAATATACTTCGGGAAGAATGGTCAAATGTTCCCATAGACACACTCCTAAACCTTGTGGAAAGCCTTCCCAGAAGAGTTGAAGCTGTTATAGCTGCAAAGAGTGGGCCAACTCAATATTGAACATGACAGACTAAGACTAGGATGCCATTAAAGTTCATGTGCGTGTAAAGGCAGGCATCCCAATACTTTTGGCAATATAGTACATATTATACAAACTAATAATACACACACACACACACACACACACACACACACACACACACACACACAATGAAACTAATTAAGCCAACTGAAATCGCATAAAGCACGGCGCTAGGTAACAATAGGAACACAGAAGCCAAATATGTATTTCAACAACATATTTCTGAAGCCAAATTAACGGCAGCAATTATAAACAGAAATCTCCTTTCTACTATATAACAATCAAATGGATACGAATACAGATTAAACAATCATATATGCGTAGAAAACTTGACATTATCCACGTAAAAAATATAGAGTACTGTTCAAAAGTCTAAGGTAGGTGTAAAAAAAAAAAAAAAATGCTGGAAAATAAGAATGCTTTAAAGTGGTTCTAAAGCCTCAAGGTGTCTTACCCTGTGTTCTTTGCATGAACCCTTACCCCTTTATACTTAACTGGGATCCATCAAGATCCAGCGCCATGCACGAGAGCTGCAGCTCTTTTGGCTTTGTCCCTCCTCGATGGGCAGATCGATTGCAGCCAGAGCCATTGAGCAGGGTGCGGGCCCAGTCTTGCTGTCTGTTTCAATGGATGCAGCAGCTGGACTCAGGAGCGACTCCGCATGAGTTCCCCCATGGGAATCAGATTCCAATTGGGGGCACCAACAAAAGAGGACCACAGTTTGCCTTTAAAACAGGATCAATTTATCTAGGTACACTTGCACACAGTATTTGAAAGAACTCAGTAGGTAGGTTTTTCCAACATCTCTGAGAACCACACATCATATGTGGATTTAGACAGCCTCAAATCTTTCTGTCTCCTAATGTAATCCCAGATAGACTTGATGTTGAGATCAGGGCTTTGTGGGGGCCAAACCATCAATTTCAGGACTCCTTGTTCTTCTTTACGCTGAAGACTGTTCTTAAAATTACTTTGGATGCATGTTTGGGGTCATCGTCCTGCTGCAGAATAAATTTGGGGTCAATCACATGCCTCCCTGATGGTATGCATGATGGATAAGTATCTGCCTGTATCTCTAAGCAACAAGGACACCAATGATCCTGACCAAATCTCTGCATCCATTTGCAGAAATACAACTCCAAACGTGCAAGGAACCCCCATCATGCTTCATTGTAGCCTGCAGACACTGATTATCGTACTGCTCCCCAGCCCATCACCAACAGACTGCCTTTTGCTACAGCCAATTATTTCAAACTTTTGACCTATCAGTCCAAAGCACCTGCTGCCGTTTTTCTGCATTCCAGTTCCCATGTTTTCGCGCTTAGTTGAGTCACTTAGCTTCTTTTCCATGTTCTATGCAGGAAAAAAAAAAAATAGGAACAGGGGTGCAGAAAAATGAGCCACCACAGAAAACCACTTCTTATCATGGCACACCTGCTGGCTCAAACTCGGGCTGTGCTTCCTGCATCAGATGGTGTGGCTAGGCCCTGCCCCCAGCTCCCTTGTCACAGGATGGGAACCTCCCGCCGATCTCAACCCAACCTGGGAAAGCAGGGAGAAAGTCACTACAGACATGCATGACATCTACCACGAGAAAGAACAAAACAACTTGATTAAAAAAGTGAAAAGACTTTGAGGGAGATCAATAACATTCTTGACCAACTTATCCCTTAAAGGGTAATTCCACTGTCATGGGAAAAAAAATGAATATCACAATATGGCTTGTGTCCCAATTGCATATGCCGTAACGTTATTAAAATGTTCCTTTCCTTTTCAATCTGCAGTGCTGTAATTTTCTGCATAAATGCAATATGGCAAACTGGAAGTGTTCTTTGAACAGATGGTGTACAGAACACCCCACAGAAATGTATCTTCCTGCCTGTGTGATTGGCTTACTAATCTTCCCAGATGTCTGCAATAAAATACAAAATCAGATTTTGGGCATCCACTCATCCTCTGCAACAAAAATTTCAGCTTTGGTGAGAAATAATCCTTGATCTCCAGGTCGTTTTCTGGCACTTTGGTTTACATGTAAAAATCACTGCTTTTTTGCTAGAAAATTAGTTAGAACACCCAAACATTATACATTTCTTTTTAAAGCAGAGGCCGTAGAGAATAAAAAGGTGGGTTTTGCAATTTTTTATGTCACGCGGTATTTGCGCAGCTGTTTTTCCAACGCAATTTTTTGAAAGGAAAAAAATTAAAATCTTATTACAAAAAAAAAAAAAAAAAAATACATAATCCAATAATTTTGTAAAATATAAATATGATGTTACGCCGAGTAAATAAATACAATGTCATACTTTAAAAATGCACAAGCCCATGCAACAGTGACAAATGACTCAAACTTTACTATCCATAGGCAATGCTTTAAAAGTTTACAGGTTACCACTTTAGATTTACAGAGGAGCTCTAGAATTACTTCCCATGATCTGACATTCGTGGGGATACCACACGTGTGGGAGGATCGCTGTTTGCATGTATACATTCGCCTTTGCACACGAGTACAGGGGTACTTTATTTTTTAATTATTAATTTTTTATACAGTTTCTTTGATTTTTTTTTTTTTTTTTAACACTTTTATTGCTGTTACAAGGAATATAAACATCTCTTGTGACAGCAGTCAGCACATGACAGGTACTCTTTATGGAGGAATCTGGGGTCTATAGGACCTCAAATCTCTCCTCCACACTTAAAAGCATTCAAAACATCAAGATCAAGTGTTTCTGAAAGCTTTCAAATTTAAAAAAAATGGCAGTTTCATTCCGAGTAAACTGGAAGTGATGTCAAGGTATTCGCTTCGGCTTAGTACAACGGACAGCCGACTCACGTGCCGGGTAGGACATTCAGGTCTCCTGGTGGGATACGAGAGACATGGAAGGCAGCAGGAGGTTGCGCTAGAGATTGTATAAAATAAATTAAAGTGGAAGTAAACTCACACTGCACACTTGTACCTACAGGTAAAGCTTACCTGTAGGTACAAGGAAGATCTTCTAAATATGCACCATTTTAGGAGATATTCAGTGTTCCTGCAGCCGATGATGTCACCGGCGCATGCCCATGCCTTCCTTTTAGAGCTCTGTGCTGCGGCCGAGACTCTCGCATGCAAGTCATCATGGCTGAAGATAGGAGCCCCATCAGTGGTGACAAACGCTGGAAGGCTCTGTTCTAAGGAAAGACTTTCATAATGTGCTAGTGGACTATTAGTCCCCTATGCGATCGCAAAAAAAAAAAAAAAAACACATTAAAAGTAAAAAATATATATATATATACACACACACACACACACACACATACATACATATAAATAATAATAATACTAATAATAGAGCCTCCCCACCCCCATACGCAGACATTTCGGTTTTCAACCAAATGAATCCTGAGTTTTTGGTTTCGGCACCAGAATTTTCATTCGGGGCACCACTAATTTTGCATGGGATTTTCTTTTTTTTTGGTGGTTTACTACCGCCTAAATATATATATGTTCGCCCAATCTAGAACAATTCCATTTACAATTGGTCTCCCTGGTTAATTTTCTTTATTTTAATGGACCTTAGGTAAATAATATCACAGGAACTTGCAAGCTCAATGAGAGGATGAGGCTTTAGGAATGAGAGTATACAACATGTGGACATATTCAGAAAATATTCAAAAGCTCCTGCAAGATCTTGATCAATTTTCTCCATATTTCCAGGAGTCATTTTATCCATAAACGAAGGGATTATATATTTTTAGGAGGCAGTGGTTTGCAGAACTCCTTTACGTGAAAATGCTGCTAATGAATAAACACTTTGTGATGATTCAGAAGCAACAGAAGGAGTGTTTCTGAAATGAGAGAAAAGCTACTTGCACTTTTCATTATGGTTCTCATTATTTCATTCCATAAAGTATTTTTTTAATGTCTTCAGGGTACTTTTGGCATGCCAGGATGTGTTTTGACATCCTTGTAGTATTTGTAAAAGAATATTTCTTCTCAAAATATTTGCAAACTGCAGCTTTGCACTCAGTGGAAATTGCACTGTGGAAATTTTTCCAAACTCAAGATGTTGGTCTCACCATTTTACTTAGAAGAAAAGAAAAACAGGATTATAGGTAAACGTTTTGCTGTAATGGTGAAGATTAATAGGAATCAGTTAAAGGTTATAAAGATACACTAATTTATCAGATAAATATACCCTCTTACCTGTTAATTGAGGCCCGAGAGGAAGACAAAATCTATCATCTATTGCAGTGGTCTCCAAACTGCAGCTCGGGGACCAGAGGCAGCTCTGCTTGCTTTAATTCGGCCCTTGGAGCACAATTTCATTCACTGATGCCAACAATGGGACATAATTCCCCCCATTGACACCAATAAAGGGGCACAATATGACCCAATGACACCAATGATAAGGCACAATTCCTCCTAATGATATGGCCCTTTGCTATGCTTTATCCTGCTCACGGGGCACTATCCCTCCAATGATATGATGCACTCTTGCTCCCATTGACACCAACAATGGGGCACAATTACTCCCACTAACACCAACAATGGGGCACAATTCCTCCCACTGACACCAACAATGGGGCACAATTCCTCCCACTGACACCAACAATGGATAGCAATTTCTCCCAATGATACAAATAATGGGTCACAAGTCCTCGCAACGACAGCTGTGATGGGCTGCAATTTCTCCCACTGACATCAAAGATGGGACATTGTCTGTTGCCACTGAAGTCAAGACCTTTTCTACTCCCAACAGCAAAAGTCTCAAGGGCAGTTTACGTATGTGGGCATGGCCTACATAACATTCACCACTACACGTGAGCACTTTAAAAACTTTTATTTATTTTTAAACTGTCCCTTTAAAAAGTTTTTTTTGTTAAATCACTTTTATTCCTAATCGCAAGGAATGAATGCATCCCTTGTGATAGAAATAAGTAGTGACAGGTCCTCTTTATGGAGAGATATAGGGTCAATAAGACCCCACATCTCTCCTCTACAATGTAAAGCATTAGATCAAAAAAAAAAAAAAAAAAAGCATTGATCTAGCCCCCCTCAAAGTCTGAAGGACAATAAAATGGCTCTTTGTTTAGAACGTTTGTAGACTCCTGCTCTATAGGGTTCTCACCCCCTTATGTGTGAGATAGGGACTGATACATCATAACACCACTTTATATCTAGACTGCCTCATCCTTTGTGGGGCTGCAATACTGTACACAAATGAAATGTATGTAATTTGTGTGCAACAAATAGAGCTTTCTTTGGTGGTATATAATCACCACTTGGGTTATTTTTTGCGCTATGAAGGATCAAAAAAAATAAATATTTTTAACTTTTTCGGTTTAAAACATATCCAATAAAAAAAAAAAAATCAAATTTCTTCATAAACTTTAGGCCAGTATGTATTTTGCTACATACATATACACATTTATTTTAAAAACTATCCATTCAGTTTTCAGTCAAGGGCATCCTGAATTTTTGGTTTCGGCATCAGAATTTTCATTTCAATGCACCACTACTGTGCACAAGTTCTGTAACTTTTCTCCTTGATCTGGGGAGGACTTCCACTTCCTCTCAGGAACCTCCTCTAGTGGTTCTTGCCCAGCTCCTATAGTGGAGATCCCTGGAATCATAGGATGCAGTGGTGGCCACAAATTAAAAGTAATTAAGGTCTCAGCTTCCAGAAGTAGACTCTTCTCCATTTACATCACAAAATGTGTGTTTACAGTATAAGGTGTGCAGTGATGCTAGAAAGGGGGAGCTGCTGTTAGACCTGAAAAGGCCTAAAAATAATAATAATAATAATAATAATAATAATAATAATAATAATAATAAGTTCATTTCTTGCTGTTCAGGAGTTTTCCATTCTAGTCCCCAAGTCTATGGGAACAAAAATGGGCAAAACTGCCTGAAATGTAGCGCATATACTTTTTTGAGCAACAGGTGTTTTTTTGCTACAGGTGAAAAAATGCTCAAATGTGAACAGGGCCTAACTGTTTCCACTCTTCTAGTACATGGAATTTGTAAAGAAATACAAAGAGTAAAAATATTTAAACAAATGCTGATTTTTATAAATGTTGTACACATCTGGCATTAGTGGACTGTGTGTATATTTCTACTTGTGTTCAAAATTAAAAAAAAAAAAAAAAAACACCACACACCACACACAAAAAGTAGAAAATGGTAAGAATGGTTGTAATTTTGCACTTTTCATTATTCTTAAAAGCTTTTACAAATTTCGTTGCCGAAATTTTGCTGCACACTAAAGATTAAAGTTTCCAAAACATTATGATGACTGTCATTAGCTTACTCAGTTATAATGAAACTAGACCAGGATTCTTAATCTGGAAAAAAATAAATCCATACATATCCACTACTTAATGCCCCTCCATGTTTCATTAAATAATTCCTTAGTGTGTTTTTCTCTCTCCTTGTAATGTCCTTCATGAGCTTCTGGACCTCTCCTTTTTCCCCTCACTTCCATTAGTTTGAAACGAGCACTGCTTAGTTTGTTGTGGTCACATGCACTGCTCCATACACACTACAGATCCCATAGTGAAGTCCATAGTTCATGTTTAGAGCAAGCAAGAGAGGGAGGCTATGTCCTTACATACAGCGAGACTATGGAGAACGAACGTCAGCACCCTTTAACAAGAAGTGAAATCACAGCAGTAAAAAAACTAATACATACTGGAAATATTTTTTTTAAACCAATTTAGTGTCACTTTAATCCCGCTTTCAAACTGATCCACTCTAGTTGCATTGTTCAGTTTTTTAAAAAAAAAAAGAAAAAAAAAGCAAGGAAAACTGGTCCATTGCACTTTAGTTGTGGTTAAAAAAATCCTGTTTGCTGCATGCTTGGTCTGGTAAAAACAAAAAAAACACACAACACACGGAGACAAACATATCCCTCCTTTGAAATGAATGGAAATCGCATAAAAAAAGCAACACATCTTTGAAATGTTCTCAATCCCCAGTTTACAGAATTGCATGATAAGGAAAATCGCATTATATTCAATGGTGCCCATCTCACCAACTCAGCACAGTGCCATTTTGGAAAAGGTTACTGGTGGATTTCAGCCCCATAGACTTCTATGTTATCAGAAGTCGCATCTGCATAGATAAAAAGCATTCCTATAGGACTCAGTGTGTTGATGGATTCAGTGTTTTGTTTTTTTTAACCCTCACCTCTCCTCCCTGGTCATCTTTCATCCAGCTACAATTTTGGACCATTCATTCAATGAAAGGAAGGAGCAAATCAATTGATAAACAGAATGTTCGATAAAAGGGAGGATCAAAACCACATCAGTGTGAACCTAGGTTTTAGGCAGTAAGGGATGAGGGAGGAGAGGGTAAAAATCAAAACAAAAAAACACTTATCCATCAAAGTCGCATACGAATGTTTGTCTATGCTGATGGGACATCTGTGAGAGAACATTAAAAGTCTATGGGGCTGAAATCACACTGAAGGTTGCATATAATGTGATTTCCCTTGTCATGCATATCTGAACTCAGGCTTAAGAACTTCTAAAGTCACATTAAAGTCTCATCTAAGTCACATCAATAGTCACACTGGAAATTGCATGAAAATCACAATAGAATAGTGGGAAGTGATATGGGGAAAAAAATAAACGCAAACATGGAGAAAAAAATGCATTAATCCGCATAATGCATTGTGTTAAATTTAATGCAATGCAGGATAAATACGGTAAAAAAAATGCATATAAGTTTTTGATGCATTTTTCATACAGAGCCCTATGAAAGTAGCCTAAAAGGATAAGTTCACCTTTTGGAACAGGTTACATGTTCCACACATTTTTAAGATATTCTCCCCGCACCCGCTGTCACCATTTGAAAAAAGCGCGGCCGTACGGGGGCTTTGCTCCCATAGACATGTTATTCATTCACAGACTTCTGTGAATTAATGATTTAAGTACTTTGCATCTGACAGCTGTAGTTCTCAAAGGACTACCAGTGCGCCGTTGAGCATTCTAGGTAGTTCATTGATTCTTCCTGTCATTGTGTAACTGCCTGTTCAAAGAGGTATGAGCAGACAGCTTACACCGACATGTCTGCAGGACCCATGCATTGCACCCACGACCTGCTGATCGCGGCTACAATGCTTTCCAAGATCCTACAAAATGTACATTTTTTCCTTTTACCATTTATTATTAATTTTCTTAAAAGTTGAACATATCCTCTAGCTTTTATTTTTAAAGCTTAAAGGATGATTTCTTGCCATGCACAGCAACTCCAGATTCTGTCTGCCCCAGTTTGGATAAATTTCTGTCTATATATTTTTTGAGAGCAGAGATCTTCGTAAATAAAATGGTGGTGGTTTCGATATTCTTGTGTCACATAATATTAGCCCAACTGTGTATCATACCCATATTTTTTACTGAAAAATACAATTTAATTTCAGTGCCTGTGTGATGGATTTGGTAAAATGCCTATTCTGTTTCCTGTTTAAAATATACTATATATATATATATATATATATATATATATATATATATATATATATATATTTACTTTTATACTTTTTCATATTTCTAACTTTGTGTTGTGCATATATATTTTTGTCTGCTGGGCTTTGCAGTCCTCCTTGTTTGTTCAGAGCAATGTTCTGAACCCTCCCTTCACGCTGTGAGGATTTTGCAGTTACGGTCTTGAGTATGTGGGGAGTGAAGAGATAACGGACAAGTTTCAAGCATCAAGTTTCTGCACTTCTCCCATATTTCAGCCAAGCAAAATGTGCCTGTTAGAATGTCACTTTATTTACATAATAGTGACGTATACTCTATTGTTTTCTATAAACAGAGATGAGGACGTGATTATACTGCACAGTTGTCAGTGTGATTATTGTCCGGTCTGCACGTGCAATTCATTTCTCTAAAAATTAGGAACAGCAGCAGAAATCCTACCCGAGCCCGATTGTGGTTCTCACAACCATTTTACCTGCAAACACATAATGCTTGCCATTTCCTAAATATATTGCAGTATAATTTCAGGGAACAGAAGGTGGAAGCCACAACAAGGAAAAATGCTCTGTTGAATCTATTAATTTCAAACAACATGGGGCTGACTACAGATGTGCAAGTTAGAGAAAACCTAGGTAATAGTGATCATGGTGTAATCACATTTGCTATAAGTACAGAAATAGGAAGCTTGTTTGTATTACAAGAACTCTGAATTTCAAAAAAATCCAACTTCAATAAGCTGAGATCCTTGCTGCATGACAATCAATGGGACCAAATATTTTGAACAAACAGCACACAAGGCAAGTGGGAGTGTTTTAAACATGAATGAAACAAGTACATTAGTCATTGTATAGTATAAATTCAAACCTATGTGACTAAACTATAGTGTTTAAAAAAAAAAATATATATATATATATATATATATATATATATATATATATATATATATATATATATATATATATATATATATATATATATATATATATATATATTTATAATAAGAAGCCTTTAAAAAGTCCAGAATAGAAGGGACACCTCAAGCATTCCAGATTTACAAGGAATGCAACAAGAAATGTAAGGGAGGTTAAAATATAATATGAGAAACATGTATAACAAACCCCCCAAAATGTTTAAAAAGATATTAATAGTAAAAAGGTTATAAAATAAAATCTAGGCCCCATAGTGCATGAACACGCAAATAGGCCACAAATAACAGGGAAAAGGTAGTTGTAATAAATATTTTTCTTTACAGTTTTTAGAGATGAAAAAGATGGATTTGATAGTATTAGCAGTAAAATTATGGATGTTTCACAGCAGGCACCTCTGTGGTTGATTGAAAACCAGATACAAAAGAGACTGGAGAAACTTGATGAAAATACATCACCAGCTCCAGATAGCGTAAACCCATGAGTCCTTATGAAACTTAGCTCAGTTGTAGTCTAGCCTCTATTTCTAACTTTTAAAGATACCTTACTGACTAGAATGGTACCAACTGATTAGTAGAGAGCAAATGTGGTACCCAATGAACAAAAAAAAGGATCCAGATGTAAAGCAGGAAACTACAGAAAATCAGCCTAGTATGTAAAGGTATTGATGGAAGAGTAAGGAACTGTATACAAAAATCAAGACAACATAAGTGACAACCAGCATGGATTTATGAGACTATTCTTGACAGACCAACCTGTTATTCTATGAGGCAGTAAGTGACACATTAGATGATGGAAATCCAATGAACGTAGTTTAATTAGATTTTGCTAAAGCATTTGATACACAGTCTGTAACCGGCCTAACGTTGTGAGTGGTATGTCCCAGGGTTCTGTCTCTCCTATTCAATTTGTTTATGTATTGAGGGGGGAATCAAGAGCTCAATTTCAAAGTTTGATGAGGATACCAAATTATGCAGGGAAATAATGTAAAACACAGGATATAGGATCATTACAGGAATGCCTTGATAAAACAGGTGGTCAGTCAGTTACCCAATAGATGAGGTTCAATTTTTAGATATGTAAATGAGGGGCTTCCCTAGGAGAATTAGTGATTGAAAAGGATCATTGGTTGCTTATAGGTCACAGACATGCAGCTAGCAATGCTAGTAAAATATTCTCATGCATTAAAAAGAGCATATACCGTATTTTCCGGCATATAAGATGACTTTTTAACCCATGAAAATCTTCTCAAAAGTCGGGTGTCGTCTTATAAGCTGGTATCGGAGGAAGACGAGGACGCTGAACTGGAAAAGATGGACTATGCCAAGCTGGAAGATGAGATGACCGTTGTCTGATCAGCTGCACCGTCAGGACCTTCCATCTGCCCCTCTACAGCATGAGGATCTGGAGATGCCGACCAATCCCCCACGACCAACCCTGAGCACCCCCGTAACAGAGCACTTTGATTGGCTAAACTTACTGGTACTTCCGAGCCGGTGTAGCGGCAAGATCTGTCTCCTGTGAAGATATGTCCCCCTTGAAGCAACTGCGCATGTCACAGTTTTAGGCATAATAAGCCGATCGCCGATCAACAACAGCATCGAGCTGACACACTTAACCCCTTTTCTGCTGCACCGCTGATCCCGCGGATCACTAGCCGCCGCCGATGCTCCAGCAAGATGGATCAAAGATGCGTATTGGGGAGCATCATTGATCGGAGAGAGGACAGTGACATGGGGGAGGGGACAGTGACATGGGGGAGGGGACAGTGACATAAGTGGTCATAACATGTGGGGATGGGGGGCAGTGACATATGGGGGGGCATGACATGTGGGGAGTCAGTAACATGGGGAAGACCGTGACATGTGGGGGGGAGGACAGTGGGGGGAGGGCCTGACATGGGGACAGTGACATGTGGTGGGGTCAGTGACACAGGGGGCTGTGACATAGGAAGACAGTGACATGTGGGGAGGGAGGACAGTGGGGGGGGGGCTGCCATTGGGAGGACAGTGACATAAGGGGGGGCCACTAACATGGAGGACAGTGACATGGGGTAGTCTTATATGGCGTGTATAGCCCAAACCCTATATTTTAACAGGAAAAGTAGGGGGTCGTCTTATATTCCGGAAAATACGGTATTAATAAAAGAGAAATCAATTAATCCACCCCTTTTCAAAAAACTCTGGTTTGAACTCATCGTGAATATGCAGTTCCATTTTGGTCACCAATCCTCAGGAAAGATGTTCAATTAAAAAGAATTCAGCAAAGGGCAACAAAATTGGGAGAAGGAAAACAGCTATGAGGACCGATAACAGAACACAGTTATTCACTCTGGAGACGGGGCACTTAATGGGGGGATATCAAAAGGTGAATTCAGTAATTGTACAACTGTTTACTCTAACATCCCTACAGGAGACACGCAGCCATGATTTCAAATTTTAAAAAAAAAAAGAAAAGGGGGAGAATAAACTTAGAGTGAGAAATGGGTCCTTTACGGTTAGAGAAGTAAAACTGGAAGTCCACCCCCCAAGCAGTGGTTCTAGCTGGGAGTGGGAACTTTAGAAAGGGTGGGGGGGGGGGGTTTAAGGTCTTCCTCAGGCAGCCAAATATACCGGGGTATGGGAATTGCTAGCAAATGAAAAATTACACACCCATAGAATGAACTGGATCAACCTTTGACTTTTTTCAACCTTACAAAACTATGTAATAATACATTACCAGGTTTTTGTATATATGTGTGCGCCAGTGAATTGGTGATGAACCACAATACCCAAATTTGTCCATATGCAATGCCTTAGAGATCAGCAGTGACCAACAGACCTAGAATTATCTAGCTCCAGCATACACAGCAGTACCCAATATTTCCATACATAGGTGGATCTGCTGGACAAGTTTATGTTTGAATGTGTGTGTTCATGGGTGCAGGAGGCTTTAAAAAAAAAAAAAAAAATTTTAAATTAAATTTTGTGTAGTACTTTTGGGGGTTTTTTGATTTACTTAACTTTATTATCACATGCGGAGCAAGAAGGGGAAAGGAAAGAAGGAAAAGTGGATTTATTCAGGGCTTATAAGGGTAAACTAAGGGTTAAATAGAAATACTTTTTTAAGTATCATCATCAAGTTGTTTTGACTGACATACACAAATCACAAGCTCATCACTTTGGTATCTACTCCGTTTCATCAATCTGTAGATCAAAGTAACAATATTTACAGTGTCTCAAAGGCTTTTGGACAGAAGCATCAATGACAGCTTCTATATTACATAGCAACTGCCCATTACTTTGACAGTTGGGAATTGCTGGCAAGCGTATATTTAGCACTTCAAAAGGAAGTTTTGGGGGTTTCTTTAGGCATATGTAGTATACGCAATGATCGCAATTGGTTAATGGAAACTAGAAAATTAGGTTCATTCAAGAACAGGCAATTTTGTGGAATAAAATGCAATGTGCAGGTGGCTAAGAAGTTGGGGAAGCAATGTGCTGTAAGCATGTGGATAGGTGGCTGAACAGTGATGTGCTCTGAAGGGGGCTTATGTGTAAGCATTTGGTGGCCAGGAAGATTCAATGATGGCACACTTAAGTTAAAAGGTGATGGGCACGTGTGCTTAGTATATACTGTATTTTTTTCTCCATAAGATGCATTTTTTCCCCCAAAAAAATGGGGGGAAATGTCTGTGCGTCTCATGGAGTGAATATGGAGCAGCCGGCCAGGTATTCCCCCCGTCGCCGTGTTAGAATACCGGCCCGGCTGCTCAGCTCTACTGTGCAGAAGAACCCGCTCCTCCGTCCTACCTGTTCCTCCGTCCAGCGGTGTCCTGCTTCCATCGGCTGTCTTCTCTCCCTGGGGCCGGCATCTTCAGTGTGGGTACCTGGCTGTGACAGCTTACGGCTTCACAGCCAGCGTGAGAAGCACTGCGCCTTGTAAATGGCCCTGTGGTCTTGTGGGACCTGTCATGTATCCCACAAGAGGACAACTCTGTGGAAGTGGGAGAGGAAACCTGTCAAATTTGGGTACACCGACCCACCACCCCCCCCCCCAAAGGTCCAGTCTCTGGTCATCTCCTCCTGTGCCGTGTCCCCAGACTCTGGTCATCTCCTCCTGTGCCGTGTCCCCAGACTCTGGTCATCTCCTCCTGTGCCGTGTCCGCAGTCTCTGGTCATCTCCTCCTGTGCCGTGTCCGCAGTCTCTGGTCATCTCCTCCTGTGCCGTGTCCGCAGTCTCTGGTCATCTCCTCCTGTGCCGTGTCCGCAGTCTCTGGTCATCTCCTCCTGTGCCGTGTCCGCAGTCTCTGGTCATCTCCTCCTGTGCCGTGTCCGCAGTCTCTGGTCATCTCCTCCTGTGCCGTGTCCGCAGTCTCTGGTCATCTCCTCCTGTGCCGTGTCCGCAGTCTCTGGTCATCTCCTCCTGTGCCGTGTCCGCAGTCTCTGGTCATCTCCTCCTGTGCCGTGTCCGCAGTCTCTGGTCATCTCCTCCTGTGCCGTGTCCGCAGTCTCTGGTCATCTCCTCCTTTACTGTGTCTGCAGTCTCTGGTCATCTGTAGTATGTTACAAGTAAAAATCTGCATTGTTTTTACTAGGATCCCCCATGCAATATATATAATTTTCTGAAAGTTCCTGAAAGATAAAACTGAGGTGTTGCAATTTTTTCTTATTATGTCACATGAGATTTGCGCAGTGGTTTATCAAACACAGAGCGGATTCCATTGAGATCAGCAGATCTGTGAGCTGATTTTCTGCTGATCGGAGTAGAGCAGGCAGTTGACACATCTGTGCCCGCTCAGTATTTGCAGAGCGGACACAAGCAGAGCCTGACTCTGCTGTGCATTTACAACTGGCTACCAATGATCTGCTCCACCAAAATGGACAAGGACAAAGTTCATGCCTGTTTTTTTGTTAACCGGGCATGATTGGACACGAGTCCGTTTACACCCACCTGTTCATAAGGTAAATTGGCATGCTAATTAAAAGGGAATTTCACACCTATACATGCCTGTTTTACATGGCACTATTATTACTATGCACATTAAAATATACACCTTGTGGGGTGTTCCAATTCATTTTCACTTGCACACCAATGCATATAAACGGAGTAACCAAATGTAAAGCTATAGGCAAAACTAATTTTTCAATATTGAATAGAGTAAGCAAGGGTTAAAAACCATGTCAGATTTTTTTTTCGCCATCTGTATTCCACTGCAGAGATTTCCCTTCACTTCCTGTCCCCTAGTGAAACAGTAAGTGGGAGGAAATCCCTGCAAATTAAGGGAATTCCATGGGGATTCCATTGGAAATTCCCCCCCCCTTACTTTTCTGGGGACAACCCAAAATTTGGGGATTTTCTCTTTTACGTTCAATAACAATAAACAAAGCAAATTGAGAGGGTGAATCTTGCTAATTGGGGCACAGACAGCAAAAAAAAAAAAAAAAAAAAAAAAAAAAACACATTGCCGGCAGAAAGCGGTCAATGTACTGCGGATGGGCGGTAGCAGCAGGCAAAGCGACATACCCGGCCGTTGCTTTGCTCTTCCAGGTTTAGAGCATGCATGTGTATCCCCCCCCCCCCCCCACGCTGTCATTCGTTGTATGAGGTGTATGTCAGCAGGTCTCAGCCAGTGATTTTTACTGGGTCTCTGCCGATCTCCTACAGCAAATGGAGATGCAGAGTTGTGCCTGTATTTGTAAATACAGGACAGGATCTAGCTGCTTCTTCTCTCCCTGGAACCATTTTGTTCCAGAGAGAGAAGAAAGACATCACACGCAAGTAAAAGCAGCACACTGCACCCACAAACGTTAGACATTTTAACCCTTGATTACCACATTTAACCCTTTGATTACCCCCTACTAGTGCCATTAGTATAGTGTCAGTGTACAGTATTTTTCACTGATCACTGTATTAGTGCCACTAGCGACATCAGATAGCGTCAGGATCAGTTAGCGTACCTCCCAGCTAGGGTCAACTACCGTTAGATTGCCCGCACACTATCGCACTCACACTATCGGTCGCTGATCACTGTCATTACTAGTACAGTGTTTGTAAGGGTCAATATATTGATCATGAACAAAACTATACCAGTGCCCCCTTAGTATTAGTGTCCACAAAAATGCAGCGTTAGCAGGATCATCCCCGTTCACTGCCAGCACTAGCGTTTAGCCTCTAAACTCCCCCCCACCCCTAACAAGAAGTGCGGTGCCAGTATCATTTCTGATCACTGTCACCTGTAATACATTGTACACAAAACCACAGTGTTCACAGAATCAGGCCTGATCTCTGTTAGCACTTGCCGGTAAATTTCTTTTGTAGCGGTTCAAGCAGTCCCTGACAGCCAGGTGCTCTTTCCCGTGAGTTGCACCAGGTACCAAAATGTCCAAGGGAAGGTAAACTAGTGAAGTAGCCTACAGGATTCTGAGCATGTCAGGTGAGAGCGAAGGGGGAAGACTCCCTGACACAATCAGCCTCAGAATACAAACCTGTAGACAGCATCGGCACCCTGACAGGTAACTTGCACGATGGAGAAGAGGTCCCTGTTAAGATCAGGCGTACCTGACCCCATGAAGCTGAAGTGCTAGGATCGCACGACTTGTCTCATATGCAGCAGAGTGCCAGTACTAGTGCCGCACTACCTTTTGGTGAACTGGAGAGCACCAGCAGCCTAGTACATTCTGGTCTTTTTTTATACCAGCACTGTGGTATCACTTGGTGACGTGGCGAGTCCCAGAAGTGCAGTACAAGCTGGTGCGGTGGCGAGCCAAGTAGCGTCCCACAGCCACCAAGAATTCGCACACAGGCCCATATAACCCCTAGTATCCTTCCAGACATGCTTGCAAATCCTGATTGGCAGCCCACAGATTCTGCAGCACCCGTACTTCCCCCATTCAATTCCCAACCCGGAAATTCAGGTGGAAACAGCAAATTTAAATACTCCCCCTTTGGAGCAGTTTTCCACAGAAGATTTGTACAATTTGATTGTGGGCCAAAGTAATTTATATGCTCAACAATATATCACTGCAAACCGAAATTCAAACCTTGCCAGACCATTCGAATGGAAACCCATTACGATTCCTAAATTTAAAACTTTTTTGGGCCTAACCCTCAACATGACTCAACTACAAAAAAGAACGAGTTGCGGTCATATTGGTCCACAGACCCGATCCATCATAGGCCCGTGTTCTCTGCTGCCATGACCAGGCATAGATATGAGACGGTAATGTGTTTCATGCATTTCAGTGATAACACACTGTAATCCTCGGGGCAACCCTGAACATGACAGGCTCTACAAAATTCGGCCCCTCATAAACCACCTGAGAAATTTTCAGATGTGTATACGCCCCAGCAAAACATCAGCGTGGATGAGTCCCTCATTCACTTTACTGGCCACCTTGCATTCAAACAGTACATCCCCAGCAAGCGTGCCAGATTTGGGGTCAAATTGTATAAGCTCTGTGAGAGGGCCACAGACTATAAGTACAAATTTAGGCTTTATGAGGGAAGAAACAGCGAAGCAGAGCCCCGACAACAACACAGACTACATGGGGCGTTGTGGCAAGATAGTTTGGAACTTGGTGTCATGTTTGTTCCATAAGAGGTACCACTTATAAGTGGACAATATGTATATACAAGTGTGTCACTATTAAGACCAGGGCTTGAAAAAGCCGCTCGCCAAATGCGAGGAGAAATTCCTCTGTGGTGAGCGACTGCATCTGCGCTCCAAGCCTCATTGTGAAGCAGAGTTCTGGTTTACAACTTCCGGTTTCTGGCTTCTGCGGCACTGTCGCCGAGGGGACAGGTGCAGGAGAGGTCCGCTCTCCTCCACTGAGAGGAGACACCCTCTCCACCGTCGCGGGGGACTCGGGGGGACAGTTAGTACTGTATACGTGTCCTATCACTATAAATGTAATGTATATCCCAGCTCCCCTGTACTCCATTTATAGTGATAGGACACGTATACAGTATGTATATCCCCCTCCCCTGTACTCCATTATAGTGATATGACATGTATACAGTAATGTATATCCCCCTCCCCTGTACTCCATTATAGTGATATGACATGTATACAGTAATGTATATCCCCCTCCCCTGTACTCCATTATAGTGATATGACATGTATACAGTAATGTATATCCCCCTCCCCTGTACTCCATTATAGTGATATGACATGTATACAGTATGTATATCCCAGCTCCCCTGTACCCCATTATAGTGATATGACATGTATACAGTAATGTATATCCCAGCTCCCCTGTACTCCATTATAGTGATATGACACGTATACAGTATGTATATCCCAGCTCCCCTGTACTCCATTATAGTGATATGACACGTATACAGTAATCATTACTGTATACGTGTCATATCACTATAATGGAGTACAGGGGTGCTGGGATATACATTACTGTGTACAGTTTTATATTTTGGACTATTTATTCTGAAGAAAAATTTAATTTCATAAGCTTTAAGGGGGCGTGGGGTTGGAGGCGGACCTGGGCAAGGTTATGTGGGGCAACTGGCGGAGAGTAAGTTTTGTGACTGACTAGTAGGTCTGGACGTGAAATTTGAACCCCTGATTTAGACATTTGTACAATCTTGGAATTGGCTCATGTGGCACCGTGTGACCTAACCGCTAGGGCTTCCCCCAACGGCTTGTAAATGCCCGACTTAGTAAGGGGGAGAAAGCCTGCTTGAGGAACGATGAATTGCTCGCAGTGAAGTGAAAGGACAAATGGGATGTTTTCGTCCTGTCTTCTATTCATGCAGACGCATCAGTCCAAATTAATACGGTATCTGGCGTTGAGAAACCCCTCTGTGTCCACGACTATAACTTTAATATGGGAGGGGTGGACTTTAACAACCAAATGATGAATTTGTACCTAGTTTCCCGGAAAGCTCGACACTGGCACAAAAAGGTGTATTTATTTATTTCAATTGGAGATATTTTTATATATATATATATATATATATATATATATATATATATGTATGTATTTATTTATTTTTTTGTATTATTATTATTATACAGGATTTATATAGTGCCAACAGTTTGCTCTGCGCTTTATAATATAACGGGAGAAAATACAGGAACAATACAGTTCAATACAAGAGGGAAAGGAGGGCCTGATCCTGGGAGCTTACAATCTGAACAATCTTCTCCCTGCAAGCTAAGAGCCTATTTGCGTACCGGTCTTTGTGCTGAGAGCACGCCGCATAGCGTGCTCCCAGCAGAATGACCAGGGTGTCACTGAAAGTCCTGAGTCCCATTCTAACGATTGCGGGTCACAGGATCGCTGTGATATCCTCTGACTGGCTATTAAAGTGATCAGTCACTGTGAAGCCCGCCCCCCCCCCCTTTTTTTTTTTTCTCTGAAAGGAGGAAAGAGATACATTGTATCTCTCTCTCCTTGCAGAGAGAAAAAAAACTGTTGGTAAAATAGTGTTATGGAGGAGGTCTGGTGCTAGAATTATTGCTCTCAATCCGGCAACATGTAATGTGTATTGTAATCAACGTTTTCATGCGTATGCGCCCTGATGCGCATTTACATTTGTGCATGTGGGGGACTCAACATTTTTTCGGATGGGATTTTATGTGTGAACCGATCAGAAAGTCCGTGTCAAAAGTTTGGCTCGACTTTCACTTTCATTTAACAGAAAGGTGAACGAAAACAGCTTTTTCCCTGACATGCTGCTTTTATATTTATTTATTACAAATGTTCATAGAGCCTTGACAATTTATGCAGCACTATACAAATTTATTGTACATTCACATCAGTCCCTGCTTTCCAGGAGCTTACAGTCTAAAGGTCTCCAACTCATTCATGCATACACATGCCAGGGCCAGTTTGGGCTTGGTTCATACTGTTGCCATAGGATTTTGATGGGACATTCACTGCAATTATTTAGTGCTCTTGGATGCAACTTTGATGAGGTTTGCATATTCTATGGGACCAAACATCGCACTGGAATCACATCATAGTAGCAAAAGAACCTTTTCCAAAAATCACTGTGCCAAGTAGCATTGATGTAAACAGACACCATTGAAAACAATGTGATTTGTCATGTAATTTTGTGTGACTCAAGTCGCATCAGAAGTTACACTAGTGTGAACTAGATCTTACATAAGCCAAGAAAAAGAAAAAGAAAAAAGAAAAGAAAAGAAATCACTCGATTCCCCCCCCATCAACAAAGTCCATGTTAATGAGGGAATCCCACCCGCAGTGCTACTGTATTCTGCCAGTGGGGAGCCCTCCCTGTTGGCAGAACACAAATGATCACTGCTGGTGGCTATAGTCTCAGACATTAATCGCAACAAAAGAAATCCAACAGGCTGGTTGTACTGAAGTTGACCGACAGATCAACTTCAGTACAACTAGCCTACCCATAGATAGATCGAATCTCGGCAGAACCCTGCTGAACTGGCAGATTCGATCCATCTATGGCTGGCTTTAGACAGGAACCAATTAACCTACCAGTATGTGTTTGGAGTTTAAAAGCTATATTTATACACAATCACATCTCATTAAAATGTGTGAATTTCATGTGTAAACTCTATGGCCCCTTTCACACAGAGCAGTTTCCAGCTGCGATCCGCTTGCTCAGAAGGGGATTTGTCAGCTTATTCCCACTAAGCAGGCGAATGACAAGTCTGCTCCACTTATGCAGAGCGGACACAGCATGCCCTCCTCTATGGGCAATTGGATGTAAACAGACTGCCATCCAATCCGCTGAAGAGAAAGGGAACGGATATCCATTCGTCTGTTTTCTAGCAAATCAGATGTCAGCAGGTTTAACCACTTGCCTACCAGCCGCAGTGTATATACTGCGGCAGGGTGGCACCGCTGTGCTAAACCATGTTTTAAAACGTTGTTTAGCAAAACAGGTAGGGGGCACGCGCGAGGCGTGCGTGCGCGCGCCCGCCCTACCTGCGCCACCGATCGCGGCCGCGGGTGTCAATCACCGGGTCCCGGCCGGCCACTACCTGCTGGCTCCCGGCGATTACCAGCATTCACTGACAGAGAGCACGGCTGCAGTGTTTACACTGCACCCTGCTCCCTGTCAGCTCCTAACACACTGTCACTGAGAGCAGAGATTAGCTTTCCAGGACAGCTTGTTCTTTTGAAGTTCACACCCCCGCCCACTAGTAAAAACACTCCCCTCACACAGTTAACCCTTTCATTGAATAAAAAAAGTTAACCCCCTTCCTCCCTAGTGCCATTAGTACAGTGTCTAGTTTGTTTTTTCACTGATCACCGTATTGATGTCACTGGGGATGTCAGTGACTCCAAGTCAGTTCCCCCCCAGTGTCAAAATGTCTGCCGCAGTCCCGCCATAAGTCGCAAATCACTGTCATAAATCGCTGATCACCGCCATAAGTCACTGATCGCCGCAATTATTATAAAAAAAAATAAAATCCCAGTATCTTTATCGCCATTTGTAAACGCTATAACTTTCACGTAAACCAATTAATTTACACGTATTGGGATTTTTTTTTTTAGCAAAGACATGTCGCAGAATACATTTTAGCCGAAATTTATGACAATTTGATTTTTAATATTTTTAAACTGGACATGTTTTATAGCAAAAAGTCAAAAATATTGTTTTTTTATTCTCAAAATTGTCAGCCTTTTTTTTTATAGCGCAAAAAATAAAAACCGCACAGGCGATCAAATACCACAGAAAGAAAGCTCAATTTGTGGGAAAAAAAAAAAGGACGTAAATTTAATTTGGGTGCAGTGTTGCATGACCACGCAATTGTCAGTTAAAGTAATGCAGCGACTTAACACAAACCACTTCTGTAACCGCTTCCTGACCTCCCTATAGCAGAAATACTGCTACAGGGTGGCACAGGTGCGCAAAATCACATATACATACACACACAAATACACACACACACATACATACATGATTTGTGCTCCCGTGGTTTTCACGCCCCTCCCAGATGGCGTCAGATTGCCCGTCAGTACACTAGTCATCACATTTAACCCCTTGATTGCCAGCAACACGCTCATACACAATAAATCTCCATTGCTAGTATAGTGTCTGAACAGATCAATATCTTTGATCAGATCAGCACTATACCAACATTCAAATAGTATAGTGTCCTCAAAAATGCAGCGTTAGTGGGATCAGCCCCGACACCTGCCAGCACCTGCGTTTAGCCCCTACGCTTACCCCCCCCTTCTCCCCCAGCAAGTGCAGTGTCAGTGGGTCACTGTCACTTGATATATTACACACAAAACCACAGTGTTCGCAGAATCAGGCCTGATCTCGGTTAGCACTTGCCGGTAAATTTTGATGACTCTCATATGCAGCCTCTTAGATTGTAAGCTCCCAGGATCAGGCCCTCCTAACCCTCTTGTATTGAACTGTATTGTTGCTGTATTGTCTCCCGTTATATTGTAGCGCTGAGCAAACTGTTGGCGCTATATAAATCCTGTATAATAATAATAATAATACCAGCACTGCAGTATGACTTGGTGACGTGGCGAGTCCTATAAGTGCAGTACAAGCTGGTGCGGTGGTGAGCACAAGTATTGTCCCGCAACCACTAAGAATTTGCACACAGGCCCATAGAGCCCGTAATATCCTTCCGGATGTGCTTGCAAATCCCAATTAGCAAATTTTGCAGCACTTGTACTTCCCCTGTTCACTGCCCAACCCGGAATTCAGGTAGAAATAGAAAATTTAACTACTCCCCTTGATTTTTGGAGCTGTTTTTCACGGAATATCTGTATGCGTTGATTGTGGATCAAAGCAATTTATATGCACAACAATTTATCGCCGCCAACCAAATTTCAAACCTTGCCAGACCAGTTGCATGGAAAATCCATCACGGTTTCCGAATTTACTTTTTTTTGGGAGCCTAACCCTCAACATGGACATTACTAAAAGAAATGAATTCCAATTGTATTTGTCCGCAGACCAGATTCATCATATGCCCCCGTTTTCTGCTGCCATGGCCAGGCATAGATATGAGAGTATAATGTGTTTTATGCATTTCAACGACAATACACTCTGTCATCCTCGGGGTGGCCCTGAATTTGACCGGCTCCACAAAATTCAGCCCCTCACAAATCACCTTAACCAAAAATTTGCAGATGTCTATACTCCCCAGCAAAACATCTGCGTTGATGAGTCCCTCATTAATTTTTCTGGCCACCTTGCATTCAAACAATTTCTCCCCAGCAAGCGTGCCAGATATGGGGTCAAGATGTAGAAGACCTGTGAGAGGGCAACAGGCTATACTTATACGTTTCGGTTTTACAAGGGAATAGATAGTCACGTGGAGCCCCTTGGATGCCCAGACTACATGGGGAGCAGTGACAAGATAGTTTGGGACTTGGTGTCATCCTTTTTCCACATGGGGTACCACTTATACGTGGACAATTTTTATTCAAGCGTGCCACTATTTAGACATTTGTACAATCTCGGAACTGGAGCATGTGGCAAAGAGTGACCTAATGTGTGTCCACCATTAGAAGTGGGTGGATGCAGGGCGGTATATTCTAATGGTGGGCATACCACACACTTTTTTTTGGCATAGATTTCTTCTCTTTTTTTCCCCATTCAGTCCACAGGCTGCATAAAAAATAAACAAAAGAACATAGCATATACACACAAAAAGGACCAGCGACGTACTGGTACATCACTGGACTTTGAGTGGTTATACCAGGATGATGCCTATCATGGTATAATTTTTTTCAGCCGGCGATCGGCTTTCATGCAAAAGCAATCCTAGTGGCTAATTAACTGCAGGATTGCTTTTACAAGCAGCGGGAGACCATACCCCCCCCTCCCCCGCTGCCTTCCACGGACTTCTCGGGCAGTCCTGTGCCATCGGGGGAACCCGAGAATGCAGCCGGTGTTTCTGCCAGCTGACCATAGAGCTGCTTGGAGACCAGAATGGTGCAAATCATCTCTATAGTCTAAGAAATCAGAAGCTACGAGCATTTCATCACTTCAGTTTCGCAGGATATAAACAGAACCATTTGTAAATTGGGAAAGCATTTGATCACACCGATTTTGTTTTGATTAGATAATGTAAGGGCAGAGGAGATATCTGATAGACCCCAGATTTCTCAAAAAAGAATATATGACAATGCCCATTTAAGTTATAGGGGATATTTGCATTCCCTGTGATAGCATTAAAAGTGATCAAAAAAAAAAAAAGTACCCTCGCCCCCCGCACTTGCGTTCATGAGCATTGACCCTGTGCCAGTATGGAAACAGCAGTGGCACCATGCATGTGAGGTATCGCCACAAACATTAGACCAAGGGCAGTAATTCTAACACTAGACCTCCTCTGTAAATCTAAAATGGCAGCTTGTAAAGGCTTTTAAACATTGCCTATGGATATTAAAAACGTATACAGTTTGTCACCATTGCACGGGCCATGCGCAGTTTTAAAGCATGTCATGTTTGGTATCTATTTACTCGGCATACCCTCATCTTTTATATTTTACCAAATAATTGGCCAAAATAGTGTGTTTTTGTGCATTAAAAGTAAAAAAAGTGTATTTTTAAAAAACAATTGCGTTTGAAAAATAGCTGCGCGAGTACTATGTGCCATAAAAAAAATTGTAGTACCCACCATTTGATTCACTAGGGTGTCTGCTTTAAAAAAAAATATAAAATGTTTGCGGTTTAAATTAATTTCCTAGCAAAAAAGACTGATTTTTTTCATGTGAACAAAAAGTGTCAGAAAAGGCTCGGTCTTCAGGTGGTTAGAAGAGTGAATGATGTGTGGCATAAACTTCTAATGCTGGGCATAAAACACCCCCATCCCCCAAAATGACCCCTTTTTGGATAGTAGACACCCCAAACTATTTGCTGAGAGGCATGTTGAATCAATAGAAGAATTTATTTTTTTACAAGTTTTTGGAAAATGACAAACAAAAATTATTATTATTTTTTTTAAACACAAAATTGTCACTTAAATGATTTAATGCTCACGCATGCTATGGGTAAAGTGGGGATCGAAAGTTTGGGCGCCACAGCTAAAAATTTGTATTGATGTGCATAAAGAAGCCAAGGAAAAATGGAAAAATCTCCAAAAGGCATCAAATTACAGATTAGACATTCTTATAATATGTCAACAAAAGTTAGATTTTATTTCCATCATTTACACTTTCAAAATAACAGAAAACAAAAAAATGGCGTCTGCAAAAGTTTGGGCACCCTGCAGAGTTAATATCTTGTACTGTCCCCTGTGGCAAGTATCACAGCTTGTAAACGCTTTTTGTAGCCAGCCAAGAGTCTTTCAATTCTTGTTTGTGGTATCTTTGCCCATTCTTCCTTACAAAAGTCTTCAAGTTCTTTGAGATTTCTGGGCTGTCTGTCACGCACTGCTCTTTTAAGGTCTATCCATAGATTTTCAATTATGTTGAGGTCAGGAGATTGTGAAGGCCATGGCAAAACCTTCAGTTTACGCCTCTTGATGTAATCCCCCCGTAGATTTCGAAGTGTGTTTAGGATCATTATCCATTTGTAGAAGCCATCCTCTCTTTAACTTCAGCTTTTTCACAGATGGCATCAAGTTACCATCCAAAATTTGCTGAAATTTTATTGAATCCATTTTTCCTTCTACTCGTGAGATGTTCCCTGTGCCACTGGCTGCAACACAACCCCAAAGCATGATTGATCCAACCCCATGCTTAACAGTTGGACAGAGGTTCTTTTCATTAAATTCTGTGCCCCTTCTTCTCCAAACGTACCCTTGCTCATTCCGGCCAAAAAGTTCAATTTTAATCTCATCGGTCCACAGAACTTGTTTCCAAAATGCATCAGGCTTGTCTATATGTTCATTTGCAAAGTTCAAACGATGATTTTTGTGGTGAGGACGTAGAAGAGGTTTTCTTCTGATGACTCTTCCATGAAGACCATATTTGTACAAGTATCTCTTTATAGTGGAATAGAGTACCACAACTCCAGTGTCTGCCAGATCTTTCTGGAGGGATCGTGCAGTCAAATGTGGGTTTTGAATTGTTTTTCTCACAATCCTGCGAGCTGTTCTGTCTGAAATTTTTCTTGGTCTTCCAGATCTTGCTTTAACTTCCACTGTTCCTGATGACTGCCATTTCTTAATTACATTCCGAACAGAGGATATTGACATCTCAAAACGCTTTGCTATCTTCTTATAGCCTTCTCCAGCTTTGTGAGCGTCAACTATTTTCAGTTTCAGTTTTCTAGACAACTGCTTAGAAGAACCCATGGTGCTGATTGTTAGGGCAAGGTCAGATGAGTCTGGGCATTTAAAACCTTTGAGTTTGACATCACCTGGTCTTCCCAGACGATGATTGAGAACAATCCATGACACTGGCAGGTCTCAGCTTTGCAAAGGGGGCAGTATAAATTCTGCAGGTGCCCAAACCTTTGCAGACGCTATTTTTTTTTTTCTGTTATTTTGAAAGTGTAAATGATGGAAATAAAATCTAACTTTTGTTGACATACAAGAATGTCTAATCTGTAATTTGATGCCTTTTGGAGATTTTTCCATCTTTCCTTGGCTTCTTTATGCACATTAATACAAATTTTTAGCTGGGGTGCCCAAACTTTCGATCCCCACTGTATTTGTGAAATTACGACCCAAAATACATTCTGCTACTTCTCCCGAGTATGGGGGTACCACATGTGAGACGTTTTGGCAGTCTAGCCAAGTACAGGACCCCAAAATCCAATAAGCACCTTCAGGCTTCTAAAAGGCTTTATTTCCTCATTACACTTCCAGACTACCTATCACAGTTTCGGAGGCCCTGAAATGCCAGGATAGCACCTAACCCCCCCCAAATGACCCCTTTTTGGAAAGTAGACACCCCAAAGAATTTGATAAGAAGCATGGTAAGTATTTTGCAGATCTCATTTGTTGCCACAAGTTTTTGGAAAATGAAGAAAAAACAAAAACATTTTTTTTATATTTCAAAACCTTGTGAGAAAAAATGAGATCTGCAAAATACTCACCATGCCTCTTTTTAAATTCCTTGGGGAGTCAACTTTCCAGAAAGGGGTCATTCGGGGGGGCTTTGGTGCTATCCTGGCATGCTTGGACCTTCGAAACTGTGATAGGTATTGAGGAAGTGAAATGAGGAAGTTACGCACCTTCAGGCTTTCAGAGTGGTCATTGGATTTCAGGCTCCTGTATGTGGCTAGGCTCCCAAAAAGTCTCACATGTGTGGTATCCTCATACTCGGTAGAAGTAGCAGAATGTATTTTGAAGTGTAATTCCACATATACCCATGGCTTGTGCAAGAAAGAAAAAACATTTAAATGACAACTTTGTGTAAAACAAAAAAAAAAAATGTTTGTCATTTTCCAGAAACTTGTGGAAAAAAAATAAATCTTCCATGGACTCAATATGCCTTTCAGCAGATAGCTTAGGGTGTCTACTTTAAGAAAAGGGGGTCATTTGAGGGTGTTTGTACTATCCTGGTATTTTAGCACCTCATGAAATGTGATGGGAAGTCAGAAAGTAAATGCTGTGTAAATTCCATTATCTATACCATAGTTTGTAGACGCTATCATTTTCACACAAAGCAATAAATGTACACTTACTGGGATTTTTTTAACCAAAAACATGTAGTAGAATACATTTTGGCCTAAATTTATAACGAAATTCTAGTTTTTTTGGATATTTTTTATGACCGAAATGAGAAAATGTTTTTTTCAAAAAAAATTTATTTTCTTCAAAAATGTTTTTGTTTATAGCGCCAAAAATAAAAAGTGCACAGGTGATCAAATACCACCAAAAGAAAGCTCTATTTGTGTGAAAAAAGGACATAAATTTCAGGAGTAAATTGCAGTATCTATACCATAGTTTGCAGACGCTATAACGTTCACACAAAGCAATCAATATACACTTATTGGGATATTTTTTTTACCAAAACATGTAGCAAAATACATTTTAACCTAAATTTATAACCAACTGAGTTTACTATATATTTTTTATAGCTGAAAGTAAAAAATATAATTTTTCTTCAGAATTTTTGGTCTTTTTTTGTTTATAGCGTGAAAAATAAAAAGTGCACAGGTGATCAAATACCACCGAAAGAAACCTCTATTTGTGTGAAAAAAAGGACAAATTTCGTTTGGGTGCAGCATTGCATGACCACGCAATTATCAGTTGAATTAGTGCAACGCCGAGTAGCAAAAAGAGGCCGGGTAAGGAAGGGGGGGGGGGGTAAATCCTCTGGATGGCAAGTGGTTAAACAGACACGTCTGTTTACACCCACCGCTCCATAGAGGAGAATTGAGGTTCCAATCGGGTCTGCCAAAAAAAAAAAAAAAAACAGAAAGAGTGCATTATCTTCAGCACTTTATTAAGTAAAGCAAATAAAAATATACTCACAAGCCCAATTGGCTAAAGGCATGTGAAACACACAAGTCATGAAATGCAATCATCTGCTAACCAACTTCAACTTGTAAATGGATGGCTGAGCTATATGACGCATTTCGGGAAACTAGCCATGGCTCTGAAGAAGGGGGCAGTTCCCTTAAATATGTCATCCATTTACAAGTTGGAGTTGGTTAGCGGACGCTTGCATTGCATATCTTGTGTGTTTTAAATGCCTTTAGCCTATCAGGCACGTGAATATATTTTTATTTGCTCTACTTAAAGCGGAATTCCAGCTGAATTTAAAAAAATAAAAAAATTCGGCAGCTACAAAAACAGTAGCTGCCAACTTTTAAAATACAGACACTTACCTGTCCCTCGGTCCAGCAGTGTCCTCACGATGGCTGGTTTCACTGGCCGTCTTCGCTCCCCGTTGCCAGCATCTTCAGTGTGGGCACCCGATTGTGAAGCCGCAAGCTGTCACAGCCGGGTGCCCACTGCGCGTGTGCAAGTAGTGCTGTCACGTGTCCCAGAAGACTACGGGGAGGGAGGGGGGAAAGACAACTTCCGGTCGCTTAGGAGATCACACAGGAAGTGGAAACCTGTCACATTTGGGTACCCGCTCCCCAAAAGATGTGAAACCTTAACGAGATGCAGGGGACAAAGCCTTAAAGCAGAACTTCCCCTTTTGGGTGGAGCTCCGCTTTAATCAAGTGCAGCAGACACTGCACTAGGCATTTGCACCATTTTTTATTGTTGAATTTCCCCAATTCGACAAGAGCTGCACCGCCTACCCTTCCAGTTTGGGCAACTCTGCAGTATAAGATGAGGGAACATCTTAAGCGTCAAATGTTTTGCCCATCTCCAGTCCAACCAGATTGGAACGTTCATGTGAAAGGGGCCTAAGTAAGGGAAGAGCTTACCAATCACAAACAAGTTGCTGCCAATGGTCTCCAAGCCTACACAGCAATTCAGAGATTAGCCCCCCACTGGGATGTTTTACCAAACGCAGCCAACGTATCCTTTCTGATCTTCTCTTCAGCATCCAGATGAAAAAAAAAAAAAAAAAAAAAAAAATGGAAGTTTTCCCCATAGAGGAAAAGCTTCCCCAATTTATGCACAGTACCCCCCCCCCCCCATGGAGGAACAGTTTCCCCCCACATGATGCACAGTGTCCCTCCCCCCCCATGGAGGAACAGTTTCCCCCCACCTGATGCACAGTGTCCCTCCCCCCCCCCCCCCATGGAGGAACAGTTTCCCCCCACCTGATGCACAGTGTCCCTCCCCCCCCCCCATGGAGGAACAGTTTCCCCCCCACCTGATGCACAGTGTCCCTCTCCCCCCCATGGAGGAACAGTTTCCCCCCACCTGATGCACAGTGTCCCTCCCCCCCCCCATGGAGGAACAGTTTCCCCCCACCTGATGCACAGTGTCCCTCCCCCCCCCCCCCATGGAGGAACAGTTTCCCCCCACCTGATGCACAGTGTCCCTCCCCCCCCCCATGGAGGAACAGTTTCCCCCCACCTGATGCACAGTGTCCCTCCCCCCCCATGGAGGAACAGTTTCCCCCCACCTGATGCACAGTGTCCCTCCCCCCCTCCATGGAGGAACAGTTTCCCCCCACCTGATGCACAGTGTCCCTCCCCCCCTCCATGGAGGAACAGTTTCCCCCCACCTGATGCACAGTGTCCCTCCCCCCCTCCATGGAGGAACAGTTTCCCCCCACCTGATGCACAGTGTCCCTCCCCCCCCCCATGGAGGAACAGTTTCCCCCACCTGATGCACAGTGTCCCTCCCCCCCCCCATGGAGGAACAGTTTCCCCCCACCTGATGCACAGTGTCCCTCCCCCCCCCCCATGGAGGAACAGTTTCCCCCCACCTGATGCACAGTGTCCCTCCCCCCCCCCCATGGAGGAACAGTTTCCCCCCACCTGATGCACAGTGTCCCTCCCCCCCCCCCATGGAGGAACAGTTTCCCCCCACCTGATGCACAGTGTCCCTCCCCCCCCCCCATGGAGGAACAGTTTCCCCCCACCTGATGCACAGTGTCCCTCCCCCCCCCCATGGAGGAACAGTTTCCCCCCACCTGATGCACAGTGTCCCTCCCCCCCCCCCATGGAGGAACAGTTTCCCCCCACCTGATGCACAGTGTCCCTCCCCCCCCCCCATGGAGGAACAGTTTCCCCCCACCTGATGCACAGTGTCCCTCCCCCCCCCCCATGGAGGAACAGTTTCCCCCCACCTGATGCACAGTGTCCCTCCCCCCCCCCATGGAGGAACAGTTTCCCCCCACCTGATGCACAGTGTCCCTCCCCCCCCCCCCATGGAGGAACAGTTTCCCCCCACCTGATGCACAGTGTCCCTCCCCCCCCCCCATGGAGGAACAGTTTCCCCCCACCTGATGCACAGTGTCCCTCCCCCCCCCCCATGGAGGAACAGTTTCCCCCCACCTGATGCACAGTGTCCCTCCCCCCCTCCATGGAGGAACAGTTTCCCCCCACCTGATGCACAGTGTCCCTCCCCCCCTCCATGGAGGAACAGTTTCCCCCCACCTGATGCACAGTGTCCCTCCCCCCCTCCATGGAGGAACAGTTTCCCCCCACCTGATGCAGTGTCCCTCCCCCCCCCCATGGAGGAACAGTTTCCCCCCAACTGATGCAGTGTCCCTCCCCCCCCCCATGGAGGAACAGTTTCCCCCCAACTGATGCAGTGTCCCTCCCCCCCCCATGGAGGAACAGTTTCCCCCCAACTGATGCAGTGTCCCTCCCCCCCCCCATGGAGGAACAGTTTCCCCCCAACTGATGCACAGTCCCATCCCCCCCCCATGGAGGAACAGTCTCCCCCCAACTGATGCACAGTCCCATCCCCCCCCCCCCATGGAGGAACAGTCTCCCCCCAACTGATGCACAGTCCCATCCCCCCCCCCATGGAGGAACAGTCTCCCCCCAACTGATGCACAGTCCCATCCCCCCCCCCCCCCCATGGAGGAACAGTCTCCCCCCAACTGATGCACAGTCCCATCCCCCCCCCCCCATGGAGGAACAGTCTCCCCCCAACTGATGCACAGTCCCATCCCCCCCCCATGGAGGAACAGTCTCCCCCAACTGATGCACAGTCCCATCCCCCCCCATGGAGGAACAGTCTCCCCCAACTGATGCCCAGTCCCATCCCCCCCCCCCCCCCATGGAGGAACAGTCTCCCCCAACTGATGCCCAGTCCCATCCCCCCCCCCCCCCCCATGGAGGAACAGTCTCCCCCAACTGATGCACAGTCCCCCCCCATGGAGGAACAGTCTCCCCCAACTGATGCACAGTCCCCCCCACCTGATGCAGTTTCCCTCAAGGATGCACTTGTTTACATTGTCAGCACTGCCCTATCAGGTCTCCCCCTCACACATTACATCATACTGTACGAACATGATGCGTCGTCCTAACAACAGGCCGGAGGAGCCTGCGATCCCAGCAGCGGAGAACCTATCAGCTGCCGATCACACGCCCAGCTTGTAAAGATGGACCCCCCCGAGCCGCGTACAGGCTGAGCAGGCCGCACATGACAGGAGCCGCTCTGAGCCCACAATGAATGAACACACTTCTTGTGTCACCGAACCAACACTCCCCTCCGACAGAGCTCACCCGATCTGTAGAAAGCGCTGATATCTGCCGAGTCCTTGGCTGTCTCGTCCATTCCGTCCCGGGTGCCGTCGCTGCTGCCCGCGGCTATGGCATTGGAGCTGACAGTGCTGGCCGGGACACATGGGTTCAGGCTGCTGGAATTACTCATCCTGAATCACAGGAGCTCGCTGCTAGGAAAGGAAAGATTGGCCGAGCCCGTGTCACACGACGTCTCTGCTTCTCGCCTTTTGTCCCTCGTCACCGAACACGGCCTTATTAACGAACATCATCCATCTCCTCTACAGCGCAGGCTCCATTCATAGCAATCCAATACATCCAGGAAAATGGACTCCGAGCACAGCGAAGGAAGAGCCCACTACTTCCCCGGCAGGCGATGACACACACCGAGGAGAAAGCGCTGCATTTCTCGTCTTCCGGACTGCAGACAGCTGTCACCAAACAAAGCGCTGTGCCAGGAGAGGGGAGGACGGGCTGAAATCACGGCTTGGCCACAGCAGCAGACACATTTTCAGGCGGCGGCTGCGGCGAATAAAGAAGGCGGAGCTTGGAGGCTAAGCGCAATGCTGCTGTGCAAATCAACACTACGCTCTCGCGAGACCGAACCGAGCCGAATCCATTTCCTCTCTGAGATTGGCAAAATATTTCGCCTTGTCGCTGGATTTCTACAACTTCAACGGATACCGTCCATCGCAGGATTACGTAGTTCATGTGCTTGGGAAAAAAAAAAGACAAGTCCATCCAGTTCAACCAACATGGGGGTCCAGGATAGAATGTGCTAAATAAAAAACAGTTTCTGATAAGTCCTAACCAATTGCCCTCCAGAGGATTTACCCCCCTTCCCGACCAGGCCATTTTTTTTTTGCGTTACTTTAACTGACAATTGCGCGGTCATGCAACGCTTCACCCACATGAAATTTATATCCTTTTTTCACACAACTAGAGCTTTCGGTGGTATTTGATCGCCTGTGCACTTTTTATTATTTTATTTCATAAACCAAAAAAGACTTGACAAATTTGTAAAAAAATATTATTTTTTTACTTTTTGCTATAAAACATATCCAGTAAAAAACTTTTAAAAACAAAATTTCCTCATAAATTTAGGCCAAAATGTATTCTGCTGCATGTCTTTGCTTAAAAAAATCCCAATACGTGTAAATTAATTGGTTTACATGAAAGTTATAGTGTCTACAAACGGCGGTATAAATACACTGACATTTGTTTTTACTAGTAATGGTGACGATCAGTGACTTATTGCAAGCATTCTGACTAGAGATGAGCGAATTATTCAAAAATTCGATTCGGCTGATTCGCCGAATTTGAGGAAGAAATTCGATTCGATGCGAATTTATTCGCTGCGAATTTAACTTATAAAAAGGGTTTCTAGGCTTCAGAGAGCCTTTATATTAGTGCAGAACACTGTACCTTTAATTTAAATGCCCTTGGAGATGAGGAAGGAGAAGGATGAGAAGAAAGAGAAGGATGAGAAGAAGGAGAAGGATGAGAAGCAGGAGAAGGATGAGAAGAAGGAGAAGGATGAGAAGAAGAAGAAGGATGAGAAGAAGGAGAAGGATGAGAAGAAGAAGAAGGATGAGAAGAAGGAGAAGGATGAGAAGAAGGAGAAGGATGAGAAGAAGGAGAATTCCAAGCCGGCAAAAAGTGTATCTGCAGAGCTCCGCTATTTCTTAGCGGAGCTCTGCAGATACACTTAGCGGAGCTCTGCAGATACACTTTTTGCCGGCTTGGAATTCTTCTTATTTTCATCCTACTTCTTCTTCTTCATCCTCATCCTCTTCTTCTTCTGAGGATGATGATGAAGAAGAAGAAGTAGGATGAAAATAAGTAGAATTCCAAGCCGGCAAAAAGTGTATCTGCAGAGCTCCGCTAAGTGTATCTGCAGAGCTCCGCTATTTCTGACAGTTCTCTGACATTCACTCCATACAGCGGTTGAAACATTGTATCTATTTGTTTCCATTTATGGAAACAAATAGATACAATGTTTCAACCGCTGTAAATGTGAATGTCAGAGAACTGTCAGAAATAGAGGAGCTCTGCAGATACACTTTTTGCCGGCTTGGAATTCTTCTTATTTTCATCCTACTTCTTCTTCATCCTCATCCTCAGAAGAAGAAGAAGAATGAAAAGAAGAAGAATGAAAAGAAGAAGAAGAATGAAAAGAAGAAGAATGAAAATATTCTTCTTTTCATTCTTTTCATTCTTCTTCTTTTCATTCTTCTTTTTATTCTTCTTCTTTTCCTTCTTCTTTTCATTCTTCTTTTCATTCTTCTCATTCTTCTTTTCATGAAGAAGAAAAGAAGAATGAGAAGAATGAAAAGAAGAAGAAGAATGAAAAGAAGAATGAAAAGAAGAATGAAAAGAAGAAGTATTCCAGTACAGCAAAAAGTGTCCCTGCAGAGAGCTCCGCTATTTCTGACAGTTCCTTCACATTTACAGCGGTTGAAACATTGTATCTATTTCCGAATAAAAACATCTGTATCCTAAATGGAAACAAATAGATACAATGTTTCAACCGCTGTACATGTGAAGGAACTGTCAGAAATAGCGGAGCTCTCTGCAGGGACACTTTTGCCGGCTGATCGGGAAAAATCCGATTCGCGCACCCGAAGTATGCTAATATTCGGATTCGCCGCGAATTGAATTTTTCCTGAAATTCGAAACGAATTCCACTTCGCCTGGTTCGATTCGCTCATCTCTAATTCTGACACTGGGGGGAACTAACTGCCACTGACATCAGTGACACTAATACAATGATCAGTGCTAATAACTGATCCACTGACACTGGACAGGAAGGGGTTAACATCTAGGGCGATCAAAGGGTTAACTGTGTGCTGTGTGTGTTTTAGTAGGGAAACAAGCTGCTTTGTATTGGCTGTGCTGTGCAAAGCAATACAAAGACTGTTCATGCTGACAAGTGAGAGATCTCTGTTGTTTACATAGAGACCTCTCCTCTGTCAACTCCACCAAGGATCGGCGGACAGAACCCGGTGATTGACATGCCAAGGAGCCAATAGCGGCGCAGGTAGGGAGCATGCACGCCCCCTACCCGGAAATACAAAATCACATATATATAGTGATTTTGCTCATCCCTGCCACCCTGTAGCAGTACTTCTGCTATAGAGCGGTCGGGAAGCAGTTAAAAGAAAAAAAAAAGCCCCCTGAAGTAGATCCAACATCAATCACAATGAGCACTGACCTGTACAAAAAAAGCTGGCCACCAAACACAACATGTCCCATCCAGTCCTAAATATTACACATCTACGATGTGAGCGTAGTCCAACCATAGCTTCTGACTTTCGGGGATGGTAAAAGAGTGACAACTAATTACAAATACAATATTAAAAAAATTTATTTAGGCTTCATTTACATGTGCAATTGGGGAGGTGAAAGGTAAAAATGCACAGTTGAGCCACATTTTTACTTTTAGTGCTCACCAACCCCATGGTTGTGGCGCATTTGTCGGCAAAAATGGGATTAATATAAGCAGTGAGAAGACTTCACATTGCTTCCTCACAGCTCTTATGGTGAATCATCTTTTCATATGTTACATAGTTACATAGTCTGGCTGAAAAAAGACAAAAGTCCCTCCAGTTCAACCATTAAAAAAAAAAAGTTATAATCCTTTACCCAGTTGATCCAGAGGAAGGCAAAAAAATCCAGCAAAGCACGGTCCAATTTGCTCCTGCAGGGGAAAAAAATTTCTTCCTGATCCCCCGAGAGGCAATCGGATATTCCCTGGATCAACTTTACCTATAAATGTTATATCCAGTTATATTCTGTGTACCCAAGAAACAATCCAGGCCCTTTTTTAAAGCAATCCACTGAGCTGGCCAGAACCAACTCTTGCGGGAGTCTATTCCACATTTTCACAGCTCTCACTGTGAAGAAACCTTTCCGTGTTTGGAGATTACATTTCTTTTCCTCCTGAAGTAAAGAGTACCCCCTTGTCCTCTGTGATGACCTCAGGGTGAATAGCTCTACACCGAGTTCACTATATGAACCACTGATGTATTATACATGTTGCTCATATCTCCCCTTAATCTCCTCTTCTCAAGAAAGAATAAATTCAGTTCCTCTAATCTTTCCTCGTAGCTGAGCTCCTCCATGCCTCGTATCAGTTTGGTTGCCCTGCTCTGTACTTTCTCCAGTTCCCCAATGTTGTTTTACAAAGAATTTTATTGCAGAATAGATAACATCAGAGAATCTGTCAAAAACAGATGCACTGACCGACAGAAATAAAACATACAAGTTTTCTGATGAATAATAGAGTATGTACTGATGGAAAGACAAAAAAATAAACTTCGTACACAAGTGCCGTATATAAAAAAGGAAAACAAAACAATAAGTTGCAAAAATGGTAGGCAAATGTCTACCATTTTTGCAAATTATTGTTTTGTTTTCCTTTTTTATATACGGCACTTGTGTACGAAGTTTATTTTTTTGTCTTTCCATCAGTACATACTGTATTATTCATCAGAGACCAATGACATAATAATCTAAAAGAAAAAGTTGTCACTATATCTGCATACAGAAGGTGGGAAAGATGGAAAATGAAGCCTCACTGAATGCATATTGATACTCTATATTCTGGGCTCCCGATGGAGTCCAGCATATGGATATAGTATTGCTGGTACGATACTCAAGGCAGAAATCACAATCAGCACAAATATCGTAAAGACAGACTAAACAGAAGGAAAGAGGAACAAAGAGAAAGGAGACAAAAAAAAACCAAAGAAAAGGGCTCCAGGGGGACCGCGACAGGAAAAAAGAAAAAGAAAATAATATGTAAATCTTATAACGACAAGAGGGGCTGGTCGAATCTCAACGGTTGGGCTATATCAAGCCAGAGAGAGTTCCCCAATGTTCTTTTTGTGAATTGGTGCCCAAAACTGAACTGCATATTCCAGATGAGGTCTTACTAATGATTTATACAGGGATAATATGATATCTCTCTCTCTGGAGTCTATACCTCTTTTAATACAAGAGAGGATTTTGCTCGCTTTAGAAACCGCAGCTTGGCATTGCATGCCATTATTAAGCTTGTGATCTACCAGAACTCCCAGATCCTTCTCCACCATTGATTCCCCCCAGTTGTACCCCCCTAGTATGTATGATACATGAATTTTCTTAGCCCCCAAGTAACCTTACATTTATCAACATTAAACCTCATTTGCCACATAGTTGTCCAATTAAACAGTGCATTGAGGTCGGCTTGTAAATTGAAGAATCCTGTAAGGATGTTATTCCACTGCACAGCTTGCTATCATCTGCAAAGACTGAAATGGGATTTTTAATCCCAGACCCTATATCATTTATAACTATATTAAAAAGTAAGGGTCCCAACACTGAACCTTGGGGTACACCACTGACAACCCTAGACCATTCAGAGAATGAATCATTAACCACTACTCTCTGAATACGATTTTTTAGCCAGTTTTCTATCCATTTACATACAGTATATGTGGAATTTAAATCAGATCAGATTACATCAGTTTGCACATCTGTCTTCAGTTCAGTACCATTTAGGCTTGGTTCACACTACTGTGACCTACGGTGTGACTTTGCCAGGCAAATTCTTAGCAATTTGCTGGCATCTTGAGTACTGTTTTGATGCAACTTTGTAGAGACCTTCATGCTATGTGACTTTTCCTGTGGCCAGTGAGAATGTAATGTCCTGTAATGTTGGATCCAAATCACATCCAAATCACATCAATATAGATGAGCATCTGACTAGGAGGCGACTTCCATTAAAGTCTATGAGCACAAGTCGGATAGAAATCGCCTTGAAGTAGTACAGGAACCTTTTTAATGTCGGAGCGACTTCAGTAGTGTCCTTTTACATCCTTTTATATGTTCCATGTGACACTAAAAAGTGTCAAAAGTAATTAAAATACAAACACTGTGTTTGACAAGTACCTTATTAAAAAAGACAAACAAAAAATGTCCCCTGAAGTAGATCCAACTTCAATCACGATGAACATCGTCTGGCATGAAAAAAAATGCCGCCCGCCAAACAAGTTTTTTTTTATTTCTTTTAAGTCCGCGGAAGTGCGAAAAACGAAAACCCATAAGTGAACAAAAAACGTGCTAGTGCAAAACCAACACAAAAAAGTGCACTTAGGAGTGTGCTTTGTCCACCCCCCGAAGGGGTAGGACCTCTACCCTGATCCCCCGGGGCACGAAGCTCCTGACAGGGGCTAAAGTTCTAATGTGGTCCACCTAGCCAAAAGGCCTAGCGGACCCCTTTCCTTGTGGCTAGTCTAAGCCAGCTACCAAGTACTTGGTAAGAGGGCTCTCCTGAAGAGAAACCCCCTAGGGACAGGGGAGGAGGGAACCAAAAGGCCACACATCCTCCCCCTAGACTTCAGGGTAGGCCCGAGGACCCACACCCTACCGTCCGTGAGGAAAAAAAACACACACATAAGTGAAAAGTGACAAACAGTGGGAGAAAAAATAAATTAAATAAATTAGTAAAAACAAAAAAGTGGCCATGCAATTGTGCACTGGCTAGGCCCTGAGGCCTGTAGCATAAAAATTGCCCTGGACTTAGCCAAAAGGCCTAGCCCTAAAAGGTGCAGTGCAGGAAAAGTGTTTGGATCAGTGACCATGTGCACGTTTCACACATGGGATCCCATCCCCATGTGCTACTAAGAGCACCCCTGAGGCGACCACTCAGGGGGCACTGTTCCGCGGACTTTCTGCCTCCCTGGCCCCTGGCCAGACAAGGTAGATTTGTTCAAACCAGGAGGAACTGGGCCCCTCTGGTTTTCCAGGGGGAAATAATCCCGAGCCCCAACTGCCTGTGGGCACCTCAGTTTCTGTTCCAGCCTGTACTAACCATTAGGACCCCCATCCTACCAGCAGGGGTACTATACATCCAATCATCCCCGCAAGCAGGAATGATGGTGGAGCACCCCTACTGCACACTGATAAGAACACATACTACACTTGATCTTAGCCAAAAGGCCAAGAAGCGAGAAGCCGCCCGCCAAACATGATGTCTCACTCGCACAATGACAAGTAGACATGGGGGTGGGGGTCACCCAATGATGTCACTGTGTGACCCCCCACCTCCATGTATGCCTGTCATTCGGTGTGTGTCCCCGGATGGGACATGTCATGTTCAGTAGGCAGCTTTTTTTTTTTGGTGCGGGTCAACGCAGTCTGCCATTTTGTTAAGAATAGCCATGTTATTCCCTCATTCTTCCCCCCCTCTCACTCTGAGAGGCAGAGTGACAGATGTGTGTGTGTTAAAAGTGTCACAGGCCAGATCCCAGCAGGGAGCCACGAGGTGCCTCACTGTCCCAAGAACCTGTGCCATTTCCCACCTCAGAAGAGATAAGACAAGCTTTCTCAGGAGTTGAAAGAGATTCTGACCTAATGAACCTACTGCAGGGTAGGTGACAGAATCAGATAACACTCCTCAAAATCCATTTTTCCCCCATGTCTCATATCTTGGAATATGAGAAACTTACATAAAAACCAGACATACCGTCAGATTGACTAGGAGGAGCCAAACAGTTTGATGGGTCACTTGACTCGTCTTGCAAGCAGAAAAATAGATCTCGTGAACCGTTCAGTATAGAATTACATAATTCATATCTAATCAATCCTCAGACTTGTCTGCATAATAATCTACCCGCGGATGGAATGTCACTTGTGCAGATGGGAAGTTATGGGCCAAAATATGAGTTATGAAAGATTTTGGCTCTAGTTTAGGCCTACGCCCAGGCATTCCCTCCCAAACGGGGTATTGGTCCTTTGACTTCAGCAACACCCCCTGCTGGGAACTACAAATTGGGCTGTCAGGCCTAAGATTAGAAGTTGAAGCATTCTCCCATTTTTCCATCGTAACATAGATCAAAGCACCCTTCTGCTCTGAAATTTGGATCTGCTAACCTAGGACTTTGGCAAGTACTTTAACCCTTTCACCTCTCTCTGATATCTCTTTGCTGTGCTATGGTTCTTTGTATATGTATATATATATATCTTAGTTACATCTTTGTTCTGAAAATATTGTTATTGCTTTTGTTGGCCTTTTAGTAATAAATCTTTCTTTCTTAAAGTGTTGAACTGTTTCTATAGCTCTCAGATTGACTAGGAGGAGCCAAACAGTTTGATGGGTCACTTGACTCGTCTTGCAAGCAGAAAAATAGATCTCGTGAACCGTTCAGTATAGAATTACATAATTCATATCTAATCAATCCTCAGACTTGTCTGCATAATAATCTACCCGCGGATGGAATGTCACTTGTGCAGATGGGAAGTTATGGGCCAAAATATGAGTTATGAAAGATTTTGGCTCTAGTTTAGGCCTACGCCCAGGCATTCCCTCCCAAACGGGGTATTGGTCCTTTGACTTCAGCAACACCCCCTGCTGGGAACTACAAATTGGGCTGTCAGGCCTAAGATTAGAAGTTGAAGCATTCTCCCATTTTTCCATCGTAACATAGATCAAAGCACCCTTCTGCTCTGAAATTTGGATCTGCTAACCTAGGACTTTGGCAAGTACTTTAACCCTTTCACCTCTCTCTGATATCTCTTTGCTGTGCTATGGTTCTTTGTATATGTATATATATATATATCTTAGTTACATCTTTGTTCTGAAAATATTGTTATTGCTTTTGTTGGCCTTTTAGTAATAAATCTTTCTTTCTTAAAGTGTTGAACTGTTTCTATAGCTCTGTATTGCAACTCACGAATTCCTGCCTCTAAAGAGACGCTACTGTGGTTGTTTAAACCTCTGTATAACCGGCTTGCGGACCGTTTTATACAGACAATTATCTCCATCATTATAGCGTTATAGCTGATAACGCCGAATTTCCTCTTTCTCTGTACAAAAAGGAAGTGGTGGCAGTGTGAAGGGTTGATTGCGTAATTAACCTGACCCAGTAACGATCGCTCAGGCTGCGGGTACATCGATCTGTATCCATTAGCTGGAAAATCGTTGTGCAGGGTGCAGCTGGGTGTGGCATTGTTACGCATCGCGGTTTTAGATAAGCTAGCCCTTCAGTCACGAGTTTGGGTGAGAAGGTCTGGGGTCTGACTCCGCAATCGTGACACCTGGCGCTTCCAGATAAGCCCCTGTCTGCAGACTTCCACAGCCATTGCCCAGCCCCCTCCCCCAAAGCATCCAGCATGTTGAAGGCATGTGGCCTAATATGGTTTGGGGCTGAGGGGGGGAGCTGACTTGTGTGCATGGCTGCATGCTAGGATAAGAGTTTGGTATAGATTTGGGGGGGTACCCCCGCTCCATTTATTTTTTGGCGTGGTGTTTCCCTTAAAATCCATACCGGACTTTTTTTGGAAGTTTTTTTGGAAAATGAAGAAATTAAATGAGATTTGTTTAACTTTTTTTACATACTGTCACCAGTGCAGTACAGTTTCATCATATGATTGGTGTGGTGGTGATCAAGGATACTGACTGGTGACAGTATGTAAAAATAAATTGTATTCAATGTTTTACATTTTTTCTTTTTCTCTTTTTTACATTTTGTTCTTTTTTTTTAAATTTTTTTACATACTGTCATCAGAGTAGTTCAGTGTCACCATAGTAACACCGTATTACTTTGGAGAGGTGATTAGGGATTTTTATTTTTTAAATTTTTTTGATGATCACTTTAACAGCAATCATTTGAACTGTCATGAATGGCTTTCATTCGTGACTCATTGTTTATTATTGTGATGCTGTGATTGACCCACAGCTATCACATGCTACAGGGTGATGCAATTGACCCAGATACCATGTGATCACTCGTGATCAATCACAGATCACACACAGTAGTAAACAATAATGTCATGAATGGATTCCTTTCATGAATCTTGTTTATTAGGTGACATGTGTTTGCACAGTGATCACGTGGGATCTGGGCCACTCACATCAGCCCGATACCAAGCACTGCAATCCACTGTGTCCAGTGGACACAGCGATTGCAGATCAAGCTGCTGTGTGCCCCAGGGGAGGTGCACATAAGCACCACAATGTACTGGTATGTTGTGGTGCCTGGAGAAGCTGCTGGACAGCAATAGAATTACTGTTGGCCAGTCGGTAAGTAGTTAACCAGTTGCAGACTTTGCATTAACTTACATTAAACAAGTAGCAAAAAAGAGAAAAAATCAAAAACAGAGTAAGCAATCGGAAATAAGAATGCTGCACACTTGAGGCTGAGTGTGTCCACCCAGGTGCCCAGCATCATAAAACATTACCAACAAAAAAGAGAAGGGCACAATATTTGTAGTTGTCCCAAAAGTAATAATAATAACACTAAGACTTCCAGTCCAAACAGGGGTAGTAGCAAAAACAGATAGGAGGGTTCAACCTAAAAACAGCAGATAACTAAGGTATGGGGTCAGAGACCAAATGTAAAAGAGAGTCAATGATTTCTTGTGTGTCCTGCCAGGGTCCCCAGAGTCTAGTAAACTTCCCTGGACCCTCATAAATTCACTTACAATGTGGGAGGTTCGGATTAAATAAATGTTTCCACAATCCAATGTGCAGGGGGTCAGAATGTATCCAGTATAATGCAATGGTCTTCCTGGTGTAAAAGAGCAATATTTGTAATAATTGTTTAGCTTTAGTAGTCAGGTCACTATAATCAAATACCCTGAGAAGACACCATTTAGGACTACAGACATTGGGGAGAGCAAAATGAACTGAAATAAATGCAGTAATCTCAGACCAGAATGGTTTGACGTCAATGCAGGACCAAACCATATGCATAAAGTCCCCTTCTTCAGACCCACATTTATAGCATGTGGGGGTGGCGCATTTGCGCATATGAAATAAATGCTTAGGTGTATAATATGTTCTGTGTAAGCATCTCAATTGTATGAGCTTGTCCCTAGCAGAGATTACAGTATTGGGATATGAGGCATACACCTCCTTCCAGTCATCTAGAGAGAGGTAGCTGTCAGTATTTAAGAACAGCACAGCCGTGCAGGGCTCCGCCCACATGGCTGCATCATTTGTTCACAGAGTTCTGTGAATGAATGAACTACAAGTCCCGACAGCCTTAGCGGCTGTCAGCTTGTAATTCTCAATTAACTACCATGGCGCTGAGGAGCGCCGTGGTAGTTCATTGAATCGGCCTGTCAGTATATCTGCTTGTCTGTACGGGATGTACTTACAGGTCTGCAGGAGACCAGCATGACACCAGCGATCTGCTGATCACTGGCGCAATGCTCCTGTAGACAAAAATAATAAATGCAGATTCTATTTTTACCTGCAAAAAAATATGCATTATTTTTGTGCAAAAGGTGAACGTATTCTTTAAAGGACCCTGTATTCACTATATCTGGTCTTCCACAGTACACAGAACATGGAAATGCAATTACACTGCTGAAAAAAATTAAAAGAACCCTTCAGAGTATCGCAACAAGTCAACTAGTCCCGGGATATTGAAATGGGCAGTTAAGTAGCAGAGGGGGTTGTTAATCAGCTGCTTTGGTGTTAATGAAATTAACAACAGGTGCACTAGATGGGCAACAATGAGATGACCCCCAAAACAGGAATGGCTTTACAAGTGGAGGCCACTGACATTTTTTCCCTACTCAGCTTTTCTGACTGTTTTTCACTAGTTTTGCATTTGGCTAGGGTCAGTGTCATTACTGGTAGCATGAGGCGATACCTGGACTCTACAGAAGTTGCACAGGCAGTCCAACTCCTCCAGGATGGCACATCAATACGTGCCATTGCCAGAAGGTTTGCTGTGTCTCCCAGCACAGTTTCAAGAGCATGGAGGAGATTCCAGGAGACAGGCAGTTACTCTAGGAGAGCTGGACAGGGCTGTAGATGGTCCTTAACCCATCAGCAGGACAAGTATCTGCTCCTTTGTGCAAGGAGGAACAGGATGAGCACTGCCAGAGCCCTACAAAATTACTTCCAGCAGGCCACTGGTGTGAATGTCTCTGACAAAACAATCAGAAATAGACTTCATGAAGGTGGCCTGAGGGCCCGATGTCCTCTACTGGGCCCTGTGCTCACTGCCTGGCACCATAGAGCTCGATTGGTATTTGCTATTGAACACCAGTGTCAGGGCTCTGTCCACAGCAGAGGTACTCAGAGACCTAGCATTACTGCCAGTACCTTGCATGGCTGCACAAATGCACGCTGGTGAAAATCTATGTGCATTGTTGCACGGACGCGAGTCGGAACATGCATGCGCACTGGCGCATAGTTACACAGTTTACTCAGTTTGGCGCCAGATGGCCTTTATAAGGAAGCCCATCACTCCCTCAAATTGCTGGTTGATCTCTGGCTCCCCAGTATCTTTGTCTGTGTTCCCTTGCTACTGTGATCTGCTGTTACCGATTTGGCTTGTTCCTGGACCTGTCTTCTCTGCCTGACTCCTGATCTGACCCTGGCTTGGCTAATAGATATTTTCACCTGCTCTCCTGATCTGACCTCGGCTTGGCTAATAGATATGCTCACTTGCTCTCCTGATCTGACCTCAGCTTGGCTAATAGATATTCTCACTTGCTCTCCTGTGTATGACCCCGGCTATCCTATTGACTACATCTGCTCCAATCTCCACCCGGCATCTGACCTTGGCTTTGAACCAACCACTCTGTGGTCCTCTGCTACTCTGAAGGCCTGCATACCTCTCATGGGTGTCACCTGTCTGCAAACACCATTCCAGTGTATCAGCTGTGCTCCTGGGTATACCTCTGGCGAGCACTTCTACAGGCGACCCATGCTACTTTGGACCTGACTCCTTCTGTCCCATATCCAGGAGAGTCTGGAACTTAGCCGCAAGGGAAGCCCTCTCTCCATTGGCCTCTAACACCAGGTACGTGATAACCAGAATCGGCAAGTCCGCCACTGGCGCCCTGTGCTTTTCACAGATGAGGGCAGGTTCACCCTGAGCAGACGTGAAAGGCTCTGGAGAAGCCATGCAGAATGTTATGCTGTCTGCAACATCATTCAGCATGACCGTTTTGGTGGTGGGTCAGTGATGGTCTGGGGAGGAATATCCATGGAGAAACGCACAGACCTCTACAAGCTAGACAATGGCCTTTGACTGACTGTCATTATGCATCGGGATGAAATCCTTGGATCCATTGTCAGACGGTATGTTGGTGCAGTGGGTCTTGGGCTCCTCCTGCTGCACGGCAATGTGCGGCCTCATGGAGAGAGTATGCAGGCAGTTCCTGGAGGATGAAGGAATTGATACCATTGAATGGCCCCCACGTTCACCTAACCTAAATCCAATAGAACACCTCTGGGATATCATGTTTCAGTCTATCCGATGCCGCCAGGTTGCACCTCAGCCTGTCCAGAAGCTCAGTGATACCCTTGTCCAGATCTGGGAGGAAATACCCCAGGACACCATCCGTCGTCTCATTAGGAGCATGCCCCGATGTTGTCAGTTATGCATACAAGCACGGGGGGGCCATACAAACGACTGAGTACCATTTTGAGTGGCTGCAATTAAATTTCAGCAAAATAGACTAGCCTGCTGCATTTTTTCACTTTGATTTTCGGGGTGTCTTGGAATTCAGTCCTCTGTAGGTTGATCATTTTCATTTCCAACAAACAATGGGGCATCCTTACATTCCTAACATATTACCCAGTCCATATAAGCATAGATATCCAGCATGATATGTTTCCCCATTGTGAGTTGATGTGTTTTCAAAGTGTTCCTTTAATTTGTTTGAGCAGTGTATAATGGTAAATATAAACTGCTAAAGACCTTTCCTAATCATCAGTTAGAGCAGTCTTGTGACTTCCATTAGTGTCCAGCAGAACACTGGTTAAAGCTTGTAGAAGGAGTTTTCATTCTCCCCTGATTGTCCTATAAGCAGGACCGCTGATTAGGGGGTACCCCCAGCACTCCAGTAGGGGGGCCCGGCCCCATCAGCTGCAGAGGGGGGCCCAGGCAGCTGACAAGCCCATCTGCATTCCATTGTTAGCCTCCTATCATTCTATCACACAGGGGCTCAGTGTTATGATGTTAGAGGCGGTCCTGCTCTGCTCAAAAATCCCCAAAAAATGTCCAAAAAAAGAAAAGTCCAAAGAAAAGTCCAGTGTTCAAAAAGGTCCCAGATTTCCAAACTTTTTCATCCAATAGGAAGGATTGAATCCTATTCCATCCAGTAAGAACCTCAAAAATAAAAATAAATACTCTAGTGCATTACCTTTTATATAAAGGAATAATCACTTAAAAATGTGCCAAAAAACATTTTATAAAGTAAATTAATTATTTTATATAGTGCACATATGTACTACAAGTTAAACTGTGAGCACTCTGTGATCACTGCAACACTGTGCAAACACTAAAAACCACCACCATTAGTATTGAATACTATTACCCTCTGTATGTATATAATCAGCTTAACAGCATTATAGATCAGAGATCTTCCATTCTCTCTTCAAATATATTTTTCCAAGGTCCTCAGAAAGACAAGAAGGATCTCAGGACTCATATTCAAAGTATAGGGAAAATTTTAATAGCCACTTACATTTAAAATTTAGAATTTACAGCTCCAGACATGGCTCCTATGCAAGTTCCAACAAACAAATGCAGAAAACCATGTGTGGATAACCAACAAAATGGGCACGGCGACACTTCCGGTTTGTGCACATGCGTCTTGACGTCTCTCTCCACTAACGCGTTTCGTCACTTTCAGACTTCGTCTGGAAGTGACGAAACACGTTAGGGGAGTGACGTCAAGAGTGATTATTGATTATTCCTTTATATAAAGGTAATGCACTAGAGTATTTATTTTTATTTTTGAGGTTCTTACTGGATGGAATAGGATTCAATCCTTCCTATTGGATGAAAAAGTTTGGAAATCTGGGACCTTTTTGAACACTGGACTTTTTTTTTTGGACTTTTCTTTTTTTGGACTTTTTTGGGATTTTTGAGATTTTATATGACACTTTAGGGTCTAATTGTATTATTATATCACAAAAAGGTTATATTATATGATTATTGCACTTTCTAGGGAGAAAGTATGACTTTTTGAGGGGTTTGAAGTGGAGGAGGTTATATATTTATTTGGTCCTGCTCTGCTCCACAGGTTTGACACTTTCACGTTTCCTTCTGTTTACATTTGATTGCAACTTGTTTCTCTCCTCTCCCACAGATTGCTGATCCCTTTCTGTCCACCACTACAAACCTCTCTCCTTATACAACTTGACCCCCTCCCCCCCACTGTCATCACCTGCTCCCTCTGCAAATCTACATATCACTGCTCAACTCTTTTTATGTAACTATTTATTTACTGATCTAGTTAATGTGCCCCTTTCCTATCACCTACAGCTCAAATCTAGCATTATTATAAGATTCCTAATTGAATCTCACCAATAGTCTGATTGCATTCACAATTCCTGGTCAGTCCAGTTCCCTTACCTATAATAACCTTGAGGGCCAGTTCACACTACATATGTTTCAGTTGCTTTTTTTTCTGCATCCAAAACGCACAGAAAGTAGGTTATATGGTTGTCAATGTCATAGTTTACATCAGTGCTTGCAGTTCCAGTGCGTTCTGGTTGCATAAAAAAAAGTAGAACATGCTGCATTTTTTTCTGCACAGAACTGTACTAGAACGCACAAAAAATGCACTGGAATGCACGTCCTTATTTAAATTGAAGAAAAAGAGAAGGGGAAAATTAACTGGAATGCATAAAAAACGCGCTGGGACACATCAAAAATGCACCAGAAAGCCGCAAAAACACATCCGTTATGCATCTGGACTGCGTTTCTATAGTGTGAACCGGCCCTCAGAAACATGCGTTTCATTTGCTTTTTTTCTGCATCCAAAATGCACAGAAAGTAGGTTATATGGTTGTCAATGTCATAGCTCACATCAGTGCTTGCAGTTCCAGTGTGTTCCAGTTGCAGAAAAAAAAGTAGAACAAGCTGCATTTTTTCTGCACAGAACTGTACTGTAACACAGTAAAACGCATCAAAAACACACTGGAACACACCAAAAACGCACTGGAATGCACATGTCCCTAATTAAATTGAAGAAAAAGAGGGGAAAATGAACTGAAATGCATAAAAAATGCACTGGAACGCGTCAAGAACGTTCACACCATTTGTGGTGCAGAAATTCATGCAAGAGCATGCTTTTTCCTGCACAGCAAAGAAAAGCAATGCCCTTTTCAGATGTGCGCAGGTACCATGAATACTTAATTGCACCTCCACACATCAAGTAAACACAGATGCATACACAGCCACCAAAACTCATGGCACCACACTACTGTGCGGTTAGGTGCAACACACTTTTAAAATAATATGCCTGCAGTATTTTTGCATGTTCCCACACGTTAGGCAGCCCATTGTAATTAATGGGCTGAGAAAATAGAATTGTCAAAAATGCCACATTCACATGGGTCCTCTGGCCTGTACAGCATGAATGAGTGGGTTGTTCATGTGGCTGGAGCCACCTGTTACACTATGGGGACACAGCAACTGTATGAACACAGATTTTAATCTGACAGATGTGCAGGTGTGGGGAAGTGGCCCTGAATGCTCACTGTCTGTGTTCAGGGCTGTTTACCTTCACCCATATGCCTGTCAAATTTGGACCTGCAGCATTTCACTAGTGTAACATAGGTTGCCTGCAAACAACTCCAAGCGGATCCAGCCACATAAACAAACCACTGATTCACACTCTACAGGCCACAGCACCCATGTGAATTGGCCCCAAAACCTCAATTACACACACAGCTTTATTTATGAACTCAGTACAGTTTTATCATTTAGATTTAACAGGAATTTTGTTGGGATTGTGTACATTAATTATATTGTGTACATTTATAACGGTTTAATGTGTATTTTTACCATAAATATAATTTTTTATTTTATTTTATTTCAGGTACTTATTTAGCGCCATCAATTTACACAGCGCTTTACTTATATATGTAGTACATTTACATCAGTCCCTAACCCTCAAGGGGCGTACAATCTAAGGTCCCTAATGCACATTCATATACAAGGGCCAATTTAGACAGGATCCAATTAACCTATCAGCATGTCCTTGGAGTGTGGGAGGAAACCGGAGTACCTGGAAGAAACCCATGCAGGCACAGGAAGAACATGCAAGCTCCAGGTAGGAGGTGCCGTGGCTGGGATTCGAACAAATGACCCTAGTACTGCCAGGTGGAAGTGCTAACCATTTAGCCACTGTGCTGCCCAATTTTGATATTTTTTCTGGTGGTGGGGGGGCCCTGTCAGGTAGGCTGTACGGGGCCCGTGATATCTAACAGCAGCCCTGCCTATGAGGCTGCATAACCCCTGAAGCTTTGTCTGGACAGCACTGATTGGCCCTGTACTGATCACATGCACTCTCCCAAGAAAAAAAAAAACTCTCTAGCAATACACACCAAAGTAAGCATTTGCAGCTTGCCCCCAAGGGTCTGTTCTATCAGCAGATGGAATGGGGACAGTAGAAGAAGGGGAGGCTCAGTGAAGACAGGATGAAACATCCTTTTTACACAATGCAGAGGATTAACCCCTTAGGTTCCAGAGTATGTATAACAAACATTCTTTACTGCATATACAGACTGATTTTACTGTTGTGGGTTTAGTAACACTTTAAGCTCTTATCAATCACAGCTGCATTGACAAGTACACAAATAAGGTCCCAGCAGCTAGAGCTGTAAAAAAAACAAACAAACAGCCTGACAATGTTTATCAACAACATTGCTCAGCTGCTACTACAGAACGATACAAAGAAACTTAGTTTCATTTTGTATCATTCTGTTTAATCATCTACAGATCAAAAGGGATGACTTCGATCTGCAGATGAAGTCAGTTAAAGTGGTAGTAAACTCCTTTTCTATACTTTTGTCTACAGGTAAACTTATAACAAGGCTTACCTGTAGGTAAAATGAATATTTGCTCCTTTTGACAGCCGGCGCATGCACTTGGAAGGAACAGCATATCCATGCCATTCCTTCAGATCAATGTGCCTTGGCCCGGGACCCCCGTGTGCATGCACGGGAGTTAAGTAATCGGCCAGTCAGATGGCCAGAGCTCACAAACCTGGAAGGAAGACCAGGTGAAGATGGAAGCCTCTGCAGTGGTGACAGTGTGCCGCTGGAAGGCTTCATTGCAATGTATACTAACACATTATGACATTACCTTACAGGGGATTTTTTTTTTTGTAGGTGCGGTTTACTACTGCTTTAAAGCAACCTGACAAGTAAAAAAAAAGTTTTTCATTTTAATTGAATGTTCCCCTGTTTAACCTCTCAATAACCCTTAGTTTAAATGAATGACAATGACTAAGTCATGCTACATTGTACCCAAAAAAAAAAATGTGTAATTTTTTCAACACAATTAGAGCTTTCGATTGATGGTATTTAATCACCACTTTTTTTTATTTTTTGAGATATAAGTGAAAAAAATACCAAAAATTGTGAAAAAACATGTTTTTCTTTGTTTCTTTTATAACATTTTGCAAATAAGTAATCTTTCTTCATAAACGTAGGCCCAAATTTATACTGCATTTCTTTGGTAAAAATAACCCAAATCAGTGTATATTATTTAGTCTGCGTGAAAGTTATAGAATCTAAAAGCTATGCTATGTATCACTGAAAATTGATCGATCCTGATCATTGAATTGATCAATCACTGCCCCCCCCCCCCAAATGACACCTTTTTGGAAAGAAGACAGTCCAAAGTATTTAGTAAGAGGCATAGTGAGTTTTTTGAAGTTGTAATTTTTTCCAACAATTCTTTGGAAAATGAAGAATTTTTTTTTTTCACACAAAATTGTCATATTAACAATTTCTCACATGCCTGAGCATACTTGCACCCCAAAACACATTTTGCTACTCCTTCTGAGCATGGCAATTAGAGATGAGCGAATCGAAGTATCCGAAGTGGAATTCGAGTCGAATTTCGGAAAAATTTCGATTCGTGCCGAATCCGAAAAACAGCCTAATTCGGACGCGCGAATCGAAATTTTTCCGAAAATGGCGGCTGACATGTGCGGCGACGGAGCGGGGATGTCGGGGAAGGCGCGCAGACAAGGCGCGCTGCCCCATAATGCATTCCTCAACGACATGTGATCGCATCAGCCAATCAGCAGCCAGCCAGCCAGCACTGTGTAATGGTCGAGGTATATATAGCGGCCATTTTGGAAATCTTCATTTGCCTGCAGTCATTGAACAGAGGCAGACCGCTCTGTACTAGGGACAGGGACAGAGTTAGGGCCACAGAAACGAGAATTGGGGACAGAGAGAAGTTACTTAGGGACAGAGAACCATTACTCAGGGACACAGACTTGTTAATGAGGGCCACAGAATCGTTATTTAGGGACAAAGAAACGCTAGTTAGGGCCACAGAATTCATACTCAGGGACAGACAGAATTGTTACTGAGTGCCAGAGAATTGTTACTCAGGGACAGACAGAATTGTTACTGAGTGCCAGAGAATTGTTACTCTCACAGACACAAAATTGTTACTTGCACAGACACAGAATTGTTACTTGCACAGACACACAATTGTTACTCAGGGCCACAGAATTCATACTCAGGGACAGACAGAATTGTTACTGAGTGCCAGAGAATTCTTACTCAGGGCCACAGAATTCATACTCAGGGACAGACAGAATTGTTACTCAGGGACAGACAGAATTGTTACTGAGTGCCAGAGAATTGTTACTCAGGGACAGACAGAATTGTTACTGAGTGCCAGAGAATTGTTACTCTCACAGACACAAAATTGTTACTTGCACAGACACAGAATTGTTACTTGCACAGACACACAATTGTTACTCAGGGCCACAGAATTCATACTCAGGGACAGACAGAATTGTTACTGAGTGCCAGAGAATTGTTACTCAGGGACAGACAGAATTGTTACTGAGTGCCAGAGAATTGTTACTCTCACAGACACAAAATTGTTACTTGCACAGACACAGAATTGTTACTTGCACAGACACACAATTGTTACTCAGGGCCACAGAATTCATACTCAGGGACAGACAGAATTGTTACTGAGTGCCAGAGAATTCTTACTCAGGGCCACAGAATTCATACTCAGGGACAGACAGAATTGTTACTCAGGGACAGACAGAATTGTTACTGAGTGCCAGAGAATTGTTACTCAGGGACAGACAGAATTGTTACTGAGTGCCAGAGAATTGTTACTCTCACAGACACAAAATTGTTACTTGCACAGACACAGAATTGTTACTTGCACAGACACACAATTGTTACTCAGGGCCACAGAATTCATACTCAGGGACAGACAGAATTGTTACTGAGTGCCAGAGAATTGTTACTCAGGGACAGACAGAATTGTTACTGAGTGCCAGAGAATTGTTACTCTCACAGACACAAAATTGTTACTTGCACAGACACAGAATTGTTACTCGCACAGAGACAGAATTGTTACTCAGGGCCACAGAATTCATACTCAGGGACAGACAGAATTGTTACTGAGTGCCAGAGAATTGTTACTCAGGGAAGACAGAATTGTTACTGAGTGCCATAGAATTGTTACTCAGGGACAGACAGAATTGTTACTGAGTGCCAGAGAATTGTTACTCTCACAGACACAAAATTGTTACTTGCACAGACACAGAATTGTTACTCGCACAGAGACAGAATTGTTACTCAGGGCCACAGAATTCATACTCAGGGACAGACAGAATTGTTACTGAGTGCCAGAGAATTGTTACTCAGGGACAGACAGAATTGTTACTGAGTGCCAGAGAATTGTTACTCTCACAGACACAAAATTGTTACTTGCACAGACACAGAATTGTTACTTGCACAGACACACAATTGTTACTGAGTGCCAGAGAATTGTTACTCAGGGACAGACAGAATTGTTACTGAGTGCCAGAGAATTGTTACTCAGGGACAGACAGAATTGTTACTGAGTGCCAGAGAATTGTTACTCAGGGACAGACAGAATTGTTACTGAGTGCCAGAGAATTGTTACTCTCACAGACACAAAATTGTTACTTGCACAGACACAGAATTGTTACTCGCACAGAGACAGAATTGTTACTCAGGGCCACAGAATTCATACTCAGGGACAGACAGAATTGTTACTGAGTGCCAGAGAATTGTTACTCAGGGACAGACAGAATTGTTACTGAGTGCCAGAGAATTGTTACTCTCACAGACACAAAATTGTTACTTGCACAGACACAGAATTGTTACTTGCACAGACACACAATTGTTACTGAGTGCCAGAGAATTGTTACTCAGGGACAGACAGAATTGTTACTGAGTGCCAGAGAATTGTTACTCAGGGACAGACAGAATTGTTACTGAGTGCCAGAGAATTGTTACTCTCACAGACACAAAATTGTTACTTGCACAGACACAGAATTGTTACTCGCACAGAGACAGAATTGTTACTCAGGGCCACAGAATTCATACTCAGGGACAGACAGAATTGTTACTGAGTGCCAGAGAATTGTTACTCAGGGAAGACAGAATTGTTACTGAGTGCCATAGAATTGTTACTCAGGGACAGACAGAATTGTTACTGAGTGCCAGAGAATTGTTACTCTCACAGACACAAAATTGTTACTTGCACAGACACAGAATTGTTACTCGCACAGAGACAGAATTGTTACTCAGGGCCACAGAATTCATACTCAGGGACAGACAGAATTGTTACTGAGTGCCAGAGAATTGTTACTCAGGGACAGACAGAATTGTTACTGAGTGCCAGAGAATTGTTACTCTCACAGACACAAAATTGTTACTTGCACAGACACAGAATTGTTACTTGCACAGACACACAATTGTTACTGAGTGCCAGAGAATTGTTACTCAGGGACAGACAGAATTGTTACTGAGTGCCAGAGAATTGTTACTCAGGGACAGACAGAATTGTTACTGAGTGCCAGAGAATTGTTACTCAGGGACAGACAGAATTGTTACTGAGTGCCAGAGAATTGTTACTCTCACAGACACAAAATTGTTACTTGCACAGACACAGAATTGTTACTCGCACAGAGACAGAATTGTTACTCAGGGCCACAGAATTCATACTCAGGGACAGACAGAATTGTTACTGAGTGCCAGAGAATTGTTACTCAGGGACAGACAGAATTGTTACTGAGTGCCAGAGAATTGTTACTCTCACAGACACAAAATTGTTACTTGCACAGACACAGAATTGTTACTTGCACAGACACACAATTGTTACTGAGTGCCAGAGAATTGTTACTCAGGGACAGACAGAATTGTTACTGAGTGCCAGAGAATTGTTACTCAGGGACAGACAGAATTGTTACTGAGTGCCAGAGAATTGTTACTCAGGGACAGACAGAATTGTTACTGAGTGCCAGAGAATTGTTACTCTCACAGACACAAAATTGTTACTTGCACAGACACAGAATTGTTACTCGCACAGAGACAGAATTGTTACTCAGGGCCACAGAATTCATACTCAGGGACAGACAGAATTGTTACTGAGTGCCAGAGAATTGTTACTCAGGGACAGACAGAATTGTTACTGAGTGCCAGAGAATTGTTACTCTCACAGACACAAAATTGTTACTTGCACAGACACAGAATTGTTACTTGCACAGACACACAATTGTTACTCAGGGCCACAGAATTCATACTCAGGGACAGACAGAATTGTTACTGAGTGCCAGAGAATTCTTACTCAGGGCCACAGAATTCATACTCAGGGACAGACAGAATTGTTACTCAGGGACAGACAGAATTGTTACTGAGTGCCAGAGAATTGTTACTCAGGGACAGACAGAATTGTTACTGAGTGCCAGAGAATTGTTACTCTCACAGACACAAAATTGTTACTTGCACAGACACAGAATTGTTACTTGCACAGACACACAATTGTTACTCAGGGCCACAGAATTCATACTCAGGGACAGACAGAATTGTTACTGAGTGCCAGAGAATTGTTACTCAGGGACACCTAATCGTTGAATTAAATAGTATGTCAGACAACATGCAGAGGAGTGGCAGAGGAGGCAATGTTTTAGGAGCGAGCAGACGTGGCAGCAGAGGAAGGGGTCGAGGCAGCAGTATTCGCAGCCAGAGGCCAGTGCTCCCGGTGTCATCCAGCGGTCGTGTCTCCACCGACAACCCTGCCGTCATTGATTGGTTGGCTCGGTCGTCTTCCTCTTCCCAGGTCACCTCTGACACCTACAGCCAACGGTCGGTGGGTACGTCAGACACAACCGTTAGTTGGCATGGCCCGGGACCAAGCCCACTGAAATCACGTGTCCTCTACCTGCCCCTGTCCTTTGCTGTTCCCTCACCAAGCGAAGTATCGCATGCTGTGGGCTCAGCCCCACTGTACAGTGAGGAAGAGCTAACAGAGGGCGGTCAGGAACGGGGGGAGACATCGGCCTTTTCAGCAGCCAAGCGAACAAGTACTGGCGAGGAGAGTGGCTCGGTAGCCGGTCTAGAGACAGGTCTGTCTCCTGACCCAGACGCAGCCGAGGGGGCTAGTAGTGAGGCGGAGACCCTACTTGATGATGAGGAGGTTGATCGCACTTGGCAGCCTCGTCGTCATCAGGCAATTTCTTCCGCATCATCAGGAGAAGAGGGTGGCAGCTTGGCAGCGAGCAAAACAGTCGGTGGGTTGCCCAGGAGACAGCAGCAGGGTCGCATCAGTGTCAGTGGAGCCAAACGTCCACGGAGTAGAGCACCAGCTCCACTGCAGCCTACCACCACGGCCAGTAGTGGTGCCGGTGCGCACGGAGGAAGTAGCAGTCAGCCAGTGAAGAGTAGCGGGGGCAAAGTTTCCTACTCGGTGGTGTGGCAATTTTTCCTCAAGCCGCCCGAGGAAGTAAACGTAGCCGTATGTCGACTATGTGGCCAGAAATGCAAGCGTGGCCAGGGGGCCCATGTTGGGACTACAGCGTTGCGTCAGCATATGCAGCGTCACCATTCGGTGGCCTGGGAAAACCGTGATAAACATACGGCGGTTCTGCCTGCCCCAGCCCCCGCTCCATCACCCGCTCCGTTACTTGCTCCGTCACCCGACGTCGTCAATCGCCCTCTATCAGCCAGTCAAGGCTCCAACACCTCTGCTGAGGGGAGTTGTCGCTCATTGGCATCTTCCGCTCGTTCAGATGCTCCTTCTCCTGCTACTCCTCTTCTCGGATTCCGTCAACAGTCTTTCTTGGAATCCGTATCCAAGAGACAACAGTTTGCGAGCACGCACCCGACGGTGCAAAAGCTGAACGTCCTCCTGTCCAAGTTGCTGGTGCTGCAGTCCCTCCCTTTCCAACTGGTGGACTCAGCACCTTTCCGAGAAATGATGGCTTGTGCCGCGCCGCGGTGGAGAGTGCCAAGCCGTCATTTCTTTGCCCAAAAGGCAGTGCCAGCCCTGCATTCACATGTAGAAGAGATGGTGGGCCAGTCTTTGAGCATGTCGGTCTCTGCCAAAGTGCACGGCAGCGCCGACGTGTGGAGCTGTAACTACGGTCAGGGACAGTACATGTCATTTACGGCCCACTGGGTGAACGTGGTGCCGGCACAGCCGCACCAGCAACTTGGACAGGTCACGACGCTTTTGCCTCCACGTTTGCACGTCCTTGGTCCAGCAAGCATGTCCGCCTCTACCACCTCTTTTTCCGCCGTGTCCTCAGCCGCCACCCCCGTGCCAAGTCCCATTACCCGACCGGCATATCACATGTGCAGGGCGCAACGGTGTCACGCTGTGCTGCACCTGGTATGCCTTGGCGAACGTAGTCACACAGGGGAGGAACTGCTGAGTGTAATGAACAGAGAAATCGACAGATGGCTGTCTCCGCGCAAACTAAAAATCGGAACCATGTTGACTGACAACGGAAAGAACATGGTGTCTGCTCTGCGTCAAGGAAGGTTGTGCCATGCGCCATGCATGGCTCACGTGTTCAATCTGGTTGTCAAGCGGTTCCTAAAATCCACCATCCCACTGCAAGACATCCTTAAAATGTCACGTAAACTGTGCATGCATTTCAGCCATTCCTACACCGCAAAGAACACCCTCATTGAGCTGCAGCGGCAGAACGGAATTCCACAGCATCGCCTGATCTGCGACGTTGCAACAAGGTGGAATTCAACCCTACACATGTTAGACCGCCTTTACGAGCAGCGAAAGGCCATCACCGATTTCCTGATGTTACAAGCGGATAAAGGTACTCCCCTGTGTAACTTAGATGTCAGCCATTGGCAGCTCATGCGTGACACCTGCCGCTTGCTCAGGCCCTTTGAGGAGGCCACGCTATTCGTGAGTCGGCAGGACTATGGGATGAACGACGTCATTCCTCTGTTGCACGTCCTGGAACAAATGCTGTTAACAATGGCTGGTCAGGGTGCGGTAGACGTGGCGCACAGATCTCAACGCCACATGACCCCTGTGGGGGCAGGACAGGAAGAAGAGGAGGAGGTAGAGGAGGACATTTGTGCTCAGGAATTATTGAGTGAAATGGGTGGTTTTTCCACTCAGCGGACAGGAGTGGAGGAGCAGGAGCATCTGGTAGAGGAGGAGGAGGAGGAGACAGAGGACCCAGACGCACCGTGGCAGTATGCTGTGGAGATGGAGGCAGGGAGTCCCTCGCATTCCTTGGCACAAATGGCCCATAGCATGCTCGGTTGCTTGCGTAGCGACAGCCGAATAATAACCATCAGACAGAGGGATGACTTTTGGCTGTCCACCTTGTTGGACCCTCGCTACCGGTCCAAAATGGTGGCCTTTTTCACACCTGCTGAGAGGGAGGCCAAAATTACGTACTATAAAAACCACCTATGTAGTCAGTTGGTCTCTGCCTTTGTGCGCCAACGTCCATCCTCAGACACTGTGGGCCCTGTGCGCTCGCGTTCCGCTGGCATGGCAGCAGGGGAGGGGTGGGGTGGTAGGAGCAGTGGCAGCTCCACCAGCAGCGGCTGCCTCAGTCTGCAGTCGATGATGAGTAGCTTTCTTCACCAGCGCAGTGAGGAAACTACTAACCAGCCGCAGCAGCAGCAGCAGCATCAGGTGGACCTGGAGCAGGAGCTCAAACAACAGGCTTGGGCCTACTTGGACAGCACCCTGCCAACCGAGGTAGACAATCCCCTTGACTACTGGGCAACGAAACTTGACCTTTGGCCCCAACTAGCTGAATTTGCCCTTGAAAGGCTGTCATGCCCGGCCAGTAGCGTGGCATCGGAGCGCGTGTTTAGTGCGGCAGGAGGTATTGTAACTCCGCGGAGGACACGACTGTCCACCCAAAGTGTGGAGAGACTCACGTTTGTGAAAATGAATCAGGCGTGGATTAGTCTGGATTTCAAACCACCAGTTCCTGACACAACTGACTAAATCCGCCATGAATCATGCCTCAAACATGTGCCACTTTCAGGTCTCCTCACACTGCTGGTGTGTTGAATTTTTTGACATAGGGTGCTGGCAGATTACGGGCCTCCTATAGCTGCTGCCAGGCCCCTAATCTGCCATAGGCCCCTATATACCGCCTCCTCCTGCTGCTGCCAGGTCCAGAGTCTCTCATGGGTCCCTGTACGGCCTCCCATTGCTGCTGTCTCCATCGCCACACTCTGCTGCCATGTGCCACTTTCAGGTCTCTTCACACTGCTGGTGTGTTAAATTTTTTGACATAGGGTGCAGGCAGATTACGGGCCTCACATAGCTGCTGCCAGGCCCCTAATCTGCCATGGGCCCCTATATACCGCCTCCTCCTGCTGCTGCCAGGTCCAGAGTCTCTCATGGGTCCCTGTACGGCCTCCCATTGCTGCTGTCTCCATCGCCACACTCTGCTGCCATGTGCCACTTTCAGGTCTCTTCACACTGCTGGTGTGTTAAATTTTTTGACATAGGGTGCTGCAAGATAACGGGCCTCACATAGCTGCTGCCAGGCCCCTAATCTGCCATGGGCCCCTATATACCGCCTCCTCATGCTGCTGCCAGGTCCAGAGTCTCTCATGGGTCCCTGTACGGCCTCCCATTGCTGCTGTCTCCATCGCCACACTCTGCTGCCATGTGCCACTTTCAGGTCTCTTCACACTGCTGGTGTGTAAAATTTTTTGACATAGGGTGCTGCAAGATAACGGGCCTCACATAGCTGCTGCCAGGCCCCTAATCTGCCATGGGCCCCTATATACCGCCTCCTCATGCTGCTGCCAAGTCCAGAGTCTGTCATGGTCCCTGTACGGCCTCCCATTGCTGCTGTCTCCATCGCCACACTCTGCTGCCATGTGCCACTTTCAGGTCTCTTCACACTGCTGGTGTGTTAAATTTTTTGACATAGGGTGCTGCAAGATAACGGGCCTCACATAGCTGCTGCCAGGCCCCTAATCTGCCATGGGCCCCTATATACCGCCTCCTCATGCTGCTGCCAAGTCCAGAGTCTGTCATGGTCCCTGTACGGCCTCCCATTGCTGCTGTCTCCATCGCCACACTCTGCTGCCATGTGCCACTTTCAGGTCTCTTCACACTGCTGGTGTGTTAAATTTTTTGACATAGGGTGCAGGCAGATTACGGGCCTCACATAGCTGCTGCCAGGCCCCTAATCTGCCATGGGCCCCTATATACCACCTCCTCCTGCTGCTGCCAGGTCCAGAGTCTCTCATGCCATGTGCCACTTTCAGGTCTCTTCACACTGCTGGTGTGTTTAATTTTTTGACATAGGGTGCAGGCAGATTACGGGCCTCACATAGCTGCTGCCAGGCCCCTAATCTGCCATGGGCCCCTATATACCGCCTCCTCATGCTGCTGCCAAGTCTAGAGTCTCTCATGGGTCCCTGTACGGCCTCCCATTGCTGCTGTCTCCATCGCCACACTCTGCTGCCATGTGCCACTTTCAGGTCTCTTCACACTGCTGGTGTGTTAAATTTTTTGACATAGGGTGCTGCAAGATAACGGGCCTCACATAGCTGCTGCCAGGCCCCTAATCTGCCATGGGCCCCTATATACCGCCTCCTCATGCTGCTGCCAAGTCCAGAGTCTGTCATGGTCCCTGTACGGCCTCCCATTGCTGCTGTCTCCATCGCCACACTCTGCTGCCATGTGCCACTTTCAGGTCTCTTCACACTGCTGGTGTGTTAAATTTTTTGACATAGGGTGCAGGCAGATTACGGGCCTCACATAGCTGCTGCCAGGCCCCTAATCTGCCATGGGCCCCTATATACCACCTCCTCCTGCTGCTGCCAGGTCCAGAGTCTCTCATGGGTCCCTGTACGGCCTCCCATTGCTGCTGTCTCCATCGCCACACTCTGCTGCCATGTGCCACTTTCAGGTCTCTTCACACTGCTGGTGTGTAAAATTTTTTGACATAGGGTGCTGCAAGATAACGGGCCTCACATAGCTGCTGCCAGGCCCCTAATCTGCCATGGGCCCCTATATACCGCCTCCTCATGCTGCTGCCAGGTCCAGAGTCTCTCATGGGTCCCTGTACGGCCTCCCATTGCTGCTGTCTCCATCGCCACACTCTGCTGCCATGTGCCACTTTCAGGTCTCTTCACACTGCTGGTGTGTAAAATTTTTTGACATAGGGTGCTGCAAGATAACGGGCCTCACATAGCTGCTGCCAGGCCCCTAATCTGCCATGGGCCCCTATATACCGCCTCCTCATGCTGCTGCCAAGTCCAGAGTCTGTCATGGTCCCTGTACGGCCTCCCATTGCTGCTGTCTCCATCGCCACACTCTGCTGCCATGTGCCACTTTCAGGTCTCTTCACACTGCTGGTGTGTTAAATTTTTTGACATAGGGTGCAGGCAGATTACGGGCCTCACATAGCTGCTGCCAGGCCCCTAATCTGCCATGGGCCCCTATATACCGCCTCCTCATGCTGCTGCCAAGTCTAGAGTCTCTCATGGGTCCCTGTACGGCCTCCCATTGCTGCTGTCTCCATCGCCACACTCTGCTGCCATGTGCCACTTTCAGGTCTCTTCACACTGCTGGTGTGTTAAATTTTTTGACATAGGGTGCTGCAAGATAACGGGCCTCACATAGCTGCTGCCAGGCCCCTAATCTGCCATGGGCCCCTATATACCGCCTCCTCATGCTGCTGCCAAGTCCAGAGTCTGTCATGGTCCCTGTACGGCCTCCCATTGCTGCTGTCTCCATCGCCACACTCTGCTGCCATGTGCCACTTTCAGGTCTCTTCACACTGCTGGTGTGTTAAATTTTTTGACATAGGGTGCAGGCAGATTACGGGCCTCACATAGCTGCTGCCAGGCCCCTAATCTGCCATGGGCCCCTATATACCGCCTCCTCATGCTGCTGCCAAGTCTAGAGTCTCTCATGGGTCCCTGTACGGCCTCCCATTGCTGCTGTCTCCATCGCCACACTCTGCTGCCATGTGCCACTTTCAGGTCTCTTCACACTGCTGGTGTGTTAAATTTTTTGACATAGGGTGCTGCAAGATAACGGGCCTCACATAGCTGCTGCCAGGCCCCTAATCTGCCATGGGCCCCTATATACCACCTCCTCCTGCTGCTGCCAGGTCCAGAGTCTCTCATGCCATGTGCCACTTTCAGGTCTCTTCACACTGCTGGTGTGTTTAATTTTTTGACATAGGGTGCAGGCAGATTACGGGCCTCACATAGCTGCTGCCAGGCCCCTAATCTGCCATGGGCCCCTATATACCGCCTCCTCATGCTGCTGCCAAGTCTAGAGTCTCTCATGGGTCCCTGTACGGCCTCCCATTGCTGCTGTCTCCATCGCCACACTCTGCTGCCATGTGCCACTTTCAGGTCTCTTCACACTGCTGGTGTGTTAAATTTTTTGACATAGGGTGCTGCAAGATAACGGGCCTCACATAGCTGCTGCCAGGCCCCTAATCTGCCATGGGCCCCTATATACCGCCTCCTCATGCTGCTGCCAAGTCCAGAGTCTGTCATGGTCCCTGTACGGCCTCCCATTGCTGCTGTCTCCATCGCCACACTCTGCTGCCATGTGCCACTTTCAGGTCTCTTCACACTGCTGGTGTGTTAAATTTTTTGACATAGGGTGCAGGCAGATTACGGGCCTCACATAGCTGCTGCCAGGCCCCTAATCTGCCATGGGCCCCTATATACCACCTCCTCCTGCTGCTGCCAGGTCCAGAGTCTCTCATGGGTCCCTGTACGGCCTCCCATTGCTGCTGTCTCCATCGCCACACTCTGCTGCCATGTGCCACTTTCAGGTCTCTTCACACTGCTGGTGTGTAAAATTTTTTGACATAGGGTGCTGCAAGATAACGGGCCTCACATAGCTGCTGCCAGGCCCCTAATCTGCCATGGGCCCCTATATACCGCCTCCTCATGCTGCTGCCAGGTCCAGAGTCTGTCATGGTCCCTGTACGGCCTCCCATTGCTGCTGTCTCCATCGCCACACTCTGCTGCCATGTGCCACTTTCAGGTCTCTTCACACTGCTGGTGTGTTAAATTTTTTGACATAGGGTGCAGGCAGATTACGGGCCTCACATAGCTGCTGCCAGGCCCCTAATCTGCCATGGGCCCCTATATACCACCTCCTCCTGCTGCTGCCAGGTCCAGAGTCTCTCATGGGTCCCTGTACGGCCTCCCATTGCTGCTGTCTCCATCGCCACACTCTGCTGCCATGTGCCACTTTCAGGTCTCTTCACACTGCTGGTGTGTAAAATTTTTTGACATAGGGTGCTGCAAGATAACGGGCCTCACATAGCTGCTGCCAGGCCCCTAATCTGCCATGGGCCCCTATATACCGCCTCCTCATGCTGCTGCCAAGTCCAGAGTCTGTCATGGTCCCTGTACGGCCTCCCATTGCTGCTGTCTCCATCGCCACACTCTGCTGCCATGTGCCACTTTCAGGTCTCTTCACACTGCTGGTGTGTTAAATTTTTTGACATAGGGTGCAGGCAGATTACGGGCCTCACATAGCTGCTGCCAGGCCCCTAATCTGCCATGGGCCCCTATATACCGCCTCCTCATGCTGCTGCCAAGTCTAGAGTCTCTCATGGGTCCCTGTACGGCCTCCCATTGCTGCTGTCTCCATCGCCACACTCTGCTGCCATGTGCCACTTTCAGGTCTCTTCACACTGCTGGTGTGTTAAATTTTTTGACATAGGGTGCAGGCAGATTACGGGCCTCACATAGCTGCTGCCAGGCCCCTAATCTGCCATGGGCCCCTATATAACGCCTCCTCATGCTGCTGCCAAGTTCAGAGTCTGTCATGGGTCCCTGTACGGCCTCCCATTGCTGCTGTCTCCATCGCCACACTCTGCCATGTGCCACTTTCAGGTCTCCTCACACTGCTGGTGTGTTGAATTTTTTGACATAGGGTGCTGGCAGATTACGGGCCTCCTATAGCTGCTGCCAGGCCCCTAATCTGCCATAAGCCCCTATATACCGCCTCCTCATGCTGCTGCCAAGTCCAGAGTCTGTCATGGGTCCCTGTACGGCCTCCCATTGCTGCTGTCTCCATCGCCACACTCTGCCATGTGCCACTTTCAGGTCTCCTCACACACTGCTGGTGTGTTGAATTTTTTGACATAGGGTGCTGGCAGATTACGGGCCTCCTATAGCTGCTGCCAGGCCCCTAATCTGCCGTAGGCCCCTATATACCGCCTCCTCATGCTGCTGCCAGGTCCAGAGTCTCTCATGGGTCCCTGTACGGCCTCCCATTGCTGCTGTCTCCATCGCCACACTCTGCCATGTGCCACTTTCAGGTCTCCTCACACTGCTGGTGTGTTCCATTTTTTGTCATAGGGTGCTGGCAGATTATGGGCCTCCCATAACTGCTGCCAGGCCCCTAATCTGCCATGGGCCCCTATACCGACTCCTCATGCTGTGACGTTGCAACAAGGTGGAATTCAACCCTACATATGTTAGACCGCCTTTACGAACAGCAAAAGGCCATCACAGATTTCCTGATGTTAAAAGCAGATAAAGGTACTCCCTGTGTAACTTAGATGTCAGCCATTGGCAGCTCATGCGTGACACCTGCGCTTGCTCAGGCCCTTTGAGGAGGCCACGCTATTCGTGAGTCGGCAGGACTATGGGATGAACGACGTCATTCCTCTGTTGCACGTCCTGGAACAAATGCTGTTAACAATGGCTGGTCAGGGTGCGGTAGACGTGGCGCACAGATCTCAACGCCACATGGCCCCTGTGGGGGCAGGACTGGAAGAAGAGGAGGAGGTAGAGGAGGACATTGGTGCTCAGGAATTATTGAGTGAAATGGGTGGTTTTTCCACTCAGCGGACAGGAGTGGAGGAGCAGGAGCATCTGGTAGAGGAGGAGGAAGAGGAGACAGAGGACCTAGACGCACCGTGGCAGTATGCTGTGGAGATGGAGGCAGGGAGTCCCTCGCATTCCTTGGCACAAATGGCCCATAGCATGCTCGGTTGCTTGCGTAGCGACAGCCGAATAATAACCATCAGACAGAGGGATGACTTTTGGCTGTCCACCTTGTTGGACCCTCGCTACCGTTCAAAAATGGTGGCCTTTTTCACACCTGCTGAGAGGGAGGCCAAAATAACGTACTATAAAAAACACCTATGTAGTCAGCTGGTCTCTGCCTGTCTGCGCCAACGTCCATCCTCAGACACTGTGGGCCCTGTGCGCTCGTGTTCCGCTGCCATGGCAGCAGGGGAGGGGTGGGGTGGTAGGAGCAGTGGCAGCTCCACCAGCAGCGGCTGCCTCAGTCTGCAGTCGATGATGAGTAGCTTTCTTCACCAGCGCAGTGAGGAAACTACTAACCAGCCACAGCAGCAGCAGCAGCATCAGGTGGACCTGGAGCAGGACCTCAAACAACAGGCTTAGGCCTACTTGGACAGCACCCTGCCAACCGAGGTAGACAATCCCCTTGACTACTGGGCAACGAAACTTGACCTTTGGCCCCAACTAGCTGAATTTGCCCTTGAAAGGCTGTCATGCCCGGCCAGTAGCGTGGCATCGGAGCGCGTGTTTAGTGCGGCAGGAGGTATTGCAACTCCGCGGAGGACACGACTGTCCACCCAAAGTGTGGAGAGACTCACGTTTGTGAAAATGAATCAGGCGTGGATTAGTCTGGATTTCAAACCACCAGTTCCTGACACAACTGACTAAATCCGCCATGAATCATGCCCCAAACATGTGCCACTTTCAGGTCTCCTCACACTGCTGGTGTGTTCCATTTTTTGTCATAGGGTGCTGGCAGATTACGGGCCTCCCATAGCTGCTGCCAGGCCCCTAATCTGCCATGGGCCCCTATACCGCCTCCTCATGCTGCTGCCAAGTCCAGAGTCTCTCATGGGTCCCTGTACGGCCTCCCATTGCTGCTGCCTCCATCGCCACACTCTGCCATGTGCCACTTTCAGGTCTCCTCACACTGCTGGTGTGTTCCATTTTTTGTCATAGGGTGCTGGCAGATTACGGGCCTCCCATAGCTGCTGCCAGGCCCCTAATCTGCCATGGGCCCCTATACCGCCTCCTCATGCTGCTGCCAGGTCCAGAGTCTCTCATGGGTCCCTGTACGGCCTCCCATTGCTGCTGTCTCCATCGCCACACTCTGCCATGTGCCACTTTCAGGTCTCCTCACACTGCTGGTGGGTTCCATTTTTTGTCATAGGGTGCTGGCAGATTACGGGCCTCCCATAGCTGCTGCCAGGCCCGTAATCTGCCATGGGCCCCCGTACCGACTCCTCATGCTGCTGCCAGGCCCGTAATCTGTCATGGGCCACTGTTGTCGCTTGTTGGCATATTCCGCTCGTTCAGATGCTCCTTCTCCTGCTACTCCTCTTCACGGATTCCGTCAGCAGTCTTTCTTGGAATCCGTTTCCAAGAGACAACAGTTTGCGAGCACGCACCCGACGGTGCAGAAGCTGAACGTCCTCCTGTCCAAGTTGCTGCTGCCAGGCTCGTAATCTGTCATGCGCCCCTGTACCGCCTCCTCATGCTGCTGCCAGGTCCAGAGTGTGTCATGGGCCCCCGTACCGACTCCTCATGCTGCTGCCAGGCCCGTAATCTGTCATGGGCCCCTGTACCGCCTCCCCATGCTGCTGCCAGGTCCAGAGTGTGTCATGGGTCCCTGTACGGCCTCCCATTGCTGCTGCCAGGCCCGTAATCTGCCATGGGCCCCTGTACCGACTCCTCATGCTGCTGCCAGGCCCGTAATCTGTCATGGGCCCCTGTACCGCCTCCTCATGCTGCTGCCAGGTCCAGAGTGTGTCATGGGTCCCTGTACGGCCTCCCATTGCTGCTGTCTCTATCGCCACACTCTGCCATGTGCCACTTTCAGGTCTCCTCACACTGCTGGTGGTTTCCATTTTTGTCATAGGGTGCTGTATGGCCTCCCATTGCTGCTGCCTCCACCGCCACACTGTGGCTCCACACTCTGGTTTTGGCCCCGTGACTGCCCAAATGAGTGAAGTGTGCGGTGATTCTAAGATCGACGGCACTCATCTGCATGTCATACTGACTGACAGTATTATTTCTCTTCCCCAGCAGACTCCAAGGGCATTTAAATTAAAGGTACAGTGTTCTGCACTAATATTAAGTCTCTCTGAAGCCTAGAAACACCCTTTTTTAAGTTAAATTCACAGCGAATTTATTCGACTCGAATCGAATATTGTCCACGAATTCGCCGAATCAGTCGAATCGAATTTTTCATTTCTTCGCTCATCTCTAATGGCAATACCACATGTGTGAGACTTTTCCACAGATTGGCCACATAGAGGGGCCCAACATTCAATTTCCTGACTACCTATCACAGTTTTGAAGGCCCTGGAGCACCAGGACAATGGAAACAGCCATGAAATGACCACATTTTGGAAAGCAAACACTCCAATCTATATTCTGTGAGGGATAATGAGTCTTTTGAACATATCATTTTTTTCCACAAGTTTTTGGAAAATGAGGAAAGAAAACAAAAAAGTATTTTTTATACAAAGTTGTAAATTTATAAGATATTTCTAACACACGGCATGGACATAACAAGAATTACACTCCAAAATACATTTTGCTACTCCTCCTGAATATGGCAATAACACGTGTGAGACTTTTTCATAGCCTAGCTGTTGACTTATGAGGGGTTTATGTATAATCGTCATCAGCAACTGTAAATAGATATTTTTCTAACTATATAACCAAGTTACAAAGCTGGAAATATCAGCTTGGTTTGATAGCGGTGTGTTGTACATAGACATTGAAACAAGTGATCAAGTTGTAGAGATAGCTTTGTATTGTATTGGAGGAATGTTTGGTGTGTAAACAGGTGCATGCCACAAGGAATGTTCTATTGTGTGAGAGGGGGCAACCACTAAATTAACTACCTTATCTCAGACTTTATGGGGCCCACATAACGATCTAGGCCAGGCCATTTAAATCTCTTTGTTTATATGAGGGCCACTTCAAAGTACCCTCTCTTTAGATATGCAATGGTGATGGCTATCTGGGGAATGCAGGTTTACCAGGCTATGACCTAAGGTTCCCTCCAAACTCTCAATATTGGAGGGAATTTTGATGAGAAAGCCTGGATCCAGACGCCTCGGTGCCATGACCTGGCATATGTAATTTTATCACTAAGAGGGGAGGCTCTGGAATGGGGCTGAGTTATGTAAGCGATATGGGATGGGGAAATTGTCCAATCCTGGATGAGATGTGTCAGATATGGAAGATGGATTGGATAGTTCTACCAATCAGGATGGCCCCATGCAAGTCTATGGGAGATAAGTGTATATCAGGGTAGGTTTGGAGGAAGACAGGAGAGAAGATACACCGATCCTGGGGGCCCCCATGCTACACCATTGGTAAATATCAGGACATTTCTCTGGCACTTATATGTATACATGATTGTTGTATGTGTTGTCTGTCTTGCTGTTTGTGGGTTTAGGGTATGAATAGTATATGCTTTAATTCATTGGGTGAATCATATACATTTTGTTTCTCTTTTTCTTATTGTTAAATAGATAGATTGTGGTATGTTAGTTTAGACCTCCCTACTATTCACCAATAAATTTTGGTTGTTGTGTTAAACCTTTCACTCTTGGTCAAAGAACTCTCATTAAGGTTAATCAAATCATATCAGAGAAATATTATATTTCATATTCCATAGATTTGGTCAACATAATTGGCGACCACTGCGGCAGGACCCGAGACTGAGAGTATTTAATACAACAACCCCGAGATTTGCGTAATGCAAGTTTAGGTTATTGGGGTGGCTTTAAACTGAGTCAGTTTGCCGGTAGTTTGGAAGGTCACAGCAGCCCTATCTAGTTTAAAAAAAAAATGTACCTTTTACATTTTTAAGTGGGTATTAGAAGAACTCTAAAAAGAGGGAGGATACTCCACAGAATTTATGTTTTTTATCTCTTCATAAATGTCCCGCAATTATACTGAAATAGAATATTAGAAGAACCATTAAAAACCGGTCAATTTAATGGGGAGGATATACTGATGGGACCATATTGTTTTTATTTGATTGCTTCTTTTGGGCTTACCAAGCTTTACTTCTCTTGAATTATCGTTGGGTATTTTGTTTTTTGTTATGGTTCTATGGATAGTCAATACATTTGTTGAGAGTATAAATTTTTTTTTGTACTGCTTGTTAAAGTGTATTGTGCAACAAACAGCACTGTTTGGTAGGATTAATCTTGCTTTTTGTGCTAAGTATACAGTACTTGTGTATCTCAATAATGGAGGGAATTTTGAAAAAGGTGGCACATGTAAAGGACAATGAGGCTATTGTTCATGCTATACAAGGATCTGCTGACCCATGGTTGCAGGCACAAAATTGGGTGGATGAAAAGATTTGTGGAAAAAAGCTAAATGCACATAAGGCGAAGTATGTACTCATTTCTGCTGCTGGCTGGATAGCAGAGCAATACAAATCTGTTTTTCAGCAGAAGCAAAAATTGGAAGATGAGGTGGAGTTTTTAAAGGCTGAAATTGAAAATGTGAAATTTCTTGCCCAGCAGGCTTCTGTATTTAATGTAGACAGTAAGCTTATTACTAATGAAAATACAAAATTACGCAATGAGATTACGTTTGTTAAAGAATGTTTAGAGAATGCCCAGTTTGCTATACGGGAGATATGTACTGAACGTGCAAAGGTTGACCATTCTCAATGTTTAGCAGAGATAATGTCTCTAAAGAAGCAGAGTTTTGTTGCTGCAAGTATGGTCTATGATGGGTGTTTAGACAATTGTTTTGTAGCAGCTGTTGAGACTGACTCTGGCTTGGAAATAGAGAATGGGTCTGAGGATAATAGTAATGCAATAGCAGTGAGCACATCAGATGAGTCTGTTGTGGGTGAATGTTCCTCAGACAATGAGAGTGTAAAGTCTCAGGACTCCAGCCATTGTAATGTGTCTCAGTCATCAAGTGCTCAAAGAAGGGCTTATTCAGGGAAGCCAGTTCTGAGATGTTTTGCTTGTAAAAGGTTGGGGCACATTGCACGATATTGTTTTAATGGTAGTAGTAGTAAGGAAAGGAACTCTTGGTACCCCAAAACTGCACCAAGACACAAAGAAGTTTACTCTGCAAGGTGGGGCAATTCTCCCAGGCATGTAGGCTATAGTAGACAAAACCACATCTCTTTGAAAACCCAAATAACAAGGTTACAATCTGAGAATAGTCAGCTAAAGCAAGAAAGACGTCAGTTTATGGAGCAACTGAAAGAGCTGAAAATGGAGATGTCTTCATTTACACAAAGATACTACACTGGGATGAACAACCATTTTGTTGATAGTCCATAGACAGTTGGACGTGTGGTATGAGTTTTTCCAATTAAAATTCTTTGGCATGCATTAAGATTTAGCTACTGCTCTCAGAGATTTGGCCTCAGTATTTGGAACATTAATGAAGGACCTTGGCATATTTTTGTGTTTCCAAGGAAAAGCCTTCATGATTTAGTTTTTTTTAAAGTCAGGTGGGAAATAAATTCCAAATTGTTTTTGTGGTGTGTATAGTTTTAGCCACCTGAAAGATAGTTGCAAGGTAAACCATCAAGTTAGCAACTCTATGCCATTGACATGATAATGAAAAGGGAGGGAGGCTGTTAGCAGCTCCATCCATATGTGAAAGAAAAAAAAAAAAACGTTTTTCAACATTGTGTGTATGTATGGTTCATACAGTGTTTGGGATTGCTCTTGTGTTTTTTTTTTTTTGTGATTTTTTTTAAATTGTTATCATGTCAAAGTAGCAACATAGGTTTATTATGTTTAACATACTGCATGTTTTTGTTTTTAAAGTTAGAATACTTTGTTTTATCTTCAACACAATGTTTAAAGGACTGGGTTAATGAACTTTTGAGAAGTTTTTGTCTTTCAGATGTTGGAGACATGTGACTGGAAGTTCTCATTTGCAAGTGAAGAACAGGATGCCATGAAAAGCTCTGTTGTGTTGATACCAACTTACACGAATTACAAAGACTTTAAACTAATGGACTTATCAATGTCATTTTTTTTTTTTCCTTAGTTTCATTATCTTTGTTTTAAAACCAGGGAGAGAGGCCTTTAAAACCTGACAATTATTTTAAAACCATCTGTATATATGTAACTCTTGAGGTGAGATGCTGCAAGATGGCTTGGCATTGCATAACTTATTAGGAGTAATATATTACTCTTTCTTTAAAATTATAAGAGGGGTGAGTGAAAGTTATCACTCCAGTCAAATTATTGAATTATTAAATAACAGAGATATTTTAGAGGCTGGCGAAGAGAGATGTAACCAGTTTCAATTTTATATGAGCCATTATGAAGCATTCAATACCCCCAATCACAATGCAACCCTGCTAGTTGATTATATGTGCACTATTTGTGAATCAGTTTTTGAGTAAACAAAAAAAAACAGATTCAAGTGGGGGGAGTGTGTGGTGTGTTGTGTGTGGTATATATATGTGTATGTGTTTGTGTGTTGCACACAATATACTACATATACACATCAAAAGAACTTGGTCCAAAGGGTACATTGTATATGTGATTTGACCATACAAGAAGTATTTATTGATAGTCCAGGGGGTAATTCATGGGAAAAGTGATGAAAGCGTACCTAGAGATGTTGGGAGTGGAGCAAAAATTTCACATCCCATATCACCCAGAATCTTCAGGTCAGGTCGAAAGAGCCAATTGGCAGATTAAAACGATGCTAAAGAAATTTGTCCACATCAACAGTAAAAAAATTAGGATAATCTATTGCCTTTACTGGCCATGGCCATTCGAGCAATACCCTCATCCGCTACCCGGTTGACACCCTTTGAAGTGTTGACAGGCAGGCAGATGAGACTCCCAGAACATCTTGGGCTAGAAATGCATACCCCTACCATAGACAGACTTTCTGTGGATCAATACCTCTTAAAACTAGAAAAAGCGGTAAAGGAGATCCATGTGTTTGCAGCAGCACACATGGGTAAGATGCAAAAGAAAGCAAAGGCGTATTTTGACAAAAGGATTCGAGAATGTACTTGGGCGGTAGGAGATAGAGTCATGTTCTTAGAACTCCATCCTCTGGACAACTGCTTAAGCCAAAAATGGAAAGGGCCATTTCCCATTATTGACAAATTAAGTCCCTCAGTATATAAAATCAGAATAGATGAGGGCAAAAAGACCAGAGATAAATGGGTTCATGTGAACCAACTAAAGCTATTCCATGGAGTCAAGGACATCAACTAAAATGTTGCGTTTTCTTTCCTTTTAGAGCCATGAAGTCGATATGGATTTTTCTCATGCTCCTTCTGTTCAGACACACCATGGAAGAGGAGAATGGACCACTTATTAGTGTGATCGTTGACAAAAATCCGGTCCACTGTCAAGAGGGGGAAAACTGTGTTGCTGCCAGTGGCAATTAAAGGGACTAAGGGGAAACAAGTGTCCTGGTGGAGTCCCATCAATAATCACCTAGTCTGAGTCAAGGGCGTTGCTGGGAATGTTATGGACTACTGGGATAGGATAATGGGTTTTTCTAATGGTTCATTGTTGATTCGAGATACACAGTTAAGTGATGCTGGAGAGTGGAAATACTCCTTTGTCATTTCAGTCCCTTTGTCCAGCAACACTCAACTATCCACTCTTCAATATGTCCCAGGAAAAGTTACCTTGTATGTGTCCCCAAAGGCCAGAACCCCTGCTTTTACAACCTTGACAAAAAGCTCAGCTGCAATCCCTTTTTCCTCAGAACTAACATCCTTGGACTGCCCATCACTGCAAGAGGGACCACCTAGTGGCCTAACTGCGACATCAATCCCCGGAACACTCTTTAATAATGTTAAGTTTATTCATGTGCCCGTTGTGCTTAATTTGTCCAAGTGGAACATGGCCGAATTCGGCTCATGTGCCCGGACAAATGTGTCACTATTTTATTCTTCCTTGCTGGTAGATTTGATTGCCTCCCATGCCAGCCGAACTCAGGATCCTTTTGCAGAACCAAATATCTCTCCCCAAAGGGGCATTTTCTGATCGAGAAAGTTAAATGGCTTGGACAGTCTAATTGGGTCCATCCCGGGACTTTTTGGATCGGGTATGTCAATTTGGAACCGAGCCGATTTAGCTGCGATTCGCAGACATATCGGTAATTTTGAACAGAAAGAGGGTCGGCAAGTGCTGAAACCAGTTCTGCAGGGTATTGAGGGGCTGGCAGAGGAAGAAAGGTTTACAGTTTATAATATGAATGACATTGCCCAGTTGTTTGAACGGACTCAGCAGAAAATCAATGAAATCATAACAATAAATAATCAAAGGGCCAGGGAGAACAATATGGGAAAAGAGGTAATATACACTGCATATGGGAACTTTGTTTTAACGAAAGTCACCAATGTTATAAGAGACATCCAAGTTGGCAAAATCCCTGACATTTTAAGAGATAAAGATCTTACCCAATGGTACTGTACTCACACTAATATTAGTGGAGGAATGAATGTACATCCAGGAGTTAGATGCAAACCTTTGCCAGTCTCCACAATTAGGAATCTAGGGTTAGTGACATCACACCCAAATAGAGGTCCGTTGGATTGCCTGAAGAGCCAGTCACCGTGTGCCTACCGTGACCTCCTATACATATCCTTCACCATGTCGCTGCCAGTGTTCCATCCTCAAGATGACTACTTCGACAAGATGGCGTCGGTACACTCCCTTGGGTACCTCGAGAATGACGTGTACAAAGAAAGGTTGCACCTCCCTGAAATGCTCATTCACGTCCAAGAGGGATGGAAAGCACCTCACACTGCCTGCTGCACTGTCAAAGAGAATAGGTACCTATGTCGTTGTGATGTGTTTGAAATCGACACTCCGGTCTGTGGTCTGAGCAATGACCAGGATCCCACAACAGAAGAATCCAGGGAGCCTCATTTACAAAGCCCACGCCAAGCCAACCAAGAAACTAGTCCCAGTGAGATGGAAGCCAACTGTTCGGTGAAGTTGATGAAATGGAGAGCACCAAGAACAAAGGTCATCTACAACATGGATGGACTGTATTGTGTTGTTACCAATCATAAGACATTCCTCTATGGGGGTCAGTCATGTCCAATACCCTATCCAAATTTTTGCTTCGTTCCACACGAGTACACTATTATTGGGGAAACCGTAGTAACTCCAATACCACAGCTGAATAAAGATTATGTTGTAGATAGTGCCCCCGATGTCCCAGATCCTACACCATACATACCCTATTTTGATATTAAAATTGATAAACTGTCAGTAAACCTTCACAATCTACTTGCAAGGAAGGATACACATATAATACAAATTAGTAACAATATGGTAAAGACGGGAAAACAGTTAAATGAACTTTTACATGATGGGGATTTTAGCTTAGTTACCACTAGGACCTGGGTGGAGATAGGAATAAAAGGTCTCCTTGTGTTACAGGGTGGGTTACTGTTCATCATGATGGTTATGGTAATATATCTGAGTAGACTTTTAAGATGGCAGAGGGAGAAACTCAAATTGCTAATGGAGATTAGACATAAACAGTTACTTGAATAGCGTGAGTGTGGCCTAGCCTCACTGGCCACAAGGGGGGATCTGTTGACTTATGAGGGGTTTATGTATAATCGTCATCAGCAACTGTAAATAGATATTTTTCTAACTATATAACCAAGTTACAAAGCTGGAAATATCAGCTTGGTTTGATAGCGGTGTGTTGTACATAGACATTGAAACAAGTGATCAAGTTGTAGAGATAGCTTTGTATTGTATTGGAGGAATGTTTGGTGTGTAAACAGGTGCATGCCACAAGGAATGTTCTATTGTGTGAGAGGGGGCAACCACTAAATTAACTACCTTATCTCAGACTTTATGGGGCCCACATAACGATCTAGGCCAGGCCATTTAAATCTCTTTGTTTATATGAGGGCCACTTCAAAGTACCCTCTCTTTAGATATGCAATGGTGATGGCTATCTGGGGAATGCAGGTTTACCAGGCTATGACCTAAGGTTCCCTCCAAACTCTCAATATTGGAGGGAATTTTGATGAGAAAGCCTGGATCCAGACGCCTCGGTGCCATGACCTGGCATATGTAATTTTATCACTAAGAGGGGAGGCTCTGGAATGGGGCTGAGTTATGTAAGCGATATGGGATGGGGAAATTGTCCAATCCTGGATGAGATGTGTCAGATATGGAAGATGGATTGGATAGTTCTACCAATCAGGATGGCCCCATGCAAGTCTATGGGAGATAAGTGTATATCAGGGTAGGTTTGGAGGAAGACAGGAGAGAAGATACACCGATCCTGGGGGCAGGACATTTCTCTGGCACTTATATGTATACATGATTGTTGTATGTGTTGTCTGTCTTGCTGTTTGTGGGTTTAGGGTATGAATAGTATATGCTTTAATTCATTGGGTGAATCATATACATTTTGTTTCTCTTTTTCTTATTGTTAAATAGATAGATTGTGGTATGTTAGTTTAGACCTCCCTACTATTCACCAATAAATTTTGGTTGTTGTGTTAAACCTTTCACTCTTGGTCAAAGAACTCTCATTAAGGTTAATCAAATCATATCAGAGAAATATTATATTTCATATTCCATAGATTTGGTCAACACTAGCTGAACAAATGGTAAACAAAAGATTACCTGTGGTTTTAGTAGAGCAGTTGTCTGCAGAGGAGAGCATTGGTCCAGGAAGTAGGCAGAGATGTGGTCAGGAATAGCCAAAAGGAATCGTTCAGGCAGCAGGCAGGAATAAGGTGGCTAAAAAGGCCAGGGTCAGAACAGGCAGCAGGCTGACATTCAGGCAGCAGGCAGGAACATGGTACATAAAAAGGCCTGGGTCAGTACAGGCAGCAAGAGGAGATATCATCAGCACAGCCAAAATATTGGTCCAGGCAAATGGTAGGAACATGGTCTATAACAAGTCCTGGGTCATTACAGGTAGTAGACAGATATACAGTATGGTCAGCACAGTCAAAGTACTGGTCCAGGTAGCAGGCAGGAACATCAGGCTTAGGGACTCGGTAAGGTAAGACCTGGGCACAGGGGTAGAGGCTTCGTTCCACCAAATCTCTTCAAAGCCTCCGAACAAACAATTATGGAATTATAAAACCCGCAAAAAAACAAAAAGTGTTTTTCTCTACTTGCAACTCTACTCTGAAGCTTTTCACTTATGTGAGACCCCTGTGTTATCTTGAATCCCACTATTACAGTAGCAGGGCAAAAGATCAGTCCATGCGGCAGGCAAAAAAACATGGGCGATTTACAGGCCGAGGTCAGCGCACGTGGAAGGCAGAAACGTGATTGATAAACAATCTAGACGGCAGGCAGAGGCATTGTCGATAAACAGGTTGGGGTCAGTTCAGGTGGAAAGCAGAAATGTGGTTTAGAAACAATGCAAACAGCAGGCAGAGGCATTGTCGGTAAACAGGCCAGGGTCAGTTACTGTTGAAGGCAGAGGCATGGTCAATCAAGGCAGCAGGCAAATTATCAGTACAGATAATAAAAATGGGAAAATGCAAGGGTGTTAAAAATAAGGGGGAACTAATATTTTAGTGACATCTGATAAAACATCTCCAATGCATAAGCCCGGTTAGGAGGGACATTGGGGACAATGAAAACTGGTATCTCTCCTAACTCCCCCTCTGCTGCATACCCTACATTTTTTCTGCGTCTTCTTCCTGCTTCTGATGGTGGAATGTTCTTAGGGATATGGTGAACATGAAGTCTGATGACAAAATTGGAGTGAATGCTTTCAGGTGGAGATCCTTGCTGATAGATTAGGGCAGTGATGACATTTCTATAAACTTCTATACCAGGGGCAGACTGACAACTCATGGGGCCCCCGGGCAATAGGGAATAATGGGGCCCCTGTGTCCTCTCCCATACTCAAACCACACCCAAAAAAGCCTATGAAACGTACCAGGGGCATCTCATGGGGCCACCCACTGACCCCGGGCCCTCGGGCAGTGCCCGAGTGACTAAATGGTCAGTCCGCTCCTGTTCTATACATTTGATGAAGGTGGTGTGTCTTTCCGTTGACTTTTAATAGGTGACATATGCATTAGAAATGACCATATGCAAAAGGTATATTTCAACTTTTTTTATACCAAAGGAGGGATTTTCTTATTGATAAATAGGGCTGTAGCATCTGATTATTTGACACCCCCCCCCCCCCCATGAATCGATTATAATTGGAGATACACTTAGACTTTTGGATGGAACCTAGTCTTCGGTGAATTTCCGTGTATAGTGGACAGGATGTAAACATCTCTCTTATCCCTCCACTTCACGGCCAACACTTCAACGTTCCTCAGACTTGCCGATTTCCCCCTTTGTAAGCTTGTGGTCACTAGACTTTGTGGGAATCCCTTCCTGTTTGTTTGGGTGGTACTACAGACCAAGGTTTTCTCACGGTACAAGTGGCGGAAAAGGGGCAAGTTTGTGCAATAATTATCTAGGTAAATGTGATACCCCTTTTGGAATAATGGAAAAGCCAGGTCCCAGGTCCTTGGGCACTCAGGGGGCTGGAGCTGGGAGTCTTTGCCTTCGTACACATGGAAGGCATGCACAAATCCTGTGGCACTTTCACACAGCTTGTTGAGCTTCGCTCCACACCTGGCCCTTTTGTTGGGAATGTATTGCTTGATTCCCAGCTAGCCAGTAAAGTGGACAAGGGGTTCGTCCACACTGATGTTTTGGTCAAGGAGATAAAGTTCAACAAATCTAAAAAATTAATTAGGAAGTGCAGTTTCATGTCATAGCCTGACCTGGACATTACAGCTAAAAAAATGAGAGTGTGATGAATATGGTGGTGGACAGGTATAAATGTAATTATTTTTTTTGTAAGCCCAATGTTGATCGTAAGGCCCAAAAACAAATTAAATTTCTCCACTATTAAACGTCTTCATTCAAGGGATGGGCATAGCATGAATTCGGGTGGTCTAAGATATATTGTTGGGCAAAAAGGATAGTATGGTCCACAATACATTGAAGGAAATTATCAGGGAAAAATAAATAATCAGTGAAAAATTTTCTGTGTTGGCCTGCACACATGGCAGTGTGGTGAAAGGGGGTATTGTAGCTGATCCTAAGCTGGAAGGCAGTCATAATGGGGTTGCCAGAGAATCTGGAAGATACGTATGGGCCCTGATTCTTGGGGTCTGGCGTGATATTCCGGTCTAGAGCCATTGGCGTTTGCTGATTTACCATTGAGGTGTATGGCACTGCTCGTGGTTGTCTGGTCTTAGAGCATCTTATTCTTTTAGGAGGGACTGCTTCCTCCTCTGATTCGGTCACTGATCCACTACTTTCAACTGGCTCGTATTCCGAATTGGAATCGGACGGTGAGAGCTCCTTGCTGTTCTCATCCATCATACTGAGGATTTGAAATGCTTTCTCACTAGTATCATATTTTTTGGACATGGCGGCTGTATGATGGGTAAACTGCTGATGAGCAACTGTGATGGGTACACTGCTGATGGGAGGGGGTGATGGCAGCTCTGTGACGGGTATACTGATTAGGCTGCACTGATGACAGGTACACTGATAGACTGCAGTAATGGATGTGCTGACAGGTACACTGATGGACATGCTGACAGGTACACTGATGGGCTGTGCTGACAGGTACGCTGATGGGCTGCAAGACAGGTACACCGATGGGCTGCACATCAGGTACACTGATGGGCTGTACTGACAGGCTGCATGACAGGTAAACATATGGGCTACACAACAGGTAAACTGACAGGCTGCTGTGACAGGTACACAGGGCAGTCAGGGCACTGATGGGCACAGTAGTGAAGGGGTTAATGTGGAAGCTCACTGTTCCTTTTGTCCTCCTCACACAGGATACCTCTGTGAGGAGGAGAAGCCAGTAACAGCGGGTTTAAGGTGTTTGTTTACAGTTGTGATCAGCTGTGATTGGACAGACTAATAACATGGTAAAGAGCCATTTTTATTGGCTCTTTACCCTGATTGGAGATATGCTCCAGGGGACCTTTCGACCAGGGGACACAGCCCACCTCCAATCACCGCACTGCGCACCCCCGAGGGCATGCAAGAGGGACATGACCAGGAGGACGTCATATGACAAAAGGCTCACCCTGCTGTCATTCTACTTTTGGCGGGAACAGGTTAACTCCTTATTCTCCTTCTCCATTAAATCATAATTTTGCAGCTGATTTTTGTTTGTTTGCTAATTATTATTGTTATTATACAGGATTTATATAGTGCCAACAGTTTGCGCAGCACTTTTTAACGTAAGTGCAGACAGTACAGTTAAAATACAACTCAGTACAAGAGGAATCAGCGGGCCCTGCTTGAACTACTAATATTTAAACTTTGTTTTAGATTGCTTTGTTTGTTAATATTTTTCCCCCAGTCGTCTTCCTGGGAGATGGAGCAACTCCCTCCAATCATGAAACACATTGCCCATCGGGCCCATGACCAATTATTGTGTTTCCTCCACCCAGAGTGGACATGTTGCCTGATGGACCGCCAGAGCGCTCCATCTCTCAAGGGTTTTCCCTGCGGGAGGGGGGCCTGGTAAAATTCTGGACTGGGGGGTCAGCAGTGCCCTATCATACACTTTTGGTGGTGGAGTTCGGATGGCCTGCTGTGATCCACTCCCCCTCTCTCTGCGCTCAGGCAGGGACAAGAGGAGTGCATCTCCTTGGTGGCCCTGGAGGTGGAATGTGTCCTCTGCGGCCGGATGCCACTTGACCCAGAGATGCCAACTTGTCACTTCTGGTGTGCTCCCAGGGGAATTGGTCCCAGTTTCCTTTAAAAGAGCAAGGAAGAAGGGAGGGCTGGCTGGCACTACATGTGGACTCTGTTGGAGATGCCAGGACGAGCACCACACAGTCCACAGGATGCAGGGGGATGACTTTGAGCTGCCATCTGCACAGGTTCCAGGGGAAACAAGTACCAGCAGGACACAGGTAGGCACTTGGGGATGACTGCAGTTTCTAAATTGAGGGACAGAGCGTCTGGGTGATGGTATTACCAAGCGGTCTGGAGTGCAGTGTTTACATTGTTACATAGTTAGTCTGGCTGAAAAAAAGACAAAAGTCTATCCAGTTCAACCAAAAAATAAATAAAGTTATAATTCTATACCCACAACTGATCCAGAGGAAGGCAAAAAAAAAAACAGCAAAACATCATTCAATTTGCTCCTGCAGGGGAAAATAATCCTTCCACATCCCCTGAAAGGCAATCGGATATTCCAGTGATCAACTTTACCTTTAAATGTTAGTATCCAGTTATATCCTGTGTCTCAAGGAAAGAATCCAGACCTTTTTTAAAGCAATCCACTGAGCTGGCCAGAACCAACTCTTGAGGGAGTCTATTCCACATTTTCACAGCTCTTACTGTGAAGAAACCTTTCCATATTTGGAGATTAAATCTCTTTTCCTCCAGACATAAAGAGTGCCCCCTCGTCCTCTGTGATGACCTCAGGGTGAAAACCTCTACACCGAGTTCACTATATGAACCACTGATGTATTTATATATGTTAATCATATCCCCCCTTAACCACTTCCCGCCTGGCCCATGTACATAAACGGCCAGAAGAGAGCAGTGCAGGAGTGAGTGGCCGTTTATAAACGCCCTCCCGCTTCCCTGCCTGTGCTCGCTCCCTGGGAGTGCGTGGCACCGCGATCCGGTGCCCGCTGTGTCCGGAGGTGTGAGGTCTCGATCATGGGATAACTGATTGGCCAATCAGTGATCACATGAATAGTAGCAAGAAAGATGTCACTTCTGACATCATTGCTTACTACGTGTGAAATCTGTGAATGATCACAGAGGTGACATGGTACAAGGCTATTCACAACAGCCTTGTACCATGTGACAAGCTGTGACCAATCACAGCTCACACAGTATTACTCAATGGCTGCAAGAGAAGGAGAAATTATTGCTTTTACAGCCTTTATGGGTGTAAAAGCAATCAGTGTAAAAAAAAAAAAAAAATTTCATCACTCCCCACAAGTAGTACAGTGTCATTATGGTGACACTGTACTGCTAGGGTAACAGTATGTTAAAAAAAACAAATATTAATATAAAAAATAAAATAAAAATGTCAAAAAATGTTTTTTAAAAATTATAATTTTTGGCTATAAACTAATTTGGGTTATTTTCTTTTTCACTAAAACGATAGCTGAATACATTTTACCCAAGATTTAGGAAGAAAGACTATTTATTTGCAAAATTTTATAAGAAAAACACTTTTTTTTCAAGATATTTGGCCTTTTTCATTTATGTAGCAAAAAAATAGAAATCCCAGTGGTGAATAAATACCATCAAAATAAAAGTGTCTAAAAAAATGCTAAAAAATTCATATGGGTACAGTGTTCAAAGTGTGATAGCATTGAAAGCTTAAAATTGGCCTGGACAGGAAGGGGGTTAAAGTGTCCAGACTTGAAGTGGTTAATCTCCTAAATTCAGTTCCTCTAATCTTTCCCCATAGCTGAGCTCCTCCATGCCTCTTATCAGTTTGGTTGAACTTTTCTGTACTTTCTCCAGTTCCCCAATGTTCTTTTTGTGAATTGGTGCCCAAAACCGAACTGCATATTCCAGATGAGGTTTTACTAATGATTTGTACAGGGGTAATATGATATCTCTCTCTCTGGAGTCTATACCTCTTTTAATACAAGAGAGGATTTTGCTCGCTTTAGAAACCCCAGCTTGGCATTGCATGCCATTATTAAGCTTGTGATCTACCAGAACTCCCAGATCCTTCTCCACCATTGATTCCCCCAGTTGTACTCCCCCTAGTATGTATGATGCATGCATATTCTTAACCCCCAAGTGCATAACCTTACATTTATCAACATTAAATCTCATTTGCCACATAGTTGCCTAATTAAATAGTGCATTGAGGTTGGTTTGTAAGTTGAAGACATCCTGTAAGGACGTTATTCCACTGCACAGCTTGGTGTCCTCTGCAAAGACTTAAATGGTATTTTTAATCCCAGACCCTATATCGTTTATTAATATATTAAAAAGTAAGGGTCCCAACACTGAACCCTGGGGTCTATTCCACATTTTCCAGCAGAGCATCATTCCTAGTTGGGGCCTCTATGAAATGTACCATAAAATTTTTCTGTTGTAGGTTTAAACATTTTTGGCCTTTAACTGTTCCTGCAGTACCAGTACTCCAGTCAATTTCCAGGTAGCTAAAATCCCCCATTATTATCACTGTCTCAGCCTTTGCAGCCCTTTTGATCTGTGCACGGAGCTGAGTCTCTACCTGCTCATTAACACTGGGAGGCCTATAACAAAGTCCAATGATTAGCTTTGTAGTACGCACCCCCATGTGCAGTTCCACCCATAATACTTCAGCCTCATCACACTCTCCATCAACTAGGTCTTCTTTCACACTTGCTCTGAGATTACTTCTCACATAGAGAGAAACACCACCACCTTTCGTATTTACTCTGTCTCTCCGAAAGAGAACATAGCCAGGAATATTAATGGCCCAGACATGTGAAGAATGAAGCTGAGAGTCAGCAATACTAGTATTTCTGCTATAGGGTGGACGTTAAGTGGTTAAACAGTACATTGTAAGTTGGAGACATCCTGTAAGGACGTTATTCCACTACAAAGCTTGATGTCATCTGCAAAGACTGAAATGGTATTTTTAATCCCAGACCCTATATAGTTTATAAATATATTAAAAAGTAAACATCCCAACACTGAACCTTGGGGTACACCACTTTGTTCATGGGGTGAGCACCTCATGCTTGGGTAGTTGTATATTGACCACAAGGGCTCCTGTGTTTTAGGTCTTTGGCAGGCTAAGCCGATTAAAGAGCCCAAGTCCATTTGCAAAAAGTGTTGTGCCAAGTGTGGAACGAAGATGTCTTCGGAGTACACAGAACCCCTTTGTAAACAATGTGTCTGCTGACACCCTTTACGCACACTTTTTTGGGTCGGTAAAGGAAGAAATGTCCTCTACCTTTAAGGAGTTTAGGAAACTTATTACAGACATTAAAACTTCTACTGCTCCAGTCAGTCAGCCTTCACCGATAGCCTTGCTTCAAGGGTCTCGGGATGTCTTAGAAGACAGGGGCCATGGGCCATGCAACTAGTGATGCTGAGGCATCTAGTTCAGACTAGGAGCAGGAAGAAAGGAAGGAAGAGAAAAGGAAAAGTCCTAAGCTCAAATTCTTTCTGGATGATGTGGAGAATCTTTTAGGAGCCATTTATGAGACCTTAGAAATTGAGCAGGAAAAGGGTCAACCCTCAAAACATGACCTGATGTATCAGGCACTACAGAAAAAGAAGTCTAAGGTGTTTCCAGTGCACCAAGTGATTTCTGACATGGTGCTTAAGGAGTGGGTAGACCCACAGGCCTCTTGCATCGCAAGAAACTTTAATTTATGGCAGCTACAGGATCATATTAAGAGTGGCACTACTAGGGAAGACATTCTCAACTTCCCACCAGTTCTTTTCAAAGCAGTTGGCTACATCGTGGACACATCCACTGAGTCGGTTAAGGTCTATGCAAGAGCAGGGTTGCACACAGTAGCAGCCAGAAGGGATATCTGTCTCAAAACCTGGTCTGGGGATACAGTATCCAAGCTAAGGTTATGCAATCTTCCTTTTACAGGAGACCTACTGTTCAGTCTAGGTTTGGACGCAGTCTTCGAGAGAACTGCGGACAGGATGAAGGTGTTCCCTGCTGAGAAACAAAAGCCTTTCCAAAAGAGATCTTTTTGGGGTCAAAAGGACCATCTGCAAAAAGAGAAAAAGGAACAGCCCAAAGAGCTCTGAACTGGCCCTAAGGGTAGACCAAACAGCAACATCCCGTTTGGCTCTTCTGGCCAAACCCCAAAACAGCAATGACCACAGAAAGTCAGTAGGAGGAAGACTACTTTCCTACCTCAATGGCAAAGGATTACAGCCAATGAATATGTTTTGAACATCATTGCCAAGGGTTATGCTCTGAAATTCAACACAGTCCCTCCAGAGAGGTTCATTTTGACGAAAATTTCAAGAGATCCTGAAAAGGCTCAAGCACTTCCTCTTCTCCTGGGAGAAAGGGTAGACCAGGGAATGCTCATCACAGTTCCAAAAGAGGATAGGGGAAGAGGGTTTTATTCCCATGTGTTCATAATCAAGAAGCCATTGGGGAAGTTTTGTTTACTTCTAAACCTGAAACCCTTGAACAAGGCAATTTGCTACAAAAGGTTTCATATGGAGTGCATTTTTTTCAGTAGGAAACATTCTGCAGTCAAACGTGTTCATGGCAACCGTGAACTTGAGGGATGTCTACCTTCACATCCCCATTCGGGAGGACACCCAGAAATTGCTGAGGTAGGCGGTGGTGATAAATGGAAAGGAATGTCACTTCCAGAGAAGCCCTCCCTATTTTGGTCTATCCTCATCACCAAGGATTTTTACAAATGTGCTGGCAGAAGCTCTGGCACCTTTGAGGCTCAGATCCATGATAGTAGCACCTTATCTGGACGATCTCCTATTCATGGCCCCCACGGAAGCACATTTGGTGGAAAATCTTGCTGAAGCTTAACAGTGGCTAAGGTCCCTGGGGTGGCTTCTCATCCTAGACAAGTCAAATCTCGGTCCTCCCCAGAATATCCTGTTTCTAGGTTACTTTCTCAGGTCTTTAGACCAAAAAATGGTGCTTCTAGAAGAGAACGTCCAGAACCTAATCAGAAGAGTGGGGGCTCTACAAAACAATCAACCAGTGTTGGTCTGAGAACTCATGTCGATACTGGGCTTGATTGACCATTCCAGTCGCTCAGTGTGCCTGCTGCAAGAGCAACCCTTTCTTCTGCAGATACAGGGGCAGGAGGACCTGGACAAGAAGATACTCCTTCCAACAACAGTTAAGAGGGCATTTTGGGGGTGGAGAGATTACACACATATAAGTTAGGGGTTACTCTGGTAGTTCCTAATGCAGAATCTAATGACGGATGCAAGTAGATGGGGTTGGGAAGCCCATCTATAAGAGTGACCAGCCCAAAGGAAGTGGACCCCAGAAGAACCTCAGGCCTCTTCAAATTGGAGGGAGCTTATGGCAGTAGCAAGAGCAATATCCTATTTTCAGGACCAGGTGAGGGGGCATCATGTCCTGGTTCTGTCTGACAATTCAACGGCAGTGGCATATATAAACAAACAAGGGGGCACCAGGACCCCATCCTTAATAAAAATTTCAGATCAGATCTGCTTGAGGGTGGAAAATAATCTATCTCCTAGATTGTAAGCTCGAAAGAGCAGGGCCCTCGATCCCCTCATGTTTTGCATTGTATTGTTGTTCTGTCACATGTTCTGTCCCCCTTTGTAATGTACAGCGCTGAGCGAACTATTGGCGCTTTATAAACACTGTATAATAATAATAATTATCCTTATTGGCAGTTCACCTAAAAGGGAACCACAACCAAGTGGCAGAGTTCCTCAGTTGCCAGGAACTGTCACAAGAAGAATGGAAGCTACACCTGGAAGGGTTTGTGGAGATCTCAGCACATTGGGGAATGCCAGAGATAGATCTATTTGTATCAGCCAGGAATGCAGAGGTGGATCTTTTCTATTCTCAAAATTCCAGGAATACTGAAGGATTTAGTGAAGTGCTACACCTCCCCCCAGTTCATCTAATTCCTGAAGTTCTGAACAAATTTATACAGGAACAGACAACATTCATTTTGATCACACTATTTTTTTTTTTTATATTTAAATATTTATTGATTTTCAAGTAAGCAAATTATACAAACATTCATTTAAAGAAACATTAACACTTTTAAAATACAGATATCATTCCACTTATTTTCCCTACCCCCCCCATACCTCCTGTCTATCACCTCTCCCCACTTCTTACCACCCCCCCCCCCCTGCATTTTCCTAATTTTTTGGGGGCCTCACACCCTCAAAACCTCAAAAGAGAGAAGAGGGAGGCATATGCCTATTATTTTACATTATACTGCCATACCCTCCTCATTTAACTTTAACTTTTTTAATTCTTCCCATCTGTTCCACCTTACATAATATCTCTCCATCTTATCTTCATTCATGTGGTAAAGCTTCTCCATCGTACATATTTGGTCCACCCGATCAACCCAATCCTCTAATACTCTACTTTCGGCACCTCCCATCTCTGCCACAACTTGGGTATCAAACCCTTTGCTGCATTCAAATAATACCATATACCAGATTTTTTATATTTGTTAACTGATAGCTCTGTACTGTAAAAAAGGCAAGTCTCTGCATCTAATCTAATATCAACTTCAGTCATTTTCCGAATCAGGTGCACTATTTTCTCTCAATACTCCTGTATTTTTAAACACTCCCACCATATGTGATACATAGTGCCTCTACCTCCACATCTCCGCCAACACATTGGTGAATTCTCTCCACTTAACCTATGTGCCACACTTGGTGTAATATACCATCTTACCAAACATTTATAATTAATTTCTACTTCTCGCATATTTACATTTTCATGAATTTATTTATACATTTTCTTCTGTTTTTCCTCATCTAGTATTACACCCATGTCCCTTTCCCATTTCTCTATATACAGTGGCCTTATATCTGTGTCTATTTCAGTGAGAATCTTATATATTTTAGCAATTCCGTTTCCCATCTCTGTCAGGGCAGGGCTGTGGAACGGACAGGTAGGCCTAGTGGTAGGGTAACGCACTGGCTGACGACAACCACCACCAACAGACTGAAGTCCCTCAGGGCGCGGAGTCTAAGTCCCAGGCTGCCCTTCACCAGGGCCCCTGATGGTGGGGATGGACTTGACGCAACCAGGGACCAGGTCGCGGCCCCCGAGACACCCCAGCTGCGGTAATGGCCGCCGCCAATGGCGTGTAGTTGGTGAGAATGACAATAGCGTAGTCAGACAAGCCGGGTCAATAACAACGGGACAAAACAGTACAGAACAGTAGACAGAGAATCACAGGTCATGGGCCGGGTTCAGCAACGGAAGGTCAGATCAAAGGGAAACGCAGAGAATGGTCTTAGTCACAAGCCGAGTCAGAATACCAGAAGAGTCACGAGCGTATACACAGAGCTGTAGCAAGACAAAGACACAAGACACAAGTGCAAAGAGCATGTGCAGATCCCAGGCTTATATGTACTCAGCCACACCCCTCTGGGGGATGGACCTCAGAGACCTGAAGGCATAAAAGATTCCCATCATGCTCAGCAGAAATCCAAGATGGATGCTAGCACATGGAGTAACATAACCTCTGGGAAAAGGTAGGACCTTGACAGTACCTCCTCCTCAAGGGCCCCTCCCCCTCCGCGGCTCAACAAAAGGTTTCCGAGGAAAGCGGGTATGAAACGCGCGGAGGAGGGCAGGAGCATGGACATCCGCGGAAGGAACCCAGGAACGCTCCTCGGGACCATAACCGCGCCAATGAACCAGGAACTGTAATCGGCCGCGCACCAATCGAGAGTCCAGGATCCGGCTCACCTCATACTCCTCATGACCGTCAACCCGAATGGGACGGGGCCGAGGCAGAGAGGTAGTGAAGCGATTGCAGATCAGAGGTTTCAACAGTGATACATGAAAGATATTGGAGATCCGCATCCCAGGTGGAAGGGCAAGGGCATAGGCCACCGGATTCACCTTGCGGAGAATGCGAAAAGGACCGACAAAACGGGGAGCTAGTTTGGGTGTGGGCACCCGAAGATTGAGGTTACGAGTAGACAACCACACCCGATCGCCGACCTGGTATGAAGGAGCGGGCAACCGTCTGCGATCAGCCTGGAACTTCTGACGCTGAGCCGAGTCCCTCAAAGCCCTCTGGATCTGCCCCCATGAAGAACGCAGGGCAGCAAGATGGTCCTCCACAGCCGGAATGTCCTGTGGTGAGAACCTCTCAGGTAATACCGCGGGTTGGTACCCATAGTTGGCCATGAAGGGGGACATCCCGGAGGAGGAGTTGACCGCTGAGTTCCTGGCAAACTCAGCCCAAGGCAGGAGATCGGCCCAATCGTCCTGATGGTCCGAGATATAACACCGAAGGAATTGTTCTAAGGCCTGATTGGAACGCTCCGCAGCCCCATTGGACTGCGGGTGGTAGGCTGAAGAAAAGGAGAGACTAATGCCCAACTGGGAGCAGAAGGCGCGCCAGAATCTGGACACGAACTGACTCCCGCGGTCCGAGACAATCACCTTGGGCAACCCATGCAGGCGAAAAATCTCCCTGGAAAAGACCGTGGCCAGTTCTTGCGCTGTTGGTAATTTCCTGAGTGGAATACAATGGCACATTTTGGAAAAACGATCGACGACCATGAGGATGACCGTATGGCCCCGAGACACAGGGAGGTCTACAATAAAGTCCATGCCCAGGTGTGACCAAGGACGCTCCCCATTGGGAATGGGTTGCAGAAGACCCATTGGAAGATGCCGTGGAGATTTATTCTGGGCACAGATCGAACATGCCGCTACATAAGAGGCGATGTCGGCACGGAGAGTTGGCCACCAGAACAACCGAGAGACGACCCAAGACAACTGGTTCCTCCCCGGATGCCCGGCAGTTTTGGAGTTATGGTAGGTACGCAGCAGACGGGTGCGCAACCCCTCGGGTACAAAACATCTACCCTCCGGTCTCTCGGGAGGAGCGTCAGTTTGAGCCGCCAAAATCTGCTCCCCAAGGGGAGAAGTCAGACTGGTACGAATGGCAGCCAGGATATGATCCGGAGGTATGACCGAGGTTGGCTCAGAGTCCTCCCTGGACAACTCAGAGTATTGCCGCGATAATGCATCAGCCCTGACATTCTTGGAACCAGGCAAATAGGAGACCACATAGTTGAACCGTGACAAGAACAAGGCCCATCTGGCTTGACGGGGTGTCAATCTTTTGGCCTCCGAAAGATAAGTCAGGTTCTTATGATCGGTAAGAATGAGGACCGGAACTGCGGAGCCCTCGAGCAGGTGCCTCCATTCCTTGAGGGCCAGAATGATTGCCAACAACTCCCTATCTCCAATCTGGTAGTTGCACTCTGCAGAGGAAAGCTTCCTGGAGTAGAACCCACAGGGAAGTAGGGGTCCATCGGGCGACCGACGTTGAGACAGGAGAGCGCCTACTCCTGTCTCGGATGCATCAACCTCAAGAACGAAGGGCAATCCAGGATTGGGATGAGACAGTATCGGAGCCGAAGCGAAGGCGGATTTCAGAGCCTCAAAAGCTACGATGGCCTCGGATGGCCACTCGTGAGGATTGCTGCCCTTCTTGGTTAGGTCTGAGAGAGGTTTTGCCAGCGTGGAGAAATTTCTGATGAATTTCCGATAGTAGTTGGCAAAACCCAAAAAGCGCTGAATGGGCCGAAGGCCATTGGGACGAGGCCACTGCAGAACTGCCGAAACCTTCTGAGGGTCCATGGAGAATCCCTCCGCAGAAATGATGTAGCCTAAAAAGGCAACTTGGGATCGATGGAATTCGCACTTCTCAAGTTTACAAAAAAGTTCGTTCTCACGTAATCGTTGCAGCACCTGCTTGACATCCTGGATATGGGACTCCATGGAGGCAGAGTAAACCAGGATGTCATCCAAGTAAACTACCACGCACTGCTGCAACAAGTCACGAAGGACATCATTTATGAATTCCTGAAAAACTGCGGGCGCGTTACACAACCCGAAGGGCATCACCAGGTATTCGTAGTGACCGGTTCTGGTGTTAAACGCGGTCTTCCACTCATCCCCCTGTTTGATCCGTACGAGGTTGTACGCCGCCCTAAGGTCAAGTTTGGTAAAGACTGTTGCCCCCTTAAGGCGGTCGAACAACTCAGTAATCAAGGGAATCGGGTAGGCATTCTTAGTGGTGATTCGATTGAGACCCCTATAATCGATGCAAGGCCTCAATTCACCACCCTTCTTCTTTACAAAGAAAAAGCCCGCTCCTGCTGGGGAAGTAGACTTACGAATGTGCCCCCGGGAAAGCGCATCCGCAACGTACTCCTCCATGGCCTTATTCTCCGCAACCGAGAGAGGATACACCCTGCCACGCGGAGGAGTGGCACCGGGTTGCAAGGATATGGCGCAGTCGTAAGGACGATGAGCAGGTAAGGCACCAGCGCGTACCTTATCAAACACGTCCTGGTACTCCCCATAATCAGTGGGCAACGCAGAGTCTGAGGAGGCACACAACACCTTAACCGGCCCACGGATGCACCCGGCCCCACACTGTGAAGACCACGAGAGAATCTCGGCAGTTTGCCAATTGAAGGTTGGATTGTGCATCTGGAGCCAGGGATACCCCAAAACCACCGAATAGTGCGGAGAAGAAATCACCTGGAAACAGGCCAACTCCCTGTGAACAGCCCCAATAGCTACTTCAACTGGCATAGTCTCGTGGGTAACCTGCGGTGGTTGCAGGGGCCTGCCATCTATCGCCTCGAGAACCAATGGGGTAACTCGAGCCTGCAGGGGAATGGAGTACTGGGCAGCAAACGAGCTGTCCATAAACAACCCGCCAGCCCCAGAATCTACCAACGCCTGGGCCGTCACCGAGCCCTCTGCCCAAGAGAGGACAACGGTGATCAGTGGCTTATCTCTGCGGAACGCCGGGGACGAGGAGACTCCACCCAAGATCTGTCCCCGACAGGATCTCAGGTGCGAGCGTTTCCCGGACGGACCGGACAGGACTGCCGAAAGTGCCCACCAAGACCACAGTACAGGCAGCGACCCTCCCGACGCCGAGCGGCTCGCTCTCCCTCGGAAAGGCGAGCAAACCCCAGCTGCATGGGCTCACCACCAGACAATCTATCCCCAGGAGGCGTGGGAGGAGAGGGAGGAATGGGTGGGATAGAAAACGCAGGTGCCAGTCGATTGGAAGGCCTCCGCAGGCGTTCCTTGAGTGAAGGCCTCTCCCTGAGCCTGGTATCAATCAGGATCAGGAAGGAAATTAGTGCTTCCAGCTCCACAGGCAATTCCTTGGCTGCGATCTCATCCTTCAATGCATCAGAAAGACCCTGAGAAAACGCAGCCACCAGAGCCTCATTGTTCCAACCCACCTCTGCTGCCAGGGTACGAAACTCTATGGCGTACTCGGCCACGGTCCGTGAACCCTGATGCATAGACATGAGCAGCTTGGCAGCCGAGGCGGAGCGAGCCGGTACATCGAATACCCTACGGAAGGCATCGACAAAACCGGAAAACTCGTGAATCACGGGGTCATTCCTCTCCCATAAGGGATTCGCCCAGGCCAAGGCCTTGTCTGAGAGTAGTGAGATGAGGAAACCCACCTTTGACCTCTCAGTCGGAAAAGCGTAGGGGATTAATTCAAAGTAAATCCCCACCTGGTTAAGGAACCCACGACACTGACTCGGCTCACCCCCAAAGCGCTGTGGAAGAGGGGCTGAACCGGTCATACCTCTGGACACCGCGGGTGCCGCATCAGCCGCGGCGGTAGGCACAGCAAGCGGAACAGCAGCGGGAGCGACCACCGGAGTGACAACCGGCCTAATAACACCAGGAGTAAGGTGCGCGGTGCGTGCCAGCAGAGTTTGCAACGCCTGAGCGAACTGATCCAACAGGAGATCCTGTTGATCCAGTCTGGCAACCAACATAGGAAGTGAAGGCGTACCTGCACCGTCAGGATTCATGGCACTTGTGTAATGTCAGGGCAGGGCTGTGGAACGGACAGGTAGGCCTAGTGGTAGGGTAACGCACTGGCTGACGACAACCACCACCAACAGACTGAAGTCCCTCAGGGCGCGGAGTCTAAGTCCCAGGCTGCCCTTCACCAGGGCCCCTGATGGTGGGGATGGACTTGACGCAACCAGGGACCAGGTCGCGGCCCCCGAGACACCCCAGCTGCGGTAATGGCCGCCGCCAATGGCGTGTAGTTGGTGAGAATGACAATAGCGTAGTCAGACAAGCCGGGTCAATAACAACGGGACAAAACAGTACAGAACAGTAGACAGAGAATCACAGGTCACGGGCCGGGTTCAGCAACGGAAGGTCAGATCAAAGGGAAACGCAGAGAATGGTCTTAGTCACAAGCCGAGTCAGAATACCAGAAGAGTCACGAGCGTATAGACAGAGCTGTAGCAAGACAAAGACACAAGACACAAGTGCAAAGAGCATGTGCAGATCCCAGGCTTATATGTACTCAGCCACACCCCTCTGGGGGATGGACCTCAGAGACCTGAAGGCATAAAAGATTCCCATCATGCTCAGCAGAAATCCAAGATGGATGCTAGCACATGGAGTAACATAACCTCTGGGAAAAGGTAGGACCTTGACAATCTCCTAGTGTTTCCAGTAACCGTTCAAAGGGTTCCAATCCTTTCTAGTTCTCAGGGGTTTCGGAAGCTTCCCTACGAAGTGTTTCAATTGATAGTAACGCCACTCATCCATTCTTGTGAAAATAATTCCCTTTTTCTTTTCCAAATCCTTAAATGAACCCATTTCTCCCCCACCATTATGTCCCTTAATTGTGCACCCTCCTTCTTAATTCACTTTCCTGTGATGCCCTTTTTACCCAGAGGAAAAAACTCTGTATCCCCTAGTGGCATTAGCAGTGAATTAAATTCCCATCTCTTCTGTCTGTGCAACACATCCCAAACTCTTAAAACATTTAAAGTATACAAACTTGTGCTATCTACTAACCCACGCTATTGTGTAGGCACCTATATGATCCTACTTAAATTAGTTCCACTAAGTACATTTTCAATTTTAACCCAGATTTTCCCCTTTGAGTTATGCGTCCAATCAAAATTCTCGCCATTATTACTGAATTATAGTATCTTTTAAAATCTGGGACTCCCAATCCACCCTTCTCTTTGTTTCTACATAATACAGTATTTCATAGCCTATTCTAGGTTTTTTATTCCTCCAAATATATCTTGTTATCATTTTTTTAATTATTTTAAAATATACTTCCGGGAGCTTAATTGGTATCATTTGAAATTTATATAAGATTTTAGGAACAATTACCATTTTTATCAGATTTATACGCCCTATCCATGACGGGCTTCCTCCTCCTAATTTCCTTAATTCCTCCTTAATCTTGTTTAAGAATTGAATATAATTTAATTTATATAAGTATAATTTATATATATTTATCTTATAAGAGGCAGTTAGTTTTATTCCTAAATATTTTAGTTCTTTTTCTCTCCAGACGAAGAGAAGTTCCTCTTGTATCCTATTTTTCTCTCTATTTGGAAGATTTATATTTAAGATCTCAGTTTTTGTTGGATTAATTTTTAAGTTTGATAACTCTCCGTATTCTTTCAGTGTCTTCATTAAATTTGGCAGTGTTATCCTGGGGTTCCCCACATAAAACAGCAGATCATCCGCATAAGCTGCCACCTTATGCTCTGTGTCTCCTATCCATATTCCCTTTATGTCTGTATTATTCCTTATTGTAGACAGCAAAGAGTCCAATGACAAAACATACAATAATGGGAACAGTGGGCATCCCTGTCTTGTTCCATTTAACATCCCAAAATATTCTAATAAATCCTCATTAACCATGATTGCTGCGGAGGGCACACTGTACAACTTCCTTATCCACTCTCTCATTCTAATTCCCAGCCCTAATACTTCCAAAGTGTCCATCATGTATCCCCAATCTACTCTATCAAATGCCTTTTTGGCATCAATCGGAAGCACCACCTCCGGGGTTTTCTCTTTTCTACTTTTCTGAATGAGAAGCAAAGATCTCAACCCATTGTCTCTACCCTCTCTCCCCAGAACAAAACCCACCTGATCCATATGTATCATTCAGGCATTAAATCTTTCAGCCTATTTGCTAGAACCTTTGCATATAATTTAGTATATGTGTTCAATAATGAAATCGGTCTATAGCTTGAACATTGAGTGACATCCTTTCCTTCTTTATGAATAAGAACCACATGTGCCTGTAGGGATTCTCTCCTCATTTCCATCTTTCCTCCTAGTGCATTCATGTATATCTTCAATTTGGGTACTATTAGTTCTTTATATTTTTTATAATACCTCACAGTATACCCATCTGGCCCTGGACTTTTCCCAACCATGGTACTTTTTAATGCTACTTGTATTTCTTAATGCGTTATTTCTGATTCTAGTGAATTCAATTGTACTCCATCATTATTTATAGGATTATGGGAGGTAATATTATATAACTTACTATAATATTCTTTGAACACCCTGGCAATATCTTTGGTTGAATGAACCAATTTTCCCTTGGGATCTCTTATTTTTTCTATATAATTCCTAGCCTTTTTTTTCCTCTGAGCCCTCATTAAATATTTTCCTGGCCTATCTCCCCATCTATACCTCTCACTTATCATTTTATTAAAAACTCTTCTCTTTTCTTCTTCCATTAAATTATTTAGTTCTTCTTTCTTATTTATTACCCTCTACATTATCTTTTTTGTTATTCTACTTTTATGCAATTGTTCAAGTTCAAAGAGTTCCTTGAGGAGCCCGTTAATTTTTTCTCTCCTTTCCCTTTTCTTTTTTGCCCCGATCGCAGTAAGGATTCCTCTAATGTAAGCCTTGTGAGCCTCCCATACTGTAGCCACTGACACGCTCTATTTCTTCCTTAATTTTTTGATTGGTCTCTTGATCCAGGAGAAGTGTCTCATTCAACCTCCATACTGTTCCCCCTCTCAACTCCTTCCCCCATATAAATTTAATTGTAACAGGAGCATGATCCAATATTGACATTACTTAAATTTTTACTTTGACCAAGGACTCTATAAATTGATGTTCTAACAATATATAATCTAGTCTCGAATACATCTCATGTGCATGTGAGAAAAAAGTATAGTCTCTATCCTTCATATGTTTAATTCTCCATATGTCTACCAATTGACCTTCATATATCATCCTCTTCAATGATCTCAGAGACCTACTCTCCTCCCTCTGCACAGGAGAGGTTGTATCCATCTGCGAATCCATACAAAGATTAAAATCTCCTGCCACAATCAAACCACCTTTTTTGAAATCCATCAATTTTTTCAAGACGTTTTTCAAGAATATCTCCGGCTTCTTATTTGGCTTCTTATTTGGACAATAAATATTAGCTACTGTACACTCTATTTCTTGTAATTTACCCTTTAGAAACCTCCACCATACCCACCCTCCCCCCTGTTAGGCCTATAATTTGCCTACGAATCATTTGTGGGCCTAATCCCACCTTTGATTCAGACCCCTGAGGTGGGGCTCTGGGCATGGGCTTTATCCCCCCCCCCCTTCCCGCTGAGTTCAAAGTGGAGGGAGTGAGAAAGAGTGAGTACAGCACAGGGACTATCTCACTATCTCACTATCCCCTCCACCCTATCTCAATTTATGAAGCCTGCCACCTGTCTTTTTCCAACTGACTTCTCTCCTCCTGACCTTCCTCCCAATCTGGAATATTTATTTTCTGTAGTTCAAGTCTCTCACAAAAGTCTCTTAAATCTTTAGGAAATCTCAATCTTGCAGATCGACCATTCTTCCATCCTATCAGACAGGTGGGAAATCCCCATCTATATTGAACTTTCTGCTTTCTCATTTGTTCTAAAAGTGGTTTTAAAGTTTTAAAGTTCTCCTTCTTATCAATGTTTCTGCTGCAAGATCAGCAAAGATCTGAATATTTACGTCCCCATATTTTATTATCGCTCTTCCTTTTACCTTTTTCCATATTTCCTCTTTATCTTTGTAATAATGAAATTTTACAATTATGTCTCTCGGATTGCTCTTTCTTCCCTCCTGTTGTTGGACCCTTCCTATTCTATAGACGCCATCAAATTCAAACGGAGCTGTTGAAGTTCTTTCTAATATTATATCAAACACTTTCCTTATTGTTTCCTGCAGATCTTCTCCTTGTGGTATCTCTGGGAGACCTCGTATTCGGAAATTACGTTTTCTGTCCCTATTTTCCTGATCTTCCAATTTATATAGCAGATTTCTTTGCTCTTTTCTCATAAACGTTAGCTTTTTTTCCATGATAAATATGGCTTGGGCATGTTTGTCTAATTTTCCCTGGTATCTTCCACTCTTGCCAATATCTGCCCCATATCTTTATTTAGTTTCCACATTTCTTGTTTTATAGATTTTTCTAATTCTTTAAACATATCCGCTATTTCAATATTAGTGGGCAATTGAGATCTCTTCTCTTGTTCTTCTATATCTTCCGGTGTCCTTGTTCTTTCTATATCCATATCTTCCATATTTTGGCTACTATTTGCCATTCCCAGGGATAGTCTAGAGCTTTCACCGATGCTATGTTCCATCTCACCACTACCGTTTATTACTGTTTGTCTCTCTGGGGTACTATTTCCATGTGATGGTATATATTTTTTAATTGAGCTTGTTTGAGTGACTTTTTCTCTCTATTTGTCTCTTTTCCTTCTCTCAATGTTCAGTCAGCTGGGTGGAAAAAGAGGTTAGAAGAAGCAAAAAAAAAAAAAGTTCTCTTTTTCCTTCTTTTCTTTTAGGCTTTTTAATAGTCCCTCATGGGTACAGTACCCCCCCCCCCCGGTTCCTTCACCTTCACTTCAGCATAGGCTTAACTACTATCAATACAGTACATTATACAGTGGACCAAAAAAGTATTTAGTCAGCCACCAATTGTGCAAGTTCTCCCACTTAAAAAGATGAGAGAGGCCTGTAATTGGCATCATAGGCAGACCTCACCTATGAGAGACAAAATGAGAAAAAAAATCCAGACAATCACATTGATTTGGAAAGAATTTATTTGCAAATTATGGTGATAAATAAGTATTTGGTCAATATCAAAAGTTCATCTCAATACTTTGTTATATATCTGTTGTTGGCAATGACAGAGGTCAAACGTTTCCTGTAAGTCTTCACAAGGTTGGCACACACTGTTGCTGGTATGTTGCCCATCCTCCATGCAGATCTCCTCTAGAGCAGTGATGTTTTGGGGCTGTCGCTGGGCAACATTGACTTTCAACTCCCTCCAAAGGTTTTCTATGGGGTTGAGATCTGGAGACTGGCTAGGCCACTCCAGGACAGTGAAATGCTTCTTACGAAGCCACTCCTTCGTTGCCCGGGCGGTATGTTTGGGATCATTGTCATGTTAGAAGACCCAGCCACGTTTCATCTTCAATGCCCTTGCTGATGGAAGGAGGTTTGCACTCAAAATCTCACGATACATGGCCCCATTCATTCTGTCCTGTACATGGATCAGTCGTCCTGGTCCCTTTGCGGAGAAACAGCCCCAAAGCATGATGTTGCCACCCCCATGCTTCACAGTAGGTATGGTGTTCTTTGGATGCAACTCAGCATTCTCTCTCCTCCAAACACGATGAGTTGTGTTTCTACCAAACAGTTCTATTTTGGTTTCATCTGACCATATGACATTCTCGCAATCCTCTTCTGGATCATCCAAATGCTCTCTAGCAAACTACAGACGGGCCCGGACATGTACTGGCTTAAGCAGGGGGACACGTCTGGCACTGCAGGATCTGAGTCCCTGGCGGCGTAGTGTGTTACTGATGGTAGCCTTTGTTACGTTGGTCCCAGCTCTCTGCAGGTCATTCACTAGGTCCCCCCGTGTGGTCCTGGGATTTTTGCTCACCGTTCTTGTGATCATTTTGACCCCATGGGGTGAGATCTTGCATGGAGCCCCAGATCAAGGGAGATTATCAGTGGTCTTGTATGTCTTCCATTTTCTAATTATTGCTCCCACAGTTGATTTGTTCACACCAAGCTGCTTGCCTATTGCAGATTCAGTCTTCCCAGCCTGGTGCAGGTCTACAATTTTGTTTCTGGTGTCCTTCGACAGCTCTTTGGTCTTCACCATAGTGGAGTTTGGAGTGTGACTGTTTGAGGTTGTGGACAGGTGTCTTTTATACTGATAACAAATTCAAACAGGTGCCATTGATACAGGTAATGAGTGCAGGACAGAGGAGCCTCTTAAAGAAGAAGGTACAGGTCTGTGAGAGCCAGAAATCTTGCTTGTTTGTAGGTGACTAAATACTTATTTTCCACCATAATTTGCAAATAAATTCTTTCCAAATCAGCCAATGTGATTGTCTGGATTTTTTTTCTCATTTTGTGCTGTCATAGTTGAGGTCTACCTATGAGGCCAATTACAGGCCTCTCTCATCTTTTTAAGTGGCAGAACTTGCACAATTGGTGGCTGACTAAATACTTTTTTGCCCCACTGTATGTTTTTTCTGCTGCTCTCACTCACCCTCTTAGTTCCGTTTTCTTCCTGAGTGGGGCAGCTTTCCTGGTTTTTCTTCTTTCTCCTCTTTTCTTTTTGGGGGGGGGTTTGGGGTTGCTGACCTCAGTATACTCTCCGGGTAATAGGTGTACTCAAAAAAGGGGGGTGGACTCTCCGTTGTAGCGGCACAGAGCGGTTTATTTAGGACTCTTAGGGTGACTCACATTCATTCTTCTACACCAGCCGGCCTCCCTTCTCCCAGTACTCCTCTGCGCCAGGCCACGTGATCGCTCGGTGTCCTCTCAGCTCCCGTCCCCTCCCAGGGATCTCCACTCTCCCTCTCATCCGCGTATCCTCTCCCCCAGCTCTCGGTTCTCCAGGGCAGACTCGCGGGCAGGCTCCAGTGGCTCTCCTCTATCCTAGGGGACCGCACTCACATTGTCCTCATCTGCGGCTCCCCTGTCCTCCATCCACTGTCGTCGGTACTATGGAGAGGGCCGGTGTCGGGAGCTCTAAACTGAACTCCAGTTTGGCGCCATGCACACTGATCACACTATTTTGATCCAAAAGGGTTTGGTTTTCACAACTTCTCTCCCTTTTGGCAGATCAGCCTTGGTCACGATCTCTGATGTCTCAGGGGCCATCACACCACCAGATGGACACACCAACTATTTTGGAATTCCTACAGCACATTTGCTCTATGCATGTAGAATTGATAGAGTAAGACTAAGATGTCAAGAGATTATTATGTGGCATTTAGATCCTTGAAATGTGTTTATTAATATAGAAAGATTGGTATATATAGTTCGGGTGACAGCACGTCCATCCACTTCCAATGATGGCTTGACTCTGAAACCCACAAGTGTGGCTCAGGGGTGGACTGACAACTCATGGGGCCCCCGGGCAATAGGGGATCATGGGGCCCCTGTGTCCTTGCCCAAACTCAAAAAACCCTATGAAAAAGGTACCAGGGGAATCTCATGGGGCCCCCGGGCCCTCGGGCAGTGCCGCCGGAGTTTCCAAATGGTCAGTCCGCCCCTTCTGTGGCTTTGATCTTGACGTCATTCTGCACATCCTGTCCTGCTCGCAGCTTGGTGAGACACACGGAGCTAACAGTGCCACTGAGTCTAAGAGTGTAATCCTAAGTGTTGGGCTGACACTCGCTGATTGTAAGTGGAATATATTCATGATGCCTAATAAATCTTGAAACGTTTTACACTATGGTCACCTTTCTTTCCCTCTATATGTATGCATGAGAGAAAGCAGTGAGATTGGATGAGAAGGATTAACCCCCTATGTGCTGGAGAGGACTTTTTATTTGGCAAGAGAATGTTTGGTTTATATTGAAGCAGTGTTACACTTTCATCATGCGAATTGATGTTGGTTGTTTCCCATTTGGCGAGTAGGCTGTGTGCTCAGAGAGAGGTCACGTGGTGATCACTGAGAGGTCTGGACAGCACTTTGGAACAGTTTTACACTACAGCGCTTGGGAAATGCATACACAGTGATTTATATGAACTGCATGTTTTCGCACCTGATATGAACTTTTGATTTTCTGCAATTTACTTGATAAATTTCAGCAATTCAAAAGAGATTTTTTATAAAAAACAGTATGAAATTTTATTTTTACAATCTTCAAAACTAAACATAAAGCTACAATACATATTGCGGTGGTGTCATCAGACATGGTATTGCAAATCTAATTATGGATCATGCATGGTTCGCGTTTTGAGGTCAACAAAAATCTCTTCCTCAGAAGTGCTCAAGAAGGCATGATGCCTATAACAAATATATATATATCAATATACATGATGCAATCCAATTATTGTAAACAACTTGATAATTTACAATATGGTTATAAACTTACATGATTTCATGTAAGGTAGAAACTGCCAGGAAATATTAAGAACAAATTGTTATGTGAACACAACCATGGATTTCTCATATATCTCAGGCAAAAATGATGAAACAAAAATTAATAAAGAAAAAACTGAGACCATACATATTTCACTTAATTTTTGCAAACCTTTTTTCTTTTTCTTTTTTCTTTCTTTCTTTCTTTCTTTCTTTATATTTATTTATTCATTTAAAAAAAAAATAGTTTTTTGCCACACATGGGTAATAAGGGTGTTTTTTTGTTTGCTTTTTTTAATTTCTTATTATAATATTATTACTTTGTTTTCTGTTTTCATTTTTATTATTATTATAATGGTATGCACACATGCTTTTCTCTTTAGGTATAGTGCCCCATATTGGGCTGTCTTTCACATCTCAATCCTGACTTTTATCAGGTCATCTACATTTTCTCACACAAATTCCTTATGGTCATCGCTTCGTACTCATAGTAGGTGCGTCTAGTTCTTAAACTTAAAATTCCTCTAGGGTTGATGATATCCAATTGCTATTAATATTGCTTTTTATTGTTCACATTGCAGCACTGCCCTATCAGTACCAACCAGCAGGTAATCTTTTTGACGGTGCATTTGGGCAGGGCCCCTTCAGGAGGCATTTGGGTGGCAGTTTTTCTCCACTGGTCTCAGTTTTTTCTTTATTAACCACTTGCCCTCTAGAGGATTTACCCCCCTTAATGACCAGGCCTCTTTTTGCTACTCGGCGCTGCACTAATTCAACTGATAATTGCGCGGTCATGCAATGCTGTACCCAAACTAAATTTACATCCTTTTTTTTCACACAAACAGAGCTTTCTTTTAGTGATATTTGATCACCTGTGCGCTTTTTATTTTTTGCGCTATAAACAAAAAAAACTGAAAATTATGATGAAAAATGATATTTTTTACTTTTGGCTATAAAAAATATATAGTAAACTCAAAGTTAGTTATAAATTTAGACCAAAATGTATTCTGCTACATGTTTTTGGTAAAAAAAATTCCAATAAGTGTATATATGCTTTGTGTGAAAGTTATAGCGTCTACAAACTATGGTATAGACAGGGGCATATCTACCACGAGGCAAACAAGGCGTTTGCCTAGGGCAGCAATTTTTAGGGGGGCGGCATCGCCCCCTGGAAGAAGGGACCTTTTGAGAAGTGGCAGACAGAGCCATGCAGGGCCGCCATCAGAGGGGTACCTTCGGTTGTCTTGCAGTGGCCCAGACAGCAGGAGGATCGATGCGGGGGAGGGCAGTTGCAGAGCGATGCTCCTGTACCTCTCCCTCCAGCAGCTGATGAGCCAGGACCAGGGGACAGCCTGGAGCAGGGAGAGGAGAGGACTCGGAGGAGGTGAGCTGTGCTGTGTTCTGTGGGATCTCCCTGCCTCCCTCCCTATACTGACAGATTGTATGGGACTGCACACACCTCCCCCCCCCTTCCTGCTGCACGGAGATCAGTAGCCCTTGGAGGAGGTGTGTGTGTGCAGCCCCATACGATCTGAGAAACGAAGAGAGGGAAGAGAGGTGGGAGGGGGGAAGAGAGAGGGAAGAGAGAGGAGAGAGAGAAGAGAGAGAGAGAGAGAGAGGGAAGAGAGAGGAAATAGAGAGAGGGGGGAGAGAATAAGAGAGAGGGGGGAGAGAGAGAGGGAAGAGAGAGGAAAGAGAGAGAGAGAGAGGGTGGGAAGAGAACGAGAAGAGAGAGGGGGAGAATAGAGAGAGAGAAGAGAGAGGGGAGAGAGGGGGAGAAGAGAGAGAGGGAAGAGAGGGAAGAGAGAGAGAGTAGGGGAGAGAGGGGGGAGAGAGAGATAGGAGAGAGAGGGGAGAGTGAGGGAAGAGAGAGAGAAGAGAGAGGGAGAGAAAAGCGAGAGAGGGAAGAGGGAGAGAGAGGGAAGAGAGAGGGGGAGAGGGAAGAGAGAGGGAATGAAGAAAAAGAATGAAGAGAGAGGGGGGGAAGAGAAAGAGGGGGAAGATAGAGAGAGGGAACAAAGAGAGAGAGAGAAGAGACAGAGGGGAGGAAAGAGAGAGAGGGAGGGAGTGAAGAGAGAGAAGAATGAGAGAGAGAGGGGAGGGGGGAAGAGAGAGAGGGGGAGAGAGAGGAGGGGAGAGGGAAGAGAGAGAGGGAAGAGAGGTAGGGGACGGAGAGAGGGGGGGGAGAGAAGAGAGAAGGGGGGGAGAAAAGTGAGTGAGAGAGAGAGAGAGAGAGAGAGGGAGGGAGGGAGGGAGAGAATAGAGAGGGAAGAGAGAGAGGGAAGAGAGAGGGAAGGGAGAGGGGGAGAGAGAGAGAACAGAGGGGAGGCAGAGGGGGGGAGGGAAGAGAGAGGGGGGGAAGAGAGAGGAGGGAAGAGAGGGAGAGAGGGAACGAAGAGTGAGAGAGAGAGGGAAGAGAGAGGGAAGAGAGAGAGAAGAAAGTGAGGGAAGAGAGAGAAGAGAGAAAGGGAAGAGAGAGAGAAGAGAAAGGGAAGAGATAGAGAGAAGAGAGAAAGGGAAGAGAGAGATAGAGAGAAGAGAGTGAGAGAAGAGAGAGAGAAGAGAGTGAGGGAAGAGAGAGATACAAGAGAGAGAAGAGAGAGTGAGGGAGAGAAAAGCGAGAGAGAGAGAAGAGAGAGGGAAGAGAGGGAGGGGGGAAGAGAGAGGAGAGAGGGAAGGGGGGGGGGAGAGAAGAGAGAGGGAACAAAGAGAGAAAGAGAAGGAAGAGAGAGTGGGGAAAGAGAGGGGGAAGAGAGAGGGGTAACAGAGAGAGAGGGGGGGGGCAGAGGGGAGGGAAGAGGGGGGGGGAAGAGAGAGAGGGGGTGAAGAGAGAGGGGGGTGAGAGAGGGGAGAGAGGGGGGAGAGATACAGGGAAGAGCGAGAGAGAGAGGGAAAAGAGAGAGGGAAAAGAGAGAGGGGAGAGAGACAGGGAAGAGAGAGAGGGAAGAGAGAGAGGGGAGAGAGAGGGGAGAGAGACAGGGAAGAGAGAGAGGGAAGAGAGAGAGAGAGGGGAGAGAGAGGGGAGAGAGAGAGGGGGAAGAGAGAGAGGGAAGGGAGAGGGGGAAGAGAGAGAGGGGGGGATGAAGAGAGAGAAGAGAGAAGAGACAGATGGGAGGGAAGAGAGAAGGGGGAGAGAGGGGGGAGTGAAGAGAGAGGGGAGAGCGAGAGATAGGGGAGAGGGGGGAGAGAGAGAGAGAGGGGGGGGAGAGAGAAAGAGAGGGAAGAGAGAGAGAAGGAGGATAGAGAGAGAGAGGGAAGAGAGAGGGAAGAGAGAGAGAAGGAGGAGAGAGAGGGGGAAGAGAGAGAGAAGGAGAGAGAGAGGGAAAAGAGAGAGAGAGGGAAGAGAGGTAGGGGGAGAGAGAGAGAGGGGGGAGAGAGAGGGGGGCGAGAGTGAGGGGAAAGAGAGGAGGGAAGAGAGAAATAGGGGGAAGAGAGAGGGAGAAGGAAGAGAGAGAGAGGGAGGGAGGGGGGAGATGAGAGTGAGGGAAGAGAGGGAGAATCATATATATATATATACACACTTATTGACTCTCTCACGCTCTTATTGGGGGGGGGGGCACAAATGTTTGTGTTGCCTAGGGCAGCACAAAGTCTAAATACACCACTGGGTATAGATACTGCAATTTATGCCATTTTTTTGCTATGCAGCGCTGCACTAGTTTAGCTGACAATTGCGCAGTTATGCAATACGGTACATAAATTAAATTTATGTACTTTTTTCACACAAATAGAGCTTTCTTTTGGTGGTATTTGATCATCTGTGTGCTTTTTATTTTTGGCGCTATAAACAAAAAAAGTTTTGAGGAAAAATTAAAAAAAAAAAAGATATTTTCTCATTTCTGTCACAAAAAATATCCCAAAAAACTAAAATTTCGTCATAAATTTCATCCAAAATATATTCTGCTACACGTTTTTGGTTAAAAAAATCCCAATAAGTGTATATTGATTGCTTTGTGTGAAAGTTATAGCGTCTACAAACTATGGTAGAGATAATGGAATTTACACAGCTTTCTGCCCATCACATTTCTTGAGGTGCTAATAAATTAGGATAGTACAAACACCCCCAAATGACCCCTTTTCGGGAAGTAGACACCCCAAGGAATTTAAAAAGAGGCATGGTGAGTATTTTGCAGATCTAATTTTTTCACACAAGGTTTTGAAATATAAAAAAAAGAAAAGAAAAAATATGTTTTTGTTTCCTTTCTTCATTTTCCAAAAACTTGTGGCAACAAATGAGATCTGCAAAATACTTACCATGCTTCTTATCACCCTAAGCCAGTGATGGCGAACCTTTTTGAGCCCGAGTGCCCAAACTGCAACCCAAAACCAACTTATTTCTTTCAAAGTGCCAACACTGCAATGAAACCTGAATATCGAGCTTTTGGTTTAGAAAAAACAACTCGTACAGTAGTGCAAACTAATTAACAGTACAGGGATGACCAGAGACTGCGGACACAGTACAGGAGATGACCAGAGACTGCGGACACAGTACAGGGATGACCAGAGACTGCGGACACAGTACAGGGATGACCAGAGACTGCGGACACAGTACAGGGATGACCAGAGACTGCGGACAGTACAGGGATGACCAGAGACTGCGGACAGTACAGGGATGACCAGAGACTGCGGACACAGTACAGGGATGACCAGAGACTGCGGACACAGTACAGGGATGCCCAGAGACTGCGGACACAGTACAGGGATGACCAGAGACTGCGGACACAGTACAGGAGATGACCAGAGACTGCGGACAGTACAGGGATGACCAGAGACTGCGGACAGTACAGGGATGACCAGAGACTGCGGACACAGTACAGGGATGACCAGAGACTGCGGACACAGTACAGGGATGACCAGAGACTGCGGACAGTACAGGGATGACCAGAGACTGCGGACACAGTACAGGGATGACCAGAGACTGCGGACACAGTACAGGGATGACCAGAGACTGCGGACACAGTACAGGAGATGACCAGAGACTGCGGACACAGTACAGGAGATGACCAGAGACTGCGGACACAGTACAGGAGATGACCAGAGACTGCGAACAGTACAGGAGATGACCAGAGACTGCGGACAGTACAGGGATGACCAGAGACTGCGGACAGTACAGGGATGACCAGAGACTGCGGACACAGTACAGGGATGACCAGAGACTGCGGACACAGTACAGGGATGACCAGAGACTGCAGACACAGTGCAGGGATGACCAGAGACTGCGGACAGTACAGGGATGACCAGAGACTGCGGACACAGTACAGGGATGACCAGAGACTGCAGACACAGTACAGGGATGACCAGAGACTGCGGACAGTACAGGGATGACCAGAGACTGCGGACACAGTACAGGGATGACCAGAGACTGCAGACACAGTACAGGGATGACCAGAGACTGCGGACAGTACAGGGATGACCAGAGACTGCGGACACAGTACAGGGATGACCAGAGACTGCGGACACAGTACAGGAGATGACCAGAGACTGCGGACAGTACAGGGATGACCAGAGACTGCGGACACAGTACAGGAGATGACCAGAGACTGCGGACACAGTACAGGGATGACCAGAGACTGCGGACACAGTACAGGGATGACCAGAGACTGCGGACAGTACAGGGATGACCAGAGACTGCGGACAGTACAGGAGATGACCAGAGACTGCGGACACAGTACAGGAGATGACCAGAGACTGCGGACACAGTACAGGAGATGACCAGAGACTGCGGACACAGTACAGGAGATGACCAGAGACTGCGAACAGTACAGGAGATGACCAGAGACTGCGGACAGTACAGGGATGACCAGAGACTGCGGACACAGTACAGGGATGACCAGAGACTGCAGACACAGTACAGGGATGACCAGAGACTGCAGACACAGTACAGGGATGACCAGAGACTGCAGACACAGTACAGGGATGACCAGAGACTGCGGACACAGTACAGGGATGACCAAAGACTGCGGACACAGTACAGGAGATGACCAGAGACTGCGGACAGTACAGGGATGACCAGAGACTGCGGACACAGTACAGGAGATGACCAGAGACTGCGGACACAGTACAGGGATGACCAGAGACTGCGGACACAGTACAGGGATGACCAGAGACTGCGGACAGTACAGGAGATGACCAGAGACTGCGGACAGTACAGGGATGACCAGAGACTGCGGACACAGTACAGGGATGACCAGAGACTGCGGACACAGTACAGGGATGACCAGAGACTGCGGACACAGTACAGGGATGACCAGAGACTGCAGACACAGTACAGGGATGACCAGAGACTGCAGACACAGTACAGGGATGACCAGAGACTGCAGACACAGTACAGGGATGACCAGAGACTGCGGACAGTACAGGGATGACCAGAGACTGCGGACAGTACAGGGATGACCAGAGACTGCGGACACAGTACAGGAGATGACCAGAGACTGCGGACAGTACAGGGATGACCAGAGACTGCGGACACAGTACAGGAGATGACCAGAGACTGCGGACACAGTACAGGGATGACCAGAGACTGCGGACACAGTACAGGGATGACCAGAGACTGCGGACAGTACAGGAGATGACCAGAGACTGCGGACAGTACAGGAGATGACCAGAGACTGCGGACACAGTACAGGAGATGACCAGAGACTGCGGACACAGTACAGGAGATGACCAGAGACTGCGAACAGTACAGGAGATGACCAGAGACTGCGGACAGTACAGGAGATGACCAGAGACTGCAGACACAGTACAGGGATGACCAGAGACTGCGGACAGTACAGGGATGACCAGAGACTGCAGACACAGTACAGGAGATGACCAGAGACTGCGGACACAGTACAGGGATGACCAGAGACTGCGGACACAGTACAGGAGATGACCAGAGACTGCGGACAGTACAGGAGATGACCAGAGACTGCGGACAGAGTACAGGAGATGACCAGAGACTGCGGACAGTACAGGGATGACCAGAGACTGCGGACACAGTACAGGAGATGACCAGAGACTGCGGACACAGTACAGGAGATGACCAGAGACTGCGGACAGTACAGGGATGACCAGAGACTGCGGACACAGTACAGGAGATGACCAGAGACTGCGGACACAGTACAGGGATGACCAGAGACTGCGGACACAGTACAGGGATGACCAGAGACTGCGGACAGTACAGGGATGACCAGAGACTGCGGACAGTACAGGAGATGACCAGAGACTGCGGACACAGTACAGGAGATGACCAGAGACTGCGGACACAGTACAGGAGATGACCAGAGACTGCGGACACAGTACAGGAGATGACCAGAGACTGCGAACAGTACAGGAGATGACCAGAGACTGCGGACAGTACAGGGATGACCAGAGACTGCGGACACAGTACAGGGATGACCAGAGACTGCAGACACAGTACAGGGATGACCAAAGACTGCAGACACAGTACAGGGATGACCAGAGACTGCGGACACAGTACAGGGATGACCAGAGACTGCGGACACAGTACAGGAGATGACCAGAGACTGCGGACAGTACAGGGATGACCAGAGACTGCGGACACAGTACAGGAGATGACCAGAGACTGCGGACACAGTACAGGGATGACCAGAGACTGCGGACACAGTACAGGGATGACCAGAGACTGCGGACAGTACAGGAGATGACCAGAGACTGCGGACAGTACAGGGATGACCAGAGACTGCGGACACAGTACAGGGATGACCAGAGACTGCGGACACAGTACAGGGATGACCAGAGACTGCAGACACAGTACAGGGATGACCAGAGACTGCAGACACAGTACAGGGATGACCAGAGACTGCAGACACAGTACAGGGATGACCAGAGACTGCAGACACAGTACAGGGATGACCAGAGACTGCGGACAGTACAGGGATGACCAGAGACTGCGGACAGTACAGGGATGACCAGAGACTGCGGACACAGTACAGGAGATGACCAGAGACTGCGGACAGTACAGGGATGACCAGAGACTGCGGACACAGTACAGGAGATGACCAGAGACTGCGGACACAGTACAGGGATGACCAGAGACTGCGGACACAGTACAGGGATGACCAGAGACTGCGGACAGTACAGGAGATGACCAGAGACTGCGGACAGTACAGGAGATGACCAGAGACTGCGGACACAGTACAGGAGATGACCAGAGACTGCGGACACAGTACAGGAGATGACCAGAGACTGCGAACAGTACAGGAGATGACCAGAGACTGCGGACAGTACAGGAGATGACCAGAGACTGCAGACACAGTACAGGGATGACCAGAGACTGCAGACACAGTACAGGGATGACCAGAGACTGCAGACACAGTACAGGGATGACCAGAGACTGCAGACACAGTAAAGGGATGACCAGAGACTGCGGACACAGTACAGGGATGACCAGAGACTGCGGACAGAGTACAGGAGATGACCAGAGACTGCGGACAGTACAGGGATGACCAGAGACTGCGGACACAGTACAGGAGATGACCAGAGACTGCGGACACAGTACAGGGATGACCAGAGACTGCGGACACAGTACAGGGATGACCAGAGACTGCGGACAGTACAGGAGATGACCAGAGACTGCGGACAGTACAGGAGATGACCAGAGACTGCGGACACAGTACAGGAGATGACCAGAGACTGCGGACACAGTACAGGAGATGACCAGAGACTGCGAACAGTACAGGAGATGACCAGAGACTGCGGACAGTACAGGAGATGACCAGAGACTGCGGACACAGTACAGGGATGACCAGAGACTGCGGACACAGTACAGGGATGACCAGAGACTGCGGACACAGTACAGGGATGACCAGAGACTGCAGACACAGTACAGGGATGACCAGAGACTGCGGACACAGTACAGGGATGACCAGAGACTGCGGACACAGTACAGGAGATGACCAGAGACTGCGGACAGTACAGGGATGACCAGAGACTGCGGACACAGTACAGGAGATGACCAGAGACTGCGGACACAGTACAGGGATGACCAGAGACTGCGGACACAGTACAGGGATGACCAGAGACTGCGGACAGTACAGGAGATGACCAGAGACTGCGGACAGTACAGGGATGACCAGAGACTGCGGACACAGTACAGGGATGACCAGAGACTGCGGACACAGTACAGGGATGACCAGAGACTGCAGACACAGTACAGGGATGACCAGAGACTGCAGACACAGTACAGGGATGACCAGAGACTGCAGACACAGTACAGGGATGACCAGAGACTGCAGACACAGTACAGGGATGACCAGAGACTGCGGACAGTACAGGGATGACCAGAGACTGCGGACAGTACAGGGATGACCAGAGACTGCGGACACAGTACAGGAGATGACCAGAGACTGCGGACAGTACAGGGATGACCAGAGACTGCGGACACAGTACAGGAGATGACCAGAGACTGCGGACACAGTACAAGGATGACCAGAGACTGCGGACACAGTACAGGGATGACCAGAGACTGCGGACAGTACAGGAGATGACCAGAGACTGCGGACAGTACAGGAGATGACCAGAGACTGCGGACACAGTACAGGAGATGACCAGAGACTGCGGACACAGTACAGGAGATGACCAGAGACTGCGAACAGTACAGGAGATGACCAGAGACTGCGGACAGTACAGGAGATGACCAGAGACTGCAGACACAGTACAGGGATGACCAGAGACTGCAGACACAGTACAGGGATGACCAGAGACTGCAGACACAGTACAGGGATGACCAGAGACTGCAGACACAGTAAAGGGATGACCAGAGACTGCGGACACAGTACAGGGATGACCAGAGACTGCGGACAGAGTACAGGAGATGACCAGAGACTGCGGACAGTACAGGGATGACCAGAGACTGCGGACACAGTACAGGAGATGACCAGAGACTGCGGACACAGTACAGGGATGACCAGAGACTGCGGACACAGTACAGGGATGACCAGAGACTGCGGACAGTACAGGAGATGACCAGAGACTGCGGACAGTAGAGGAGATGACCAGAGACTGCGGACACAGTACAGGAGATGACCAGAGACTGCGGACACAGTACAGGAGATGACCAGAGACTGCGAACAGTACAGGAGATGACCAGAGACTGCGGACAGTACAGGAGATGACCAGAGACTGCGGACACAGTACAGGGATGACCAGAGACTGCGGACACAGTACAGGGATGACCAGAGACTGCGGACAGTACAGGGATGACCAGAGACTGCGGACACAGTACAGGAGATGACCAGAGACTGCGGACACAGTACAGGGATGACCAGTGACTGCGGACAGTACAGGGATGACCAGAGACTGCGGACAGTACAGGGATGACCAGTGACTGCGGACAGTACAGGAGATGACCAGAGACTGCGGACAGTACAGGGATGACCAGAGACTGCGGACATAGTACAGGGATGACCAGTGACTGTGGACAGTACAGGGATGACCAGAGACTGCGGACAGTACAGGGATGACCAGAGACTGCGGACACAGTACAGGGATGACCAGAGACTGCGGACAGTACAGGGATGACCAGAGACTGCGGACACAGTACAGGGATGACCAGAGACTGCGGACACAGTACAGGGATGACCAGAGACTGCGGACACAGTACAGGAATGACCAGAGACTGCGGACACAGTACAGGGATGACCAGAGATTGCGGACACAGTACAGGAGATGACCAGAGACTGCGGACAGCACAGGGATGACCAGAGACTGCGGACACAGTACAGGGCTGACCAGAGACTGCGGACAGCACAGGGATGACCAGAGACTGCGGACAGCACAGGAGATGACCAGAGACTGCGGACAGTACAGGGGATGACCAGAGACTGCGGACAGTAGAGGGGATGACCAGAGACTGCGGACAGCACAGGGATGACCAGAGACTGCGGACAGTACAGAGATGACTGCTGACTTTTGGGGAGGGAGGGGGAGCGGGTACCTGAATTTGACAGGTACCCGCTCTTACTTCCGCAGAGTTTTTTTTTTATCTTACCTGTTCCTTTATCCAGCCGCGCGCTGTCTTCCCGGCTTCTGTAGTGTGGGCGCTCGTCGGACAGCCGGATGCCCAGTGCGCATGCACGAGAAGCGCTGCGCTTTGTGATTGGTCCGGCGGCTTCTGGGATCTGTCATGTGTCCCAGGTACCGCCTTACCATTCACAAAGAGCACTGCTTCTTGTGCATGCGCACTTGGGACCCGGCTGTCACGCACACTACAGCCGGGAAGACAGCGCGCCGCTGGATTCTCCTGGCGTGCCCACAGATAAGGCTCTGCGTGCCGGCTGTGGCACGTGTGCCACGGGTTCGCCATCACTGCCCTAAGCTATCTGCTGAGAGGCATATTGCATCCTTGGAAGATTTATTTTTTTTCCCACAAGTTTCTGGAATATGATAAAATGTTTTGTTTTTTTTTACACAAAGTTGTCATTTAAATGATATATTGTGATGGATATGGTAAAATGCCTATTTTGTTTCCTATTGAATATATATATATACGTTTTTCTAAACTTTTTTATCACCAAAATAGGCGACACCACTATATTTTGGTACAACTCATCCAACACTCATGTAGCTATTTTCACCTTTGATTTCTGTAGTATAGATCCCATGTGGTGCTATGACCATGATCCATATGATCTTGACACAACGAGCATGTTCCGTTAGTAGTGACCAGGTATACATGTGTGTCATGGATGATTACTGGGGACCAAAAGATTAGAATCAGATTGGAAGGGATATGGACTGGTGAGTATGCTTTTGCAAAGGCCATTATGCCTCTCCACATCCTAGCAGAAAATACCCCTGACCCAATGCCTGGCCGTAGGAGGAAGCGAAAAGCTCCTTCTGGCAGTTTTGACCCACATGTGTATATAGATGCCATTGGAGTCCCAAGGGGGGTGCCTAATGAATTTAAAGCCAGAGATCAAGTAGAAGCAGGCTTCGAATTCCTGATTCCCATGATAACTGTTAATAAAAATGTAGATTGGATAAATTACATATACTACAACCAACAGAGGTTTGTGAATTACATCAGAGATGCCCTCCAAGGAATCGTTGACCAGTTAGCCCCTACTTCCTACATGATATTCCAGAATAGGATGGCTCTGGACATGATTTTAGCAGAAAAAGGAGGTGTCTGTAAAATGATAGAAGGAACCAGAACATGTTGTACATATATTCCTGACAATACTGGCCTGGCCTGGCTATAAAGAAATTGGAAGACCTGTCAGTTGAGTTGAAAAAGAATTCAGGGATCACAGACTCGTGAGATCAATATTTCAGTTGGATGAGTGTTGGGCAAAAGATACTTGCCCAAATAGGGGTAACTGTACTAATAATTCTGATTCTCCTGGCCCTGGTTGTATGCTGTGTTATACCATGTGTGAGGAAATTGATGAGCAAAGCGGTAGACAACAGAACACCTACCTTCCTGAACCAGGAGCAAGAGGATCTCCATATGATAGATGAAGGAAAACCTTATACCCCATTACGGTCCCTCCCCGCCAATAGTAGTCTCACATATTTGTAGGGATAGCATCTGACTTCCTTATGTACAAAGTCTGTGGCAAGGGGGGTGATGAAATAGTCATCACCTGTCTAACGTACAGCATAAAAGAGTTCCAAGGTACATAAGGACAGTTGAGCTAGGCTTTATAGGGACATAGTAAAATAGTCACATTTAAGGGGGTACTGTGATGGATATGGTAAAATGCCTATTTTGTTTCCTATTGAATATATATATATATACGTTTTTCTACACATTTTTCTACATATTTACTTTTATACTTTAATACTATTTCTTTCTTCATATTTATAAATGTTTAGTATGAATACATATGTTGTGTGAATATTTTCTGCCTGCTGGGTTTTGTGGTACTTTAAGAAATCCTTGCTTAAGAAATGTTTGCTCACACGCACCGACCCCCTCCCATCGTGCCAACTTGAGACAAAGGAATGTTTTTCTTTCTATAAGATAAGACTTGGAAGAAGATCACACCTATACCATGACGGAGATTGTTTTCCTGTGGAAATGACCAATCAAAGACTAATATAATGCTTATGCTGTTGTCACATGACTCTTGCATCATTTTGCATATATAAGCTCACTTTCTCATTATAATAAACTAGAAGTGTTCATAGACTGAACTTGTGTGTCAGTGTGAGTCTCTTCCAGTGTGCGCACATTCCAAAGCTAGAATGATAAATGTGTGAGCAATAAATCATTTATGTGACAATTTTGTGTAAAAAAAAATAAGTTCTTCTATTGATTCAACATGCCTCTCAGCAAATTGTTTGGGGTGTCTACTTTCCAAAAAGGGGTTGTTTTGGGGGGTGGGGGCATTTTAGGCCCAGCATTAGAAGTTTATGACACACATCATTCACTCTTCTAACCACCTGAAGACCAAGCCTGACACTGTCAATCTGTATTTTTTGCTAGGAAATTAATTTAAACTCCATACATTATATTTTTTGTAACGAAAACACCCTAGTGAATAAAATGGTGGGAGCTGAAATTTTTTATGTCACATAGTACTTGCACAACGATTTTTCAAACGCAATTTTTAAAAAAAAATACACATTTTGTTTACGTTTAATACACAAAAACACAAAATATTGGCCAATTATTTGGTAAAATATAAAAGATGATGGTATGCCGAGTAAATAGATACCAAACATGACATGCTTTAACACTGGGCATGCCCCGTGCAATGGCGACAAACTGCATACGTTTTTAATATCCATAGGCAAAGTTTTAAAAGCCTTTACAAGCTACCATTTTAGATTTACAGAGGAGGTCTAGTGTTAGAATTTACTCTTTTTGATGCACTATTCCGTGATGGTTTTTTGAGGTATGACTACATTCAGATATTTATATGTATACAGTGCTCGGCATAAATGAGTACACCCCAACAGATTTGTCAGAAAACCTTTACTTTCCTTTCAGAATCTATGGGACACTATACTACAAATACTCCCACAAATGTGGGCCATTGATTGCAAACAAGATTTGTTAATTTGCACGCACGAAAAAGTATTTTTCCTAACCAATTCATTCAAGACCATGTTGCACAAATGAATACACCCCAATGAAAGTCTTAGGAGCAAAGCTAAATTTTAGACATCAAAACCCTAATTAACAAGAATTCAACTACAGGTGAGTCTAATTATTCATTATTCACAGGTGTCTGTGACGATCGTGGCGTCAGACCCCAGCCCTTCTCTCCAAACTCGTGACGAAAGGACTAGCCAATCTAAAACTGCGCTGTAACGCCCAGCTGCACCCTGCACAAAGATTTTCCAGCTAATGGACTACAATCCATGTACCGGCAGCCTGAGAGCGCTTGTTACTGGGTCAGGTAAACTACGCAACTAACCCTTCACACTGCCACCACCTCCTTTTTGTACAGAGAAAGAGGAAACGACAATATTAGCAATAACACTATGATGTCTGAATAATCGTCGGTATACCACTGTCACCGCAGGCAAAGATATACCGAAGTTTAAAACACACACAGTAGCGCTCTTTAGAGGCAGGAATTCGTAGTTTGCATTAAAGGCTTTCGAAACAGTTCAACACTTTCAGTAAGATAGTAAGATTTATTACTAAAAGGTCAAAAGGGTGCAATAAAAATATTTACAGAAAAAGATGTAGCCAATATATATATATATATATATATATATATATATATATATATATATAAATATACAGAAAACAATAGCACAGCAAAGAGATAACAGAGAGAAGTTAGAGGGTTAAAGTACTTGCCGTCAGCCTTGGGTTAAGCAGATCAGGTTTCAGAGCAAAGGATTTATCTCCCACTGTCAGGTTCGATGTTAAAACAGGAGAATCTTCTACTTAGCTCAACTTAGCTTTTCTAGTATCTCCACAGGGTGTCTCCCTGGAGCAGTAAACCAATCGTCTCCTTTGGGTAGGGAGGTGTAGGTGGAGCCCGAAGTTATGACCAGAAATTATCATAGCTTCTTTTATGATTCATAACTTAATCTCGGGGCATTTAGCAGCCTGGCCACTAGTAGATTAATACTCAGCCGCATCTGCGGAATGGTTGGAGATGAAACATATCATATCCACTTGAATGGTTCAGGAGATATAATTTTCTGCTCTCATATATGCCAGCTAGGCAGTGTAAAACATCAGGAAACTTGTATCAAAGTGACCAATCTGAATATATGCCTGGTTTTTATGTGAGTCTCTCATATTCCAAGATATGAAATCATAGGGGAAAATGGATGTTGAATGTGATGTCTAGTTTATGACTTCTCTGGAATGTCTTTGTACTCAGTGAAGGACTTGGTTTATGGTCTTAGATATCCCAGATTGCGAGCTAATAGGTACCTAGGCACCAGTTAGGTTGAGGGTTTTATGGCTCTGGAGCTCTCCTGCTGTGCCTTGATTGCCTGTGACCTCTGTCATCACCCAGACCACATGTCACTCAACAGAGAGGGAGGGGCGTATGATTGGAGGAGGAAGCCTGCTTTGGGAGTGAGAGATGGTACAAAATGGAAGATTCTTAACAAAATGGAGGACTGCGTCCATCTCTGTGTGCACGATTGCTACAGTGTTAAGCAGACAGATTATTATAAAAGGGCGTTACTTAACAAAGAAAACCCCTTCCCATTTCATGCTGTCAGCAATGGCACCACATGGAAGAGAAATGTCACAAGGCCTTAGAAAGAAAATAATTTCTTTACACAAGGAAGAAGAAAGCTACAAGAAGATCAGCAAAGCTTTACTTATCAGTCAGAATACTGTAGCAAAAGTGATCCAAAAATTTAACAAAGTTGGAACTGCAACTATCTCACAGAGACGTCCAGGCTGTCCACAGAAGTTAACACCTCGACAGGGGCGTCTTCTGATGAGAAGGTTTGAAGAAAATCACCATGCAAGTTCACTGCAGTTAGCTAAAGAAGCAGAAAGCCAAACTTAGGGGATTGTTTCCCGTGACACAATGTAGAGTAACCTTACTTTCATGTAATGGGCTAAACAAATGTTCTATAAAACTCAGTTTTGTCAAAATTTTGGAAATTGTTCCAGTGTTCATTGTGATACTGATTAAAATCTTACTTTTCAAAAGGGGTGTACTCATTTATGCTGAGCACTGTATATTTATATATTTTTACATATTTATTCATTTATTGATTGTTGTTGTTAATTTTTGACACTTTTAGTTGAGAGGATTCAGGGTGATGTAGTGCGGATGCACCTTACACTTTATAGAGTATCTAGACTTGTCTTTTAGTAACTGCAGCTCCTAACATCAATAGTGGCATCTATCCATTTGGCACAAATCTTTAGTTTTGTTTTTACATTTACAGTGTCAACTTATGGCCCTTAGGAAAATAATAAATTACTATTACATTTCTACTAATAACATTATGTATATGTTGTTCACGGAGATGATACACAGAGCCTTGCATAGTTTTCTCTTCTTTTCCTCCCTTCCCCTCCCCCACCCTCCCAAAAAAATTCCTTCCATAGTGTTGTCATTTTCAACAGGATAAATTACAGAATAAAATGCATACTTTTTATGTGCAGTAACACTATTTTTAAACTAACTCTGCTTAAAAAAGAAAAAGTGCATTTTGTTTAGTTCTGTTACGTTTATCTAAGGATTGCGAAAAAAATAATTGTTGCAAGACAATATTCAGGAAAAGAAAGCCTTGTTTGTCCTAAAAAACCCCCAAAATATATTTACTACATTGTGATCTTCAGTAATGACAATGTTATCGCCATTTACAACCTCAATCCCTTAGCAATGAAATGCTGTCCTCCTTTAACCTGAAAACTGACATGACAAACGGGATGTCTGTATGAAGGGGCCCTCTCCGGCAGCCAGTCTGTGAGCAGATCCCCTGCTGAATCAGAGCTGAATGGGATTGATGTCAGTTTTTGACATCCATGCCAGTTCAATTTGTGTCCGTATTTTCACAGTGGACCTGCAATGGGTCTACGGGTGGCTGGATGTAAACGGATTTGTGTCTGTATACATCAGGCTACCTCCAATCTGTCACATTTAGGTCCAGTTCTCAGGAACTGGAAAGAGGCGGAAAGGTGTAAACAGGCACAAGTCCATTTACATCAGCTTGCCTATAGACCCATGTGGAGCTTCTAATCAGATCCAGCTAAAAAACAGGCAGGTGGAAATCCTTGGAAAGCCCATGTGAAAGGGCACTTAAGGTCCTCTCACGCAGGCATCATCAGTTCAGCCACATTTTTTTAATAAGTAAAAAATGATATATAACAATTACACCAGTTTACATCAATTTGCACATCCGTCTTCAGTTCAGTTGTTTAGTTTACATCTGTTGTTGCATCTGTTTAGCAGAAAACAATCATAGGTGACAAAAGTATAAAACAAAAAAATGTTTCTTGCCCCAAAACAGACCTTTATTGGTTGTAAAACATAACACATGTGACAAGCTGGGGGTTTTGTAGCTCATTGGTAGTGCAAAATAGTGAGTTAACTCCACAATATTAAGGGATTTTCCTACCCACTTTTATTTAAAAAGAAGCAAAAGTTCACAACAGATTCCCACACAGGGGGTTCTCACCATCAATACAACAAAACAGTATTCAGCCTCATTATTATTATACAGTATTTATAAAGCACCAACAATTCACTCAGCGCTGTACATTACAAGGGGGACAGAACATGCGACAGTACAGTAACAATACAATGCGATACACGAGGGCTCTTTTTGCAGCTCTACTGGTCAGGCCTCTTGCCTTGGTCCTCCAGACCATCTAAAACACTTCTCAGTGCTTGTGCACAAACGCGGTACCTCTTTCAGCTCTGTGTCTTCCCTGTTCCATCTCTCATAGACTCTCTCAAGCTTGGGCCTTGGTCTGTACTATGCTAGACATGCACCTCTCTGCTCCTTTACAACACACTGGCCCCTTCGGAAGGTTGGGCACTGACCTTTAATCTTGTCTCTAATATGAAGCCAGCTCATGCCTGCATCATGCCTGCGTCTTTATTTGCAAAAATTAATAATGGACATCCTCCCCTCTCCAACGCCTAATGATGTCATTATCGACAGAGCCCACAGGCTTCCCAAACCTGCTTATTTAGCAGAGAAGATCCCTAGAGATGTCATAGCAAGGATTCACTTTTACCCCATCAAGGACCAGCTAATGCGTTTCTCTAGGCAACAGCCTTCTCTGTCTGACCCTTCTCTGCCTGACATTTCTTTGTATGCAGATCTCTCACAAGTCACAATGGCAGCGAGACACAATCTCATACCTATCACCAAGATTCTACGCAATCACAAGATAATATATAAATGGGGATTTCCAGCCAAAGTATTGGGTGGAACGAAACAACAAGATTCATACGGTACCTTGGAAAAAGGTCTGTAACTCCTCCACCAATGGGGCCTTATACCAGATGAAGAGGATGACATTGCTGACATGCCATCAATGCCTAGAAATCCAAAACATCAGAATACCATCACTAATTGAAGATATTGTTCCTACGATTCAAGGCTACAGATTTCATAGGTGTAATGCATGTCGCTATTATTGCCTCCAGTATGCACACTGGCTCAAGATGCACAATACGCTGTTTGGCTGAACAGAATATTGCTTTTTTATTATATTGTTTCTTTTTTATGGTTGTTATCCCCAATGTTTATTTACAAGGGAACCCTGTATTCAGATTATGTTTGGTAGTCTTACAACCTTTGCTGCAGTTCATATAGTTTTTATGCTTTCCATAGTATGGTCAATATAGATTTTTTCTTAATCTGTTATCACAGATTTCAGAAAATCTGAGCATTCAAGATCCAATTGTCCCTACATTAACCACAAGATGGCAGATCAGCATTTTTTTCAAGGTCTCATATCACTTGGACTGATGTCTTTCACTGTACAAGAACTAAATAACCTATATAAGTGGAGAACTTTATGAAGGGAAGCTATCCATCACCATTGCGATATCCTCTGTGTGCAGGAAATGCATTTTGAGGAATTAAAAGCACCAAAATGTTCTCATAAAAAAGTTCCTTATTTATTTACAGCTAATACCACTTCAAAAAGGAATGGAGTAATATTAGCTGTAAGGGATTCAATTGCCTTTAAGTTTTCGGATAAATGTGTTGATGAACAAGGCAGATATATAATTTTGGTAGCAGAGATTAATAATACTCCACTTACCTTAGTGAATATATATGTCCCCAACCATAGACCTCTAAAATGTATTCATAAAGTATTGCAAAGGGCTAGGCAGGCAAAAACATGGTAATATTGTAATGTGTTGGGATTTCAACATGTTAGAAATGCTGCTATAGATTCTACCTCCTATGCTATAAAGAAAAAGTAGGATATGAACTCATTATGCCTGAGTGAGGATCTCTATGATCCATGGCATTGTCTTCATACCACAGAAAAAGATTTTACTTACTATTCCACGGTGTATAAAAGCTACTCCAGAATAGATTTTTGTTACGGCAGTTATTCATAATATTACATGGTCTGACCATGTCCCCATTACTTTGGAGTTGGGGATACAAATCCAAAAATCCACAAAGTTCTATTGCGCAATAATACTTATTTGTTATCCCACCTCAAGTATAGCACTAAAATTGAAAAGGCAAACTTACAGAATTTTTTTCCTTCAATAACAATGCCACCAGCTCCTCCACTATGATCTGGTGTGCCCATAAGGAGTATGCTAAGGGTATTTTAATTCAACTGACCTCTGAGGAATGCAAAAGGAAAAACACAGCAAGTTTCCAGTTTGCCTAAGGAAATAGCAGACCTAGAAACTATGCATAAAAATGTCCCTGATATTACCACAGTCCCTCCGAATTCTAATTTCAGAGTATGACAACTGCCTCAAATGTTTGAAACTATCCTCCTACTCTCAGAATAGTAGAGCAGGCAAAATTATGACCATGCAACCTAAGCAGCATCAGACACACAAGTTCTCCTCGCTTAGATGCTACAAAAATTATTCTATCTATTATAATCCACAGAAGATAGCTAATACTATAAATCTTTGTTTAATCGTAACAGAGATCCAGAGACTCACCAACCATCAAACATTGATTTTGCAAATTTTGTTAAACATCTACATCTTCCCTCAGTGGATAAAGAGACCCTTTTTTTTATTGTAGGCCTGTAATTCTTAGGAATAACTCATTGAAATCTGTTTAAACAAGAGTCTAGTAGACACCCTGGGTGCAATAAAGTTTAATACATTAAATCATATATTATTATATAATAAAAAATAGTAATATAATAATAAATTAAATAATGTGATCAAATCAAACACACGGAACTCTGTACAAACAATATTATATAGATACTGCATATTCAAGAAAACATCACGGGTGTGGTATATTTTGAAACATGGGACTGCACAAAGTCCAACATCGCAATCAGGACAGTGGAACCTTGTTTCCTTGTGTTTTTTTTTTTACACTCTCATCTTGCCGAGAGCAACATACCACACATATCCGTGTAGGTGCTGCCTTTTTTTGGGTTGGTGGGATGTGGTCCATAAAGTGACGTCCAGTCAGGCATTCTGGGTTGACAACTCCCACAGCACATCATCCGTATCTACCCACAGACACTGATGGTGTTTGATGTTTGAGAAAAATGGATTCTGCAACTTTCCAGATAAAGTCCACATGAAGCAGAGGCTTGTCACAGTTTTTGCGGAACAGAATGTAGGCATTCCACAAGCACTGTTCCAGAAGATGCCGGAAAATCTTTTTGTAATGTTTCCTCTGTTGCTTTCTCATCGTCTGATAGAAAGTCATAGCTTGGTCAGCTCTGTTGACACCTCCCATGGAGCTATTGTAGTCAATAACAACCTGCGGCTTCCGAATGTTTTTCCCACCTTTTGTTTGTACCATCACTGTGGAGGCATTGTGAATGGTGCTCATTAGGCACACATCCTTCTTGTCCCACCATCTCAGTGCTATCATTATACCTTTCTGCCAGGCAACTATTTCTCCCGACTTCAGTTTGGTTTTTCCAAACATTGATGGCAGGTTGCGCCGGTTAGCCCAAACGGTTCCATATGCATCCGTTTTGTGCTGCAGAAGAATCTTGTAAAGTTCTGGAGATGTATAGAAATTGTCCATGGTTACACAGTATATCGCCTTGGTTTAGTATAACTGTGTTCCATATGTAGCCGGTAGAGGATTCGCACAGCAGGTAGGATTTGACACCAAATCGTGCTCTCCTGGATGTGATATACTGTATCCAGCTAAGCCTTCCTTTGTAGGCCATTAGACTTTCATCTATGCTAATGTCTCTCTCTGGCACATAGCTCTGCTGCAAATTTCTGACAATTATTTGGGAGACTTCCCAAATTTTTATTAGCTTGGGAGCCGGATGAGTTGTTTTATCAAATCCTCATTGTTTGCAAAGTGCAAAAATTTCATAATAAGTGAAAAGCTGTATTCCAACATGACTGTGCCAAAGAATGGCATGGCGACCATTTTGTTGGTGGTCCAGTACCACCTCTGCAGCGGTTTCCCCACTACTCCTTGCAGAATAATTAGGCCGAGAAACAGCCAACTTTCCTCTTTGGTCACAGGTTCCCACTTTGCTTCGTGAAAACCTGCTGTGTGGAACAGCTAATTGTTGCGCTACGTACCTACTGTATTTGTCTCCATCACAATTATTTCAATAACCTCATCGGTCAGAAACAATTCTAAATATGCCAAGGGATTGTCACCTTCAACGTTGACTTTCATACCAGGTGCGCCGGTAAACGGAAATCTTGGTGGTGCTGGCGTACCACAATCAATAGTGCACCACGTTTGCAGATCACTCACGGCAATCTCAGATTTGCCGCTGTCTTCACTGTCAGTGTCTGAAGACAAATTGCCACATGAGTCGCTATCGCTCATTCAAGTAGCTCCTCACTGTCGCTGTTTGCTAGCTCATCATAAACCGCTTTGGTGATAGTGAGACGCTTTTTGGAAGCCATGAGTGAAAAACTGTTTTTATTCACAGAAACTGAAAAACTGCACTATGGATATATCTGAGGTAATGTTACAATGTATGTACTAGCGTAACACTTTATTTTGACACAGGTCTATTTTTAAAACTCCCTCCTCCTGCAAGCCCCGCCCCCAACGGCACAGCGCGGCTATCTCACACGGACTGATCAGCGTGACATAGCCGGGAACAGGGGTGGACTGACAACTCATGGGGCCCCCGGGCAATAGGGGATTATGGGACCCCTGTGTCCTTGCCCAAACTCAAAAAAGCCTATGAAAAAGGTACCAGGGGCATCTCACTGGGCCCCTTACTGACCCCGGGCCCTTGGGCAGTGCCAGAGTTTCCAAATAGTCAGTCCGCCCCTGGCCGGGAAGGAGACAGGGATGGCTCGAGGCAGCTGCAGGACCCGGGACACAGATCGCAGGACCAGGTATGTATTTTGCGGTGACCCCGAGTCTGGCTCGGGGTTACTGCTTTTGACAGCTAGATTTAACCCCGAGCCAGGCTCGGGAAAACCACTAGGGAGGTTAAAGGCATTAAAATTCGTAAAAAAGAGACCACAAATTGGGTTTATTTGCAGATGACATTATTTTAACTTTGTCATCACCAGAAACTTCATTACCAGCTGCTCAAAAAATTCTAACAGGGATATCTTTCTGCAAAGTAAACACGATTAAATGCTATGCTCTTCCCATAAATATACCAGTAAGCAAAATTAGAACACTTAAGCTGATATTTCCATGTAAATGGGACTCTCCATCTATCATGTACTTAGGCATACAATTAACACCCCCAAGCTGTAATCTATATTCAACTAATTTTCCTAAACTTTTGGACCAGGTTGCCACAGAAATATTTCAAATAGACAAAGCCCACCTCCTGTGGATAGGGTGTACTGCTGTGGAATTACATATGCACAGGGAAAAAACCCAGGTTCCTCTAGCACTTCGATATGAATAAAAATCAAGGGGGTTTGGGTCTTTCAAACGCTTATGCTTATCACCAAGCAGCCCTCTTAGACCAACTTTGCTATTGGTTATTTTGCCAGGAAGATAAATTATGGATGGATATAGAGAGACAGATTACTAAAGGGCACGAGCTTTCTGCACTGGCAATAGCCGCTGGTATGCAACCCAATAAAGCCAGAATACTATCCAGATATGCCCATTAACAGGATTAAATCTACCAGCTGATAAAATGTTTTTGGCTCAGCAATGAGCAAAATAAGGTAAATATTTTGCACAGGAGATTATGGGAGAAGCAATTACTACTAATATCTATAGAGTGAATCAAATTACAGCCAGGTCCATAAATATTGGGACATCGACACAATTCTAACATTTTTGGCTTTATACACCACCACAATGGATTTGAAATGAAACGAACAAGATGTGCTTTAACTGCAGACTGTCAGCTTTAATTTGAGGGTATTTACATCCAAATCAGGTGAACGGTGTAGGAACTACAACAGTTTATATATGTGCCTCCCACTTGTTAAGGGACAAAAAGTAATGGGACAGAATAATAATCATAAATCAAACTTTCACTTTTTAATACTTAGTTGCAAATCCTTTCCAGTCAATTACAGCCTGAAGTCTGGAACGCATAGACATCACCAGACGCTGGGTTTCATCCCTGGTGATGCTCTGCCAGGCCTCTACTGCAACTGTCTTCAGTTCCTGCTTGTGTCAAGGGGGTCGAGATAGTTTTCCTTCATTGTTTAAGTGAAGCAGGAGCCTGCTCACAGAGTGAGCCCATACAGGGTGACAGGTTCAACACTAGCGATGAGTGTACCTGTACAGGGAAGCTAAGAAAAATTTAAAGGGACAGTAACCTCAAAATACTGCTTTCATCTGAGGTATCTAAAATAGTAGAATTTAAACGGTGGAAATGGGCCAAAATGAACTGTGCCCTTTTTCAGTCATGGACCTACAGGCCGCTCATCTCATACAGACTAAATTATAAAAAAAAAAAAAAAGAATTCAAATAACAATCTTGTGGCTGAAAAATTGGCAGCAGCCCCTTTTTTGGTTTTAAAAGATATAATATAAGCACTGTATCTCAACAATCACACTCAAATCTATAACATGGAGAAAACGTGCTCAGTCGAAGGATTTGAGTGATAAAATGATTTAATAGAATAAAGTCCCCCTGGAGCCACTTCTATGCAAGACTGCAGATTCAAATTAAAAAGAACAAGGTCTATATCTGAAAGATGAATATAATCTTGTCTCCAGTTCCCATATCCTGCCTTCTGTGGCCTCCCCCATCACATTCTTCATGTCTTTCAGCAAATCCGGCCATTGGAGCAACGCTGAAGGTGATCCCCTTCATGTTCCATCGTCTGGCTATTTCACTAAGCCTATCTTCTCTTGTTCCTGAAACGTGAGACTTGGGCAACACTAACAAACTGGATCGCCTTCTGGACATAGGCAAATCTCACTTCTTGCACCTGGCTCTGTCTTCCAGCTTTCCTGCTTTAGAGGATGTTTGGCATTTGCTGGATCCTCCGATGGACCCTTGGTCTGCGTACCAGATATATCACTTCCTGAAGTCCTTTCTTCCCAAATCGAGGTCATTGTGCAACCCTACTCCTTTTGAAGACCTACATCTAGACACCTCATATGTCCCCCACCTCTTCTCTCAATTAAATAAGCTATTGCACCCCCAAAAGGTTTTGTTCCTCTATATATATAGAAATGGGAGAAGAATCTGCAGTTGACCATCTCTCCAACACAAGTAGAGTGGGCAGTCCTTTTTGCGTACAAGTCTTCCATTGCAACCAGGTTTCAACAGCAAGGCTATACAATTTTATTCCATTTGTATAGGGTTCCGATTACTCTGCATAAGATCTTCCCACATATGTCGAATCTCTGCTAGAGATGTGAGAGGGAAGAAGGCTGTTACTTGCATATTTTCTGGCAATGTCCAAAAATCCACCCTTTTTTGGGACCAAGTTCGCCAGTTTGTACTTAAACTGACATCAGTAAACCTGGGAACTCATCCTATGAGTTATTTACTTCACCTCGATAGTGTCACACTTTCAAGGTATAAATCCTTGCTTACAGTAAATTTGTTAAATGCTGCCAAGGCTTGCATACCTGCTTTATGGAAGCAACCTGCTATGCCTCCAGTTTCTTTGTGGCTGTCTAAAATTAATGGCATTGAACACATGGAATGCTTCACAGCTTCTTTCTACCATAGAGAGGAGAAGGTTTGTGATACATGGTACACATGGTCAATCTGTTTTTTTTTCTACTGCTTACAAGGAGTTGATTGACCAGCAAGGCTCTGCCTAGAACATTCTGATAGGACTGACCTTTGAGTCATTTATTCCATGCTGGTTTCGGTTCCCTCCATTACTGGCACATCCCCCCCTTCCTTTTCCTTTCCCCTCCCCTCACCTCCCCCCTTTTTTTCTCATTCTCTTTTGGTTTGCTCCCTTGTGAAAGCTTGTTCAAAAGGTATTGGACACAGTTCTCTGGCAGGCATCCTATGAAGGATTTACACTCTTGGCTAAAGGGGTCACCATTATGTTGTTCATGTAGTTTTCATGGACCTTTGATATAATGCTACCACTGTAGGCCCTTGCCCTTTTGAGATTTCCACATTGCTGTGTTATTGAATGTACTGTGACTCTGCTGTGTCTGAAGTGCCTTGGCAATGTTACGGTGTCTGTGTACACAGTTTGTAAAACCATTGCCTATTGTCAAATAAATATTTTAAAACAAAAAGAATATAATCTTGTCTATATAAACCCGGAATTCCAATATGGCAGTAAGAAAAACCTTCGATAGAGGGAATACATTTTTTCAGAGATCGACTGACCGTCTCCTGATTTTCTCCAAAGGCTTTAAATGGGAAAATGAAAACCAAAAGAGATGAGGCACAATTTCCGAAAAAAAAAATATTAGTTTGAGGGAAAAACCGCTGTAGGTCTCTTTTTATCATAAAAAGCAGATCTAATATTTTAAGATAACCTACGTCAGGGGTAGGCAACCTTAAAAGGGTGGACATCTACCTGAACAACATGGGAGCAGTTAAAGATCACCAGGCACAGGGACACCTCCTTGCACTTGATTTAACCTCTAATTGCAGTACTACTGTGTCACAATCGTATGCATTGCATGGCAATCATGGGTTTAAGTCAGGTGCTGAGGAGGCAACATATTCCCTCCTCACCACCTGTCAAACACACTCACTTTGCAGAGGAGCAGCAGTCCCTGCTGTACTTGTGAATGAGCCCTTTGTTGCTTCCAACAGCAGCACTCTCAGGGTTTTACCACCCCAATCCCTAGCCCTTATAGCTGCTGAGGCAGCAACCAAAGGTGTACACATGCTGCAGCAGTAATTACTCCCCCTGTTGCTTTTGGTGTGTACTACCGCCTGTCAATCAAGACCCATTCAAGTAAATGCATGCTTCTGTGGGGTCCAAGGGGTTAAAGCAGATGGTGAGAAAGCAACACACAGCTGCCGGCTTGCTGTACTGTACAAGGTTACAGGGCACTTACAGAGCGGCCTCATTCACTTCAATGGGTCATGCTTGGTAGGTGATACACTCACCAACCATGACAGGGTGTAGCAGCCAGCACTACAGAGGAGACATCGGCTTATGTGACTCTTGCTGCCTACTGCAGCTCCAACTTTACAAGTAGACCCTCTGCATTGCACTCTGCTTATTGCTCTAGGATGGCGGGTCAGCAAGCCCAGACTGTGATCTACCAGTCACCTGGCTGAGATCTACTGGTAGATCATGATCTAGTGGTTGCTGACCCCCGACCTACATTGTTACAACCAGCATGAATCATAAGAATAGCAGGAGGAGGCCAAGTTGTACAAAACTTAAAGAGCTGAAAATAAAGAGAACACCATTTCAAACCTCTAATGCCCTTCCAGAATATCAAAAAGAAATTACCAGATAACAAAAGATTTTCAGAATAATATATGTGTAACGCTTTTTTATGAGCCCAGAAGAATGAGTGTTCAAGGATCCAAATGATTGTTTTACCAGTAAAAATTAAAAGAAAAGGTTAGGACGTACAGTGCTGTAAAGTATTTGCCCCATTTCTGATTTTTGTTTTTGCATATTTGTCACATTTAAATGATTCAGAACATCATGCAAATTTTAATATTATTACACAACGATAACTCAAGTAAATACAAAATGCAGTTTTTAAATGATGATTTAATTTATTAAGGGAAAAAGCGGTCCAAAACTGTCTGGCCCTGCGTAAATGACCCATAAACCTAATAACTGATTATGCCACACTTGACGGAAACAATGGCAATCAGGCATTTGTGATAACTGGAAATGAGTCTTTCACTTTGCTGTGGAGGACTTTTGGTCTACTCTTCTTTGCAGAATTGTTTTAATTCAGCCACATTGGAGGATTCTTAAGTATGAACAGCCTGTGTAGGGTCATGACACAGCTCAATCAAATTTAAGTCCAGTCTTTGACTAGCCCACTCCAAAACTCAAATTTTTTATTTTTTTTTAACCATTCAGAGGTGGACAAGCTGGTGTGTTTCAGAACATTGTCCTGCTGCATGACCTCAAGCTTGAGCTTGAGGTCACAAACTGATGGCTGGACATTCTCCTTCAGGATTTAATGGTAGAGCGCAGAATTCATGGTTCTATCAATTTTGGCAAGTCGTTTAGGTCCTGAAACTGCAAAGCAGTTCCAGACCATCGCACTACCGCCACCATGTTTCACTGTTGGTATGATGTTCTTTTTATGAAATGCTGTGTTAGTTTTTCACCAGATGAAATGGGAAACACAATTTGCCAAAAGTCTTGGAGATAATCAAGATGTTTTTTCACGTAAGATGAGCCTTTGTTGTCTTTTTGATCAGCAGTGGCTTCTGCCATGGAACTCTCACCTGGATGCCATTTTTGCCCAGTCTCTTTCTTATTGTTGAATCATGAACACTGACCTTAAGTGAAGCAAGTGAGGCCTGTAGTTCTTTAAATATTTTTCTGGTTTTTTTGTATATCCTCCTGAGTTGTCGTTGTGCTCCTGATGTAATTTTTGTAGGCTGGCCACTCCTGGGAAGGTTCGCCACTGTTCCAAGTTTTCTCCTTTCACCATGGTTTGCTGGAGTCCCAAAAGCCTTAGAAATGGCTTTGTAACCCTTTCCAGACTGATACACATCATTTACTTTGTTTTCCATCTTTTCTTAAATTTTTTTAGATCGCGGCATGATCTGTTGCTTTTTTAGATCTTTTAGTGTGCTTCACTTTGTCAGACAGCTTCTATTTAAGTGATTTCTTGATTCAACAGGTCTGTCAGTAATTAGACCTGGGCGTGGCAAATTAAATTTAACTCCACTTTCCAAACATTGTGGGTAATCCCATTTAGCATGGGGGGAAGTGGAACAATTACTTTTTCACATAGGGCCAGGCCTGTTGGACAGATCTTTTCCCTAATAAATCATCATTTAAAACTGCATTTTGTATTTACTCAGGTTATCTTTGTGTAATATTAAAATTAGTTTAAAGATCTGAATCATTTAAGTGTGACAAATATGCAAAGCAAAAAAATACTTTTTCACAGCACTGTACATACAAATTATACCTATACACAATACACATTGTTAGGCACTAAATTAACCCCTTGATTGCCCTTAGATGTTAACCCCTTCTCAGCTAGTGTCAATTGTTTTTCGGGGTAAATTCCCTCTTGTAATCTTGCAGGGAAGGAAACCAATTTTTCAGGGGAATGCCCCCCTAAGGAATGTTATTACTTTTTTCCCTCTTTTATTACTTGTCTCTACCCTTAACTGAATTCCCCTCTTTCCCCACCTGTGATTGCATTCCCAGGTGACCCCATTCAGTCTCACAAATTCCTCCAGGGGAAGGTACAGAATCCACAATATTTTCTCCCTTCTCTTCCTCTTGTAAACCTGTACATTCTAACAGTCCAAGCTATCTCTCAGATATTTATAAACTATTTTGCCCCCCTGACCTGCATCTGCAGCCTAACTAAAGGTACTCAGGGTGCAACTGGTTTTCCAAACACAGAATGTCAAATGCCCCCTGCCATTGCTTGTCAGTATTTCAAAAGTTTTATTAAAAGTTGCCATTATAAGTTCATGCAGAATAACTTCTGATATAACTAAATAACTATGGATATCTGAGCCTCATGCACTCTATGAGCTCTAAAGCCTCATTTATACATGATTTTTAGAGGTTGTTTAAGACAGGTTACAGGTGTTCAGGAGGCAATACTGCCTATTTTTTTCTACAGTTCCAAGGAGAATTTAACATTGAAATACTGTGCAAAAACCAAGACCCAAGCATTTGGAACATGGCAGCAATGCAGTCCTATTGACATCAACAGACATGTTTTCCAATCAACTCTGCCTATCAAACTCAACATGTTGTATAAAATTTGCTGCACTGCCATAACAATGCTTGCAAGCCTGAGTGGCTATGTCAGCTTGTAGGTAGGCAGGCTGGGGATGTAAATATGCAGGAATACCTCTTTATACAGCTCCTTTGCCACGAGTCCACTATAATGAATGGGCTGAATAGAGAGGGCAGTAACTAAAGGAGTTCTATGGTCACAGCATACACTTTTATTTTATAACATCAGCAATAGCAATACAAACAATAGTTTTTAACAATCTTACTTGAAAAATCTTCATTTATGTTCTGAGTGTTGTCTATGTGCTGGCTTTCCACAACATTTTAGATTCCCAGCATGCTGTGCTGTTTCTCCTCTGCTCATTCCTTTAGTTTACTTTCAATTTCATTGGACTATGTGTCCCATAGTACCTTACTGCCTACAAACTGTGTTTGCTGTACTGACTCTGCCTCCTGAAACTCCTATCAGCACCTCTGTAGTTTAGAAGGCATGCTCTTTGAATTCTATGTCACACCAGTGCCTATTCGTAGGACATTTTGAATAAGTGTCACAGAATTCAAGTGTAGCACTACCCCCTTAGGAGTAGCTGAGTTTTGGGTCCCCCTACAGTCCTGCACAGCTAAGCAACACACATTTTCTTCAGACCTTGCACAGTGGAGACAGTAAATCTTTAAGCTTGTTTTTTTAGTTTTATTAAGGGGTACTGAACTTGGATAGGTTTGAGGAGTGTATGGGATGCCCAAGGAACTGTGAACATGAGGACAAATCTCCTTAGCAACTATGTACAAGTCCATAGACAAACAGTCTTCTTGAAGAGCTCTCCAGCCCTTCTGGTGTACCACCCCAGACCCCAGATGAAATCTCTTCACCCAGCTGCCTGAAGGAATCCCTGAGCAAGGGGACCCAGAAACTGCCACTGTAGTAGAGCAGCCCCAGATGAGGAGCTAATTGAGTTTGCCACTTGATCGGTCTCTCTCCTTTTCCAGCCCAGGGGGTGCAGGATTACTCACTCAGTCCTCACCTATAAGCTTGTTGGGTTGGTGGCTGCTTCCTTGCTTACCAGGCTGTCCTCTCTCAGGGGATGGTTGAGGCTGATAGATCCTCCTTCCAAGATCCTGCCTGCAGGTTGGGTCCCTCCCTGGGCCCCCTCCCAGGCTCCACACTCTAGCCTTCTCACATTTTCTTCCACGTGACTACTTTCTGCTCAGGCTCTCTCATACTTAAAGGCTGTTCTGACCCCGTGCCGAACCTCCTGCTTGGGGATTGGTCAGAATCCCTTGAGTATGCAGGTCAGACCCTCCTCACCCCCACCCACTGCCTTCTAAAAACTTCTCAAGCTTCTAGAGCAGTGTTTCTCAACTTTTTTTTTCAGTCAAGGCACCCTTTAAAATTATGGACAAGCTCAAGGCACCTTTTAAAATTATGGAAGGTCTCAAGGTATCCCATTCTAAAAAGTAAAGAACTATTCTAATAGTTTTACATAATGCGTCAACATCCACACACATAGGACAGTCAATGTTACAGGTGATTTATTCTTCCAAATCAAATACACTTTTGTACATTGGTACCAACTAGTATTTCAATGTTTCTCTTCTCCCTAAGTTTTTCTCCATCACTCAGCTAATGTGACTCCAGCTGTGACGGAGAGGGGCAGGGAAGGGTCAAACAAAGGATGCTGTGCAGATGATCAACATCCTCCTTATCAACTGATGATGTCATTGGTCGTTGGAATGCCGGTGGCTAGAAGGTCATAATGCTGCACAATGAAAACCTATGGCTTGACCCACCTCTGGCTTGTACACAATTTTTGGGCAATTCTTAGCCATTTGTCCAAGGTACTCCTAAAAAAGACCAAAAGGCACCCTAGTTTAAAAAGATTGTTCTAGAGCAGGGGGAGATATCAGGGAACTGATCTGCAGAGCCCACAGCCCTGACCCAGAGAAACCTGGCTGACTCATCCCAGGCTGACTCATACTAGGCTGCTATCCAGCTTCTAACTGAAAAATCTAGCTAGCTCTCCCATGCTAACTAGAGGGGCGCTACACAAGGAAGTAAATATGTGGGGATTTTAATAAAGTAAGTTTACAAATTTTAAGATAATTGAGATTAGGCTAGACATAGGAATAGTCTGGAAATAGTTGAAATTCAATGTGAAAATCAACATATGATTTTTCATTTTGACCATAGTACATTTTATTTTTTATACAATGTACACAATCCCTGAACACAATCCTGTAACATACAGTATCTGCAATTTATATAATCATTTGAAGAATGTCTGCAGTCTTTGACAGTTTTATGGTAAAGACTGCAGACATTCAGTGTAAGCATGCGCATTTCCACAAGCCAAACCCATTCTCCTGCAGTGTACAGAAAATACTTGTCACTCAACATCAAATCTTTCTGTGAGGGTATAGGGGGGTGATGTGTATGTATGTAGGGGACATATAACCCTTTTGCTGCCAGGTCCATACAGTGTACTGACCTACAGCACTGCTTCCAGCTGCCCAGGTCTTGACATTCCTCCAGTAACCATACTCTTATAGCAGAACTGTTCAGCCGACTCTGCTGAACAAAACAATATCTCTAATTAGTGGCTAACAAGCCACTGATCAGAGCTATTCACCTAAAATGGCACCCCCTGCTGCTGCTTCTCTGCCTCCCTCTGCTGCACTGGCCGCTAAAATGCCTAACTCCTACCCCCCCTTACTTTCCATTGATCTCCAGCACTGATTCTCACCACCAGCAACCCCCACCCTCCCCAGCATCTCCGATCCCCTGTGGCTTCCATGAAATTGCCGGCTTCCCCCCACTGCATCTCCTGCTGGCAATTGCATGGGAGCCACAGTGCAGAACTGCTCAAATATACCCTCCCCCGCTAGGATTTTTCCTTCTCACCCCCTCTTCTCCCATGCAGCTCTGCTGGCCAGCTTTGTTTACTATGCTTCAGTTTGTGAATGAATAGCAGTCTCTATTCGGACTCTTATTCATTCATATACAGTGCAGAGGAAGCAGCAGAGAAAGGGATTGTCTGCAGTCTATTTCTATGTCAAAAAGACATTAGTTGTCTGTTTAGATGTCTCTCCAAAATAAACATATTCCAGAAGGAAGCGATGAGATGCTTTCTCACCGCCTGGCATATGTGTTGGAACCACGTGTACTGCATGCGGTTGCGGGATATTTGCAGCACTTCCCCATTGGCTTAAATGTGTAGCGTTCAGAGGGTGGCATTGCTACAAGTTGGGTCAACTTTGCCGCCTCCCAATCACAAGTCTAAACAAGGCCTAAGGCCTTGTTCACGTGGGGCAAACTACAGTGAGACCTGTGATTAGCTGCACAGGGATGCACAGGTGTTCCATGCATACCCATGCAGGCAGTCCCATCAATGTTGATTGGGACACAGCAGCTGCACAGGAATTCACAGGTGTTCTGTGCATTGCTCTGCAGGCAGCCCCATTCATGTCAATTGGAATACAGCGGCTGCATGGGGGAAAAAAGCGTGGGGTTCCCCCTAAATTTCTACCAGACCCTTGATCCGAGCACAGGCCTGCCAGGGCAGGAAAAGGGAGGGGTAGAACAAACGGCTCCTGCCTCCCTGCGGCTTACCAGGCCACGTGCCCTTGGTATTGGGATGGTGTCCCCATGCTGATGGGGACAAGGGCCTCTTCCCAACAACCCTGGCCCGGTGGTTGTGGGGGTCTGCGGGCAGGGAAGCATCAGGGTACCCCTGATGTGAATGAGTAAGGGGTATTTGTAAAAGAGTTAAATTGCGTGAAAAATACACACGAGTCTTTTGAAAAAATCCTTTACTGAACAAAAAACAAAAGTTTTTGACAAGTCCTTTAAAAAAAAATAAAAAAATGGTTCTATCATTGCAATCCATCATCAATCACGGTGTCCAGCACTGTCACTATGACGCTGACTCTGCAAAATAAAAAAATAAAAGTAGGAATTTACCATGAATTTTCTAAAATTTGCTGTGTTTGTATCTGCTAATAATGATTTTAGTGTATTTTTAGCGAAAATATTGTTTGATATCATGGGGCCCTTAAAATAAGTAGCGCCTTCTTTTTATTTTGCTAGTCATGTGCTTTCAGAAAATACAGTCATGGCCGAAATTGTTGGCACCCTTGATATTTCTCCAGGAAATCATGTATTTCTCACGAAACGTATTGCATTAACACATGTTTTGCTATACACA